>NW_021167079.1:1479373-1536250 GCF_003711515.1 Sodiomyces alkalinus F11 | reverse complement strand
GTGGATGCGGCCTGCGTAAACTTTTGCTAGCCCTTGATTAAATATTATTCGCCATTAATAACAGAAAAATGATAATACAGGAGAGAAAACTGTCTCGCCCGCCCCGAATCGCGAATATGCTACAATACAATACATTCATTATTCGAACAGGCAAACATCGTCAATTCGTCGAAGCGTCAAGTCTACAAAAGCCACGACAGCGAAAAAAACACACATGCCAGGACAATCGGGATAAAGAGAGCCACAAGCAGTACACGCCACAATTCCCAGCCAGAGAAAACTGCCCGGCGGAGACCGGGGCCGAAGGAAATGCGGTCCCCAAACGCAGGCGGAGGGAGAGCAAAGAAGGAAGAAGACGAAGGGGCAAGGAAGAGGGGCGAGAAGAACAGCGAGAAGAGCAGACCCCAGGGACGAAGACGGCGACGCCGCCGCAGGGCCCTCTCCTCCTCTTCCTGGGCGCGGCGGCGGCGACTATGCTCGCAGGAGGCAGTGCCGAGGACGAGGCAGCCGAGGCCGGGGCGGGATTCGCACTCGAAGTGCTCGCGGCGGCGGCGCATGAGGAGGGGCACGCTGCCGCGGCAGAACTTGAGGTCGCTGCCCAGGTCGCAGCAGCGGTCGTTGGGGCACTCGAGGTGGAGGAGGCGGCGTTCCATTAGCCAGGCTACCTTGAGGCTCACGCCCGTGTCGACGATTCGGTAGAAGTGCCGGTTGGCGTGTTTGAGGGAGAGGGCGTCCGGGTAGGTCAGGTGGCGGGAGATGAGGAGGTGGATTTCGGTGGGGAGAGACATGAGGGTTGAGTTTTCCTTTTGTCCCTGGGGGGAGGGTGTGGTTGGCGGGGGCGGTTTCGAGAGTATGTGTTGTTCTTGGTCTGGTGGTGGTTGTTGTTGTTGTTGTTGATGGTGGTGGGGATGGTGGACCTTGGGTGATGCCTGCGGTGCTGCTGGCACGGAGGAATGTAGGATGGGAGCTGAGTTGAAGACGGCCATCATACGGCCCGGTAGATAGGGGACTGAGGAATCAGGGAGGAATGAGGCGGGGTGCAATAACAAGACGACCGTGAGATGTTTTGCTGCGTGGTTGTGGCTGTGGTTGTGGTGGTGAGGTGATTTAGAGTAAGAGTTGTGAATTTCAACGGCCTTCGGCAGCGTGACCACTACTCAGATCAGCGTCTTTCTCGGAGACCAGAGAGCCTTGTGGACAAAGAGGAGAGAGGAGAGAAGAGCCTGATGGTTGGTGATGGTTGGTGATGGTTTGTGATGGTTCTTCTGTGGGCAATTAATACATTTCTTTGCTGGTTGCCTAGAGTTGAAGCCACAAAGTTCCCACGACAACGACAGGGGACCCTAGAAATGTCCTTTCCACCCCGAGCGATTAGATCGAGAAGGCCTCTACGATGCAGGCTCGAGCGTAAACGAGATAAGATGCTTCAAGCGTGTTCGAATCACAGTTTTGTTCCGGGCCGTCGACGGGATTGGGAAGGAAGGACTGCAGGTCAGAAGTAGGGCTGAAGGCATGCGGAATGCAATGCTTGCCTCCTCATTGGAAGATCAGAGGCTGATGCCCTTCCAGGGGAGAGGAAACTGAAACCGAATGGATGGTCGAGATCATGAAGCCGGAGGGTCAATCGGCGCCATCGTCAACCCCGTGGCTGCGAATACGAAGTTTCAAGATGCTTTGGATGTTTGAATATCGTCATTAAGGGACATACCTACGGATATCACTGGTTCGTGACGGGGTTGATGGGTGATGCCTGGGCGGTCGATCAAGCCGCAACCGCGAACGATCACCAAAAATAGAACCTGATGTCGAGGCCCGTGCGGTGTTTACGGTGCTGCCTAAGGTAGGTACCTACCTTAAGGTGGAGCGGGGCCTTACAACGTAAGGTAGCGTGAGTTCAGGAGACGCTCAGATGGGTACCTAACCTTATGTGGTAGCCTAGGTACTTTCTTCCTGGGCTACTACCCGACCTATCGTTAAGGGGCAAGGGAGGTAAAGCGGGTACAATAACGCTAGGTACATATGTAATGGGCATAATTAACCCAAGCCCTTGGAGTAACAGCCCCCACCTTAGATAGGTACACACGAAGTACTTTCAGTCCATAATACCTACAGAACGCACACACTGTTGTGAGAGATTTCCTCTTCACACTCCGGCCACCTCCGGTCACCTCCGGCTCAACACTATGCGCCGAGCCCGTGGGATAAGAATATATTAGTATAAAATGCTATCGTACTTGCGTCCATCAAACACCATACTCTCATGAGCCGAGTCCCCACGACCGCCGTCGTCATCCGCGGCGCGTCCGTCAATATCGTCCTCAAAGCCGACCAGCCCACAGGCCGAACCGTCTCGGGCGTCGTGCAGGACATCCTCACCCGTGGCAACCATCCGCGAGGCATCAAGGTCCGCCTCACCGATGGCCGGGTTGGGAGGGTACAGTCCTTAGCCGGGAGCGCAACCAGTGCCGCCAGGGACGACGACAACCGGCACGACCAGCAGGACCTCCAGGATCAGCAGCCACGTGACCAAACCGGCGACGACACTCGCGCTCTTGACCAAGACCAAAGTCGATGGGCGGGACGCGACGGTCGGGGAAGAGGACCGAGGCCGCGATATCGCGATGTTCGTGAGCAGCACGAAGCGCTTGAACCCCCGCCTCAGACATTCGGACTGGATGCGTACATTCGGCCCGCCAAGACGAAGAAGGGACGGGGTGGCGACGCGCATCGGGATGGCTGCACCGTCCCTGGAGATAACACTACTGCATCTGCTGTTTCTGCTGCTGCATCTGCCCAGTCTCTGGCGACCAACGAAGCGACGGCCACTTGTCCCGTATGCGGCGTCTTCGAAGGCGATGCCGCGGCCGTTGAACACCATGTCGGAAGCCATTTCGATTCCTGACCGCCTTTTCGTCGGAGGGGTCAAGAATGAATGTCAGCGAGGGGAAATCGATGTCAGACCATGGGCATTCTCCCTACAAGAGGTGGCTACACTGGGGGGACCTTGTCGGCAATGCTCCGTCTCCCCTCGTTGGAGAACGTGAGCGACGCCTCACGGCCCAGTCACCCTCCCTCCTCAGGGGCATATGCGAGATCTCTACGTCCATAAAATTGGGAAGATCATGATATCATGTATTCATCTATCATCCGAGGCCCGTCCCGTCATACAACAATCATTGAGTTCCAACTCAAATCCCGTGGGGGTATATACCAGGAAGGAAATAAGTTTAAAATAAAAATAATGCCAAGAAAAGGGAAGAAAAGGGAAGAAAAGGGGAAAGAAACGTAGAGAGGCGCCAATCAACTGTTACCACTCTCCCGCTTCACCTCCAGGCGCCGCCTCGCACTCTGTAGTCGATCCTCATCCATCTCCCTACGCCAAACACAACTCTCAGCGAACTCGCACACGAAACACTTCCACGCATCCTCGATTTGCACGCCGCGTGGGTCCCGTTTTCCTTGCCACCACGCCATGGTGTGCTCGAGGTAGACATCCAAGGCGCGGTCATCCATAGGGAAGATGCGGGTGTCGATGAGAGAACCGTCCAGCTGGTAGCGGTACTCGACAGAGAGGAGGCGACCGACCGAGTCGGGGCCGTGAGGGAAGGTTTGGCGCAGCTCGGAGACGAGGAGGGGCACGAGTTCTCGTAGGGTGCGGTATTTGACCAGATCTGGCGGTCTGGGAGACCAACTAGGTTGGCTGTTGAACCGGTCGCTTGACGATGGTTGCTGCTGCTGCGTGGGTGTAGATTGCGAGGAGTCGCTTGCACCAGACAAAGGCGGCGCAGCGGCAAAGCTTCCGTCTGTGTCTACGTCTGTCTCTGTCTCCGAGGCGTCGAAGAACTCTTCGTCGTGCAGGTTCGCCATCTGCGCAAGGAAGGAATCCGAGAAGGGCTCGTCGGGATCAAGATTGTATCGCCGGAAGACACGCAGATAGTCCAGCTTGTCTGCCGCCATATCCGATAAGAACCGGTGGTACAGGAACAGCTGCACCTTGGCGGGCCGGAGCGACGCCGCATTGGCCGTTGTGCGCTTGCCCCTCGTCTTGACATCGGTCAGGTACACCTGGGGGATCTCCTCGTTCCCTGTTTTCCTGGGAGGAAAGTAGTCGGCCATGTTGGGCTGCAGTTCTCGGCTCCGACGCAGCTCTCTCTCGAATTCCGGATCGGGGTGGATGGAACTGAGCCCGTCGATGATGCCGTTGACGACGTTCCCGTCGACAAACCCCCAGACTTCCAGTTCGCGCGTCAGGCCGGTGTCGCGCAGAGTTCTGAGGCCTTGGACAATGTTCCAGAGCCTCAGCCCGAAGGCGTCTGTTTTGCTGGCGATCTCAATGCGAACCGTGGTATGCACTTCGTCTTCTAAGTCCTTGTGTACTCTGGTCCCCTCTTTCATGGCACGTGTTCGGGTTTTCCTCCCGTAGGGCAATCTTGTGAGGGTATACCAGTACTGAAGTTCGCACCACGATCCGGCCGTAAGGTCGCTCACGGAGAAGGGCTTTTTGGGAAAGGTCCGGAATCGGACAAGTGGCGATCGCGTGTCGTCGGTAGACCTGGATGCGACAAGTTGGTCCTCCTTGGCAGACTCGGACGTCTCGGCTTTGGGTAGTGCCTTACTCACTAGACGCTTCCAGGTCAGTCAGCCTTCACGACAGAACACTTCACCTGCCGAGGCCCAGCGGTCTTACAATCGGGATAGCTGACAACTCCGTCGCCGTGTGGAACGATCGCCGAGATGGTCTTCGGTTGGACTGGGCTCTGTGCCGGGAAGCCTGTCCCTTTGCCCTGCACAACTGAAGAAACGACCTTGTTTGCCAGATGATTCGACGCGGGGAAACGTGGAGAGACATGGTAATGATCCTTGGGAGCAATTTTCGCACCACCTTTGGAAGATGTCGCGACGGGAAGCTCTTGAACTGGAAGAGACGGCATAGGAGGAAGATCGGTGACGAGTGAACTTAACAGAGTCTCTTCTTCTAGAGTAATGTCGTAGTCCTCATCATAACTGTCGAATGAGAGAATAGATGCCATGGTGGAGAGAAAAGTGATGTCTCATTTCAAAGCCCGAGGAGGCAAGAATGGGTCTTGAATTGGCGTCACCGTTGAACCGCTGACTCGAGGAACTCGCGGAGGACGATTGCGCTGCCTAACCACGAAGTCACGTGGTGATAAACTTTGCGATAAGATTGATAAGATTGATAAGATTACAGGTATCGGACTATCCTCAGTTCGATGTATTGTCCTCTGGTGCGACTTTTACACACCCAGGGTCTTATTCTGTTGGCTTATGAACTATCAAGAACTGACGACACTTCTCGACAACCGCGCCCTACCCTGCCTGTCCTGCCTTGTCCAGCAGCCTGATGGCTAGCTCTGCTCCCCAACACACAGGGGACATTTCCCAGACACCGAGTGGACATGGACAATGGAATCGCAAATCTCGATGATGTCTTGATCGAAGCTCTGAGAACTGGCAGACGGCTAGCAGACATTGATCTGACGTTAGGCAGTCCACGTACCACTCGTGTTGTCCAGTTGGGGTAACTGACAGGATCGGCCAACGTACAGCTCTTAGCCTCTTAGCCCTTAGGCCCCTTACTCCCCCTATTCGGAAGGATGGACGACAAGGTGGGAACAGCCAATGCATTTCACTTTTTACAAAGGCCCAGCGATGATCATCTACCTTGCCCGCGGTTTTGTTTGTTATGATGAAGCGGAGTATCAAGGATGAACTCGACCCGGCTTTCTCCTCAAACATGAACCGCGATTAAGAGCGTCATTCATACATGGCTTGGAAACGCATGCCTATCTAACCCTGATCATACGGTGCACGGATCAAGGTCTCTTGATTTATGAGTCTCATCAGCGTGCTCAACCAGATTCGGACTGTTTGGCATTGACATAGCCCGCGGCAGATGTCACAGCATGCGCGTGCTCGCTCGCTGCCATGGATAGAATTCCCCCTCCTGCCCTCCTCTTCTTATAAGGCAAGCGTTGCGTAGATGTTCCCATAGACTATAGTTCAAACCACCCCTGACGCTCATTACCTGCGCCGCTGTTTTACTTGTCTCAGTCATGATGAAGGTCGTCATCTTCCTCGCTCTCCTGAAGCTGCCACTGGCTGCGGCCTCATATGTCTCGAGTCTCTCATCCAACGCCCAAGAACTGTTCAATGAGTCTATGGTATGGATGGACATTTACTACGACCGCGATGTCGGGTATTTCTACGACCTGGGTCGCGAATCCGCCCTGCGCCACAATTCCCGAAGCTCGATTTGGTACGCATTTGGCCCCGAACTGGAGAGGGTTCGTAGGCACGACGTTTGTGACGATGATGGAGGAGTTCCAGCACCTCATATCAAACACAACGTCAGGGCTGATCATGCAACCGGTCTGTAACGCAACAGTTGACGATACGTACAGAGTGGGCGGAATCGGTGGTGACAACTTATATCCCGCGTACAGCAACCCGGTGAGTCGTCCTTGACCTTTCCTTCCGTGCGTTAAGAGGCATCCCATGGATCGGAGTAGGAGGCGGGAAAACCAAACTAAAGTGAGCCTTTATCAGTCCATCATGCGAGCCTTCGTCTCTGGCTGGATGGGCCGCCGTATTAACGACGAAAACATGACTGTCGCGGGGGAGAACTACGCCCAGGAAATCATCGACCTGTTTGCAGTGACCGACACCTTATCCGAATTTAACAGCGGGACCTACACAGGCGTTTATTGACAAGGAGAACTCGTCGGTCATCTCGCGGGTAAGTGACTTCGTTTCCTTTATCACCATTTCTTCCCGTAATTACGGTACTGACAAAGCTCGTTTAGCCCCAAATCATGTCCCACGCTGCGGATTATGCCTGGGGCCCGTTGATTGCCATTCTCGCAAGATACCACGCGACCCTCCTCCCTGACGGGTTTTTTGACAAGCTCAAGGAGTTCGGCGGGGAGCGAAGGTTCAAAGGGCAATGAGTCGTCAATCTTCACTTTTTTGGTATCTACATTGTCGAAGAGGTCGACTATTTCGGCCCTCGAGGATATACCAGGCATCGATATCACCATATCTGGGAATGCTGACCCATCCCACAACTTGTCCTTCGTGGGGGCAAGAGGTGGCACCGATTCGCCATTGCGGAACATTCGAGTTTTGGAACTTAATCTATGTCATGCGTAAGGGCTTTCAGGGCGTCCCATCTCTGTCAGTCGAGTTCGAAGCCTGGTGACATTAGCTGACGCCGATCCGACTAGCATTCCAATTTCCAACTTTGAATACCACGTCATATCGAAAGGAAATCTATTATATGATATAATTGTGTTTGCCTACATATATACCACTAGTATGTGCTACTTATCAGGGTAAAGTCATGTCTTATAATCATTTTAGCTATGATGTTCGAGTCGGGGCATGTCATGCGGGCCGATGGATGGTACAAGGGTGGAGCTGTCGTCGGCTCCGACATTCTCGAGAGCACCGGTGCACCGGGCCGGCCTGAAGCGGGGCCGTCCGGGAAAATCAACTCGGCGATTACATACGTCTAAGCGATGCTCCGATGCTGGGTCACGAGTGTCATTCTTTCTTTGGTCTTGCGGCCACGCCGTTCCGGTTCATATTTCATTCAAATTTTACTAAATTGGCAAGCCCGCCTTTACATTCACGCTTCTGAGCGATTCCCTCGGTGTCATTTCGTTTTCTCTAAGACACCTAACCTGGTCCTTTACCTGACGAACACGGAGATTGCCATGCTTCTTGTCCCTCGAGACACCAGTAGCAAAAAGCCTTTCCGAACAAGCATCCGAGCGCCAAACAACGCTTATGAATTGAACGAAATATGGATAATTAGACCACCTACCACAGATTAGGTAGGTGCGGCCCCTTGCCTTTTTGAAGTGTGAATCCCGGTCCTACTGTGTCTTGTGGCGTGGTAGTTATCGTTGTCGGACCGAAAAGAACACCCCAGCAGAATGGGGCAACGAATGAAGTATGCGGGTCCAACTTTTTAAGTTGATCCATCGACAACTCCTGTTGCACAAAGCGGATAGGGGCGTTTCCCATGACAGAGCAACATACGGAGTAGTGCAGGCCATTGCCGCATTCCGAGGGTCTGGGAAGCCCCTATAGGGAAATACAGGGCAGTCGTCAACTGCGGGAAGAGGCGAGTTAGGTACCAACCTACGTGGTAGGTATGCACTTCGTATGTACATATACGAAGCACAATTTCCCCGTGGCGATGGCGTAGCGTTCAGGCATCACAGGGGTAACCATGGGTTGCGGAGAACAAACAGGGAAGTAAGCCACAAACACGCCAATCGATTCCCTATTTGGGTCACGCAGAGGCGTAGTCAACGTTGTAAATGGCCGGATCGAGAACATCAACCCCACTGTAAGAGAACTGCCCGTGAATTTCCCTTCCCCATGGGACGTCTTAACAACCCTTGTACCAACATGAAGTATCACCGTCGCTCTTCCTCGACGTGAGTACCTGAACACTAGACCCTTGACCCCTCCCATCCTCCATCCTCCATCCTCCATCCTCGTTCCTCGTCCCATCCCATTAGATTTTCGACTGTTTACTCTTCTAGTCCCTTAAGGACAAAGATGGGTTGGGTTTCTTCACGGTTCGCCTTACCCCCTAGGACAACCTACGGATACTTATGGGCCTCTTCCGGTTATTCGGAACCAGCAACCTCGTCGCGTCTCCGCCATTCATCGTTCACATGAATCCAAGCTCTGAGCACCGGAACCCCAGTCGCCTGCCCTAGGAGAGCCCGCTACCGCAACCTCGGCTTCATTTGTAGAGGCAGTTATCCGGCTCTCCGTTAGCCCTGGCCCCGAGATCCTGATTCCTGACCCATGACTTACTCGGACGAACGATGTCCATGTCCTGGTTCACCGACGATGATCAAGATGTGTTCATCCCACCACATTCCCCATTGCCTGTGCAAGAGAACTCCGGAGAGATGAACAGCAACATGCATAGCGAGGCCACAAGACCTAGCCGAAACATTCATGCCCTACAAGAGTTGAGCGATTACCACGACGCCTTGCGAGATGTAAGCACACGCCCAACTGTACGGCGTACCCCAGGCAATCGACAGGAATCTGCAAATCGACCATCCACTCATTCGATAGCTAGGAGAGAGCTCAAAGAGTCGAGAGCGTTGAAGGAGAGTCGCCCATCCAAGTCTCATTCCACCATCATCTCCAATACAACTCTGCATCCGCCACCGACGAAACCCCTGCCACCTGTCCCCCGACCACGATTGCCTTCCAAGGGTACCATCGACACATCACCCACCTCTCCGACAATCTCGTCGACCCCTGATCATTGGACATCGAGAGCACCGCGCGGCACCGGGACATTGGTGTCCGCGGCATCTCCTGGAGGGGAATCATGGACCGCATCTTCCCGCGAGAGCCGGCTCACCCCTCTTACCCTCGGATCGCTGGCTGAATCCTTAGCCTCGCCCATCACCATTCCCCATGTTGAACCTGGACTTGAACCTAGGCCCCTGCCTCCGACCCAGGCCCAGGCCCAGCCTCAGACTCAGGTCACGCCACGCATCGACGTGGTCCCCTCGAAGCGGCTCTCCCACAACAACAAGGATCGCGGCAGCATCTCCTACATTGACGTCTCCCCCTCTTCGACCATTCTAGCCAGCAAGCAAGGCAACCACATGATCAGGCTCTGGGACGTGCCGCAAGAAACCTTAGCGAGCACCATCAAAGTCCGCTTCTATGTCCAGACCCAGCCCCGATCGAGAGACTACTTTGTCCGGAGCCATGCTATTCTCTCCGAAACGGCAGCCCTCATCGCCATCGCCACCGCCTTCGGCCATACCCTTGAGATCTGGAACTGGTCCAAGTCGAAGAAACTCCAGACCATCGACGACGCCTACCGCTGGGCCTCCGCCCGCGGCGACATCTTCCAAGCCAACTGGCCGTCCCTGGCCACGTACCGAGAAGACCGCGACACCATCGACCTGTATCCCCTGAGGCAAGCCCGCGCCGACAAACCGTTCGACAAGCCGTTCGATAAGCCCCGGACCATCGACCTCCGCCTCACCGGCCTGCCGCACGTCCCCAAGTGTCCCGAGCTGGCCTACTCTGCCACGGGACCCCTGCTCATCGCCGCCGCCGGACCCCGGACCCCGAGACCGGGTCACCCGCCCCCCGAGCACGGCCCGATGCTCATCGCCTGGGAGGTAGACGACGTCGCCAGCCCCTCGCACAAGCCGTACAAGTTCATCATGCCGGCGGCCCACGCAGACCTCGCCATGGCCCTCCCGTTTTGCCTCGTCACGTATGGGAGCGTCGCCGTA
The DNA here is from genome assembly GCF_003711515.1 of Sodiomyces alkalinus F11. NCBI lineage: Eukaryota > Fungi > Ascomycota > Sordariomycetes > Glomerellales > Plectosphaerellaceae > Sodiomyces > Sodiomyces alkalinus. Next base: position 1,525,934 of record NW_021167079.1, on the reverse strand, counting down.
TCCATCTGGATCCCGGCCGCGTATCGCCTGGTCGAAGGGAAGGGCAAAACGGGCGGCGGCTCGAGGCTGGAACCGGCCCCCGTTACGGCCAGGCACGTTCTCTTGTGGGACTTTTCCGCCAACACCGCCTGGACCTACGCCATTCCCGACGCCGTCGCCTGCGTGTCCCCCGACTGTCGGTTCGTCGCCTACTGCTGCGACCACAAGGCCGGCGTGGCTATCCTGGACGCCATGACGGGGCGGGAACTGTGCTGGTTGCACGTGGGCAAGGAAGAAGAGTCGATCCATTCCAGCGACGGGTCGTCCGTCCTTTCCAGAGTCTCCGGGGGGTCGTCCGAGCAGTCCAAGGGTGCGCACCAGATCACCGAGCTGTGTTTTTCGGCGGATGGGAGCCTCTTTTATGTCGGAGATGGGGCCGGCAGTGTCCGTGTCTATCATATCAAGGAGCCTCAAAGAGAAGATATGTTACGACCTGGCATGCCGGTGGACACATGCATCGAAAGCTCCAATGGGGGCATAGAGAAATCATTGTTCATGGTCTGACTTATAGATATATATCAGCCGGCAGAAAGGCTGATCTCTCTGCAGAAACCACCGACGACCCATTAAAACGCTCACAAATACCGCCCCGTGATATCTAGGCTGGGTGAGAATGAGATGCGGTGTTCGTCTTCGCGGTCGTACTTGCCATCGGGTATAACTTCGCCGGGCGTCCATGTCGGCACCGACATGGAGCTGGTCAGCGTGGGCAGCTTTGGCGTTATGGTCGGCCTGTGGTCCTATCCTTGACTCCTATGATCCATCGTCATCGTTCTAGTCACGCCCCAGGCAAACATCGCCTGGTCTCCGAATACCTAGTATCCCTCGTGATCTCGTCTTCACATCGGCGGCCTCACCGTACTCCCCCTCTCCGTCTTCGTAGTATTCCCCGTCCTCGTCGCCATAACCCTCTCCGTTCTCTCTCTCGTGCTGAGCATCCTCGTCGTAATATTCGACCTCGTCACCCCCTTCATCCTCGTCGTACTCCTCATATTCGCCCCCAGCTACTTCGGCAACAGAAAGATCGTTCCCAGCACTTGCATCAGGTTCACCGAACAGCCGATGAAAGGACCCAAGAGTCTTGTCTCCCAATCCAGATATCTGTGCCATGATGTCCGCCTCTTCTTCATCCACAGCTTCGTCGTCGTCGTCGTCGTCGTCGTCGTCGTCGTCGTCCGCTTCATCGATTCCCTCGTCTATCCCTTCCAGACCGGCCTTGTCGGATCCCATAAAAAAACGAGGCCCACTGGCCTGTTGGCCCCCATTCCGGGCGCCATCCCCTCTGCCGAGTGGGCGGAGATCGGCCTGGACAGGCATATACCGGTTGGGGTTCGAACTTCGAGGCGTCTCCGACCCCTCCATCGACTCGCTCGCATCCTCCGTGTCAGCTGCCGCCACGCTGTCCGCCTTGACGCCCTTGACCCGGTAGTCGAACCCGCCCTTCTTCTTCTTCTTGGGCACCTTCCAGTTCTTGCCGTACATGACGCGCATCTCGTCCTCGGTGAGCTTGAGATCCGGCACCGGCAACCTCGTGGCCCCGGCCCCCGGCTCGGGCGTCTTGTCCCTGACTTGGACGATCTCGGCGAAATCCTCGTCCGCCAGCTTGCGCCCGAACTGGATCGCCATCATCTTGGTCTTCATCACCGCTTTGAGCTTGGCCCACGTCGTGGTGTGGAACCAGCCGCTCCCCAGAAAGTCGCACGTCGACCGCACCGGCGCCTGCTCCACGATCCTGACCACCACCGGGTCCGTGATGTCGCAGATCTGCCAGATCTTGCTGTCGGTCCAGAACGACTTGCCGTCGAAGATGTGGCTCATGAAGTTCTCCCCCATGGGCTGCCTCTGGTCCGCCCTCATGCTCCGCAGGCCGTGCCACGTCTCCCCCGCGTACCCGGGCCTCAGCTTACGCAGGTTGAAGAGGAGCGTCTGGTACTTGCGGCACGAAGGGTCGCTGCGAGGGTCGAAGCCATACTTGATGACGGCGTCGCGGAACGGCCCCCCGCGAAACTGGTACCCCACGAATCCCGTGCAGCGCTTCATGATGTGGGCGTTCCGCACCCGGTCCCCGAGCGCGTTGAGCAGGGACCGCCGCGTCCAGATGGGCCGTTCCTCCATCAGCTTGCGAGCCGTGGCAATGCAGGCCCTCACGTCCTCGTCGTCCCCGTCGTACTCGAACTGGGGCGCTTCCGGGATGGGATACTGGTCGGCGCTGAGAAAGTAGCCGACCAGGGTGGGCATTTGGGTGTTGACAAGCGTCTCCTTGCCCGTGTGATCTAGCTCGGGCCGTACGTAGGGGTTCTGCGCATAGCCGTAGTTGAACGGGAGGCTCACCGTTGGTGTCCATGCCGGCGGCGGGATCAGATCGACGTTGGGCCCAAAATCCGTTCCCTCTCGAAACCTGAATTCCCGCATCTTGGTGACTAGAATCATTGTCAATTGATCCCGTTTGTCTTGGAAGGATTTTGAACAAGGAGAGGCAAAAAAAAAGAAGAAGAAAAAAAGAAAAAGAAAGAAAAAGAAAAGAAAAAGAAATAAAAAAAGAAATTCCGACGAGAGAGGGCCAACTTACTATCTCCTGACAAGACCTGTTCCCTGAATCTCGTGATAAATGGGGACTGGTCCATATCCCATTGATAATCGGCCAAGGCTAAGACGACAATGTTAGTCAACATGGCGAACCGACAGTTGCCTCGGACTGCAGGGAGATAGATTCGTACATCGAAAGCGGTGAGTGCCCTTCACGACTCCGACAGCCTCGACCCGATAGTTGTCGACATTGTCCTGCAACTTCCGCCTGAGAACCCGGGGGTTGTCGAGTCTCGACTTGGAGCACACATTGTGTCCTCGCTGTGGAGGCGCAGGTGCATCCGGATTCGGCGCCTCGACATCGCCCTCAAAGGGCCCGTTCGAGCCCTTCTTCCGCTTCCTGCCCGTGCGCTTCGGCACCGTGACCTTGAGCACAATGTTGTGGGTTGCAGCCTGGTGGGAGAGTATAGGTCTCCGGAAGGGACTTTCTGGGTTGAGGTAGAACGGGATGGAGAGCCGATCCAAATCGAGGACCTGCATGGTGTAAGCTGAAGAGGCACCACGACCAAGGTAGCATCCCGAGGGGTTGTTTTTCTTTGGGGCCTAACCTACGTTGCCAAAGGTGGAGATATTGCCAAAGGCCTTTTCCGCCCGGTCGAGGTTCATTACAATCATGGGCACCTCGACAGCCCCAATGATGCGTTTGGCAATTGGGTATATCGGGGCGACATCCTCGGGTGTATCGTCAGCATCGCCGTCAGAAAAACTTTGCAACGACGGCTCTCCTGGTCCCGCGTCGACCGAAGCTGCTGATCTCGACGCGTCAACGACTAGGCTGTCCACCACCGAGCCGACAACGTCCTCAACTTCCATTATCCCCGGAAGCTTGCAAGCTGGGAGTTTGGAATGTGGCTGCTTCTGCGTCAGACCTCAAAAACCCATGCAGTTCGACGACTAGAAAGTGATACCTCGCAAAAGGGAGTTTTATATATGAGCTCCAATCGTGCATCCCTTGGCAGACATTCTAAGATTGGAATGTGGACTCGAGCTTTGATGTCGTAGGTTCTCGGTATTTCTCTTGGAGCGCGGGATGACTTGAGGAACTGTAAGGCGTAAAAAGTATAGACAAATGGGCCTGTTCCTGTGCGTGGTAAAAAGTGAGTAAGATGCAGTGTTTCCTGTTAGTTTGGATACGTTGGAAGGTTCACAGCTTCGAGGTGGGTGAGAGAAAGATACACATTATGGAGTACACGTGAATGCTTCACCGAGCTCAGCTCGGTCAGCTCCGGGGCCGGCACAATTAAGGAGAGACAATTGGATAAGAGGTTACACCGTGTTAGGAGTAGTATGAAATGTCATATTATGTGGTATATTCCATAAGGGCATACTGTGTAGGGGCTCATGAAGTCATGATTCGTTTGGGAAGTGGATTCATTTGCGGAGACTTACAAGTCCCGTGACCAATTCAAATGGTTTGTGCTGGCTGGCTTACCTCATTCTTGCCCAGTTACAGCCACCTTAGGAACTGGTGCAACCCGCCATTGACACTGGAAAGCTCCCTGTAGCTTTAGCGAGATCCCCCCTGAATCACTGCGTCCTCGTCCTCCTCACCACCTCCCTTCGTTCGTCACACCCACACTGGTTCGCCCATCTTAGGTCAGGTTTGGCCCCGCAACATAGCCATTTCAGCCCCCATCTTAATTACCTTTCTCTCATCAGCCCGAGCACTGACCGGCAACGCAACATAACGCCTGGAGAGCTTCTACTCTACTGTGAGCCAATATTCCTATCCATTACGCGTTTGACGTCCTCATACCTTTCCTGCCTTTTCTCCCTGTCCAACATCACATCACCGTGCTGCATCTAATCTAGTCTTTTCGCGGAGCCCGCTGACCTGCAGCCATCTCAGGAGTCTCGACCCTGGTTGTTCGTTGTTCCCTTGGCTCTGGTGCACCACGATTCCACGACTACCCCCAATCGGTCCTGCCCAAGCCCTGACATCGCCAGACAGTCGGGACGACAAGCGCCTTCCACGTCAATTCGACGCGATACGCGATACAAGACGGAACTTTGGCCTTTTACGTGCCTGGTTTATCCCGACGTCCTAACAATCGACGCACAAGAGACGAAGCAACGAAGGAGATACATACATAGGAGGCGGTGTCGTGCCACCCCTGTTCCTCCCACGCTGGCCCAAAAAAACGCTGCTTCCTGGTCTATTGCTGCATTCCCATTAACAGGAGGTCCATATTGATCATCACTCTCTCCGACTTGCCTCAACTGAACTCGCGCCGCGACGACTCGAAACCCTATTTTCTCCCCTTTGGATTTTCTCTCATCCGGACCGGGCTTCGTTCGCATTACTGTATCCCGGCCGACGTTGGGCGCCCGCGTCCACCGGCTGTGCGCTACCCTGAAGCTTGCCTCTTACGGGCCCCATTCTCGGACCCCTTCAATCGGCCTCTCGACCAGTAGATTGTCTGCATCCAATTCCTCCATTACCCCACTGCAACTCTCCGGTCATCAGTCTTCCTCACCACAAACGTCTCCCAACAGCGCCCCTTTACGACAAGGGACCTGTCTACCGTAGCCGTCGAGATGAACCGTTTCAGTCAACGCGTTAAGGTACGTGTTCAACCCTTTTTTTCCTTTTCCTTTTCAGGGCTGGTTGCAGTCTATGCGGCACTCGTCTTTTATCTTGTTATTTTCTTTCCCCCTTCTTCTCCTTTGTACTTACTGACAGGTTCCCTTCCCTTCCTCCCAGGCCCAGTTGTCGCGCGGCAAGGATCCAAACAAGCCAAAGAAGAATAAGGATTCCAAAGATGGAACCGCCTCGCCGTCATCCTCGGGCTCGGGCCGCGACGCGAACCAATCTCCTGTTCTGACCCCGACATCCTCCACGTCCACACTCAACGATATCCGCAATAAGCCTTTGCCCCCAAACACCACGGGCGGTGACCATGGCGCACCCAATCAGCCCTCCCACCTAGCCAACCAGCAAAATGCAGGCCAGGACCGCTTTGGCGGCCTTCCACAGCCTGCTAATGGGAGTAACACGCCTGTGCGACACGGTACTCTGCCTCCGACCGTCGTAATTAGCCCTAGTGCGCCTGTAAGCATTCCCCAAGTCGCAAACCGACAGACATGATTACATGATTCCCCAGCGAAATTTCCCCCTACAAGTAACTTGTCGCTGACAGACCCTTCCCCCCCGTTTCTCTTCTATAGCATGTCCCTCCTCCCGGTGCCGCAGAGACCATGCCCCACGACCTGGCGCCTCCCAAGGCCGGTGCCAAGTCGCTCATGTTCGATCGACTGCACCAGACGCCCAAGGACGTGCCCGAAGGCCTGAGAACGCCGAAGCGTCAACACTCGTCTCGCTTTGACATCTCCGCCCACCGCGAGCTGGAGAAGTTGCCCGGTTTCCACGAAGTCCCCCCCAACCGAAGGCAAGACTTGTTCATGCAAAAGATTGATCAGTGCAACGTCATTTTCGACTTCAACGATGCCAGCGGCGACATGAAATCCAAGGAGATCAAGCGACTCGCCCTGCACGAGCTCCTCGATTACGTCGCGAACAACCGCCAAGTCATCACGGAGCCGATGTATCCTCGCGTCGTCGAGATGTTCGCCAAGAACCTGTTCCGACCCATCCCGCCACCCATGAACCCCCAAGGCGAGGCATTCGACCCGGAGGAAGACGAGCCTGTGCTCGAGGTTGCGTGGCCCCATATCCAGGTCGTCTACGAGTTCTTCTTGCGCTTCATCGAGAGCCAGGACTTCAACACCAATATAGCCAAGGCCTACATCGACCACGGTTTCGTCCTCTCGCTGCTCGAGCTGTTCGACTCGGAGGATCCCCGGGAGAGGGATTTCCTCAAGACCACCCTCCACCGCATTTACGGCAAGTTTCTCAATCTGCGGTCTTTCATCCGCCGCTCCATCAACAACGTCTTCTTCCAGTTCACTTATGAGACGGAGCGTTTCAATGGCATCGCCGAGCTTCTCGAGATTCTCGGCTCCATCATTAACGGCTTCGCCCTCCCATTGAAGGAAGAGCACAAGACCTTCTTGACCCGCGTGTTGATACCCCTACACAAGGTCAAGAGCTTGAGCATGTACCACCCGCAACTTGCGTATTGCATTGTCCAATTTCTTGAGAAGGACGCGTCCCTCACGGAAGAGGTAAGGACTTGACAAATCCCACATGCTTTCCTTTCCCTTTTGCTGTTCTTTTCTTTCTTTCCTCCCCCCCCTTTCTCTCTACTCACACTCAACGATAGGTCGTTCTCGGCTTGCTCCGTTACTGGCCAAAGACCAACAGCACGAAAGAGGTTATGTTCCTCAACGAGGTCGAGGACATCTTTGAGGTGATGGATCCCGCCGAGTTCGCCAAGGTCCAAGAACCCCTCTTCCACCAACTGGCCAAATCCGTCGCTAGCCCCCATTTTCAAGTCGCGGAACGTGCTCTCTATTTCTGGAATAACGAGTACTTTTGCAACCTGGTTAGCGACAACGTGGAGATTATCCTCCCGATTATGTTTGCGCCGCTCTTCGAAAACTCCAAGGGGCATTGGAACAGGTGAGACATTGGTTTTCTGGCATACGATACACTTGGTGATGCTTGTTGAGACTCTTCCATTCTAATCTTCATATTCGTGTGTGCTAGGACAATTCACGGCATGGTCTACAACGCTATGAAACTGTTCATGGAGATCAACCCCCAGCTGTTCGATGACTGTTCTCACGAATATACCGAACACCAGAAGAACGCGGCGGCCAGACAGGCTGAACGAGAGATGAAGTGGGCTGCACTCACGCAGCAAGCAGACATGAGGCGACAGATGAACGGCGCAGCAAACTCCTCGCTTACCAAGCTAGACGAGGAGGACGCCGCCGAAGACAACCAGAAGCGGCTGGATTCGCTCAAGCTGAAGGATGGGCGGCCATCGACCCATGAACGGCACGGATCAGCAGGCTCTAGTCGAGGCCAGAGATGATGCGGCCAACCGACCCAGCCTTTCTCTGTCCCAGTCTCGACTTTTTGGCTTCTCGACTCGGCAGTTTAAACTCATTGCCCATTCCACACACCCCCCGATGACTTTTCGACTTTTACGAGCCATCCTGATTTTCCATTGCGAAGCCATAGAGACGGACACAGGGAACACATGGTTGTTGTCTTCCCCCTGCGGTTGTTGGGCTTTAGGGTGCGCAAATCCACGCAACACCCCTCGGCAATTTGAGGCGACTTTTGTCTGCTTTGATTTTCAGGCAGGGCGCCGAAACCGTTCTGTTGGGCGTTTCGTCTCTAGCTTCGCATACTGCCAACGCGCGATATTAGCAGAAGCGGGTGCAAAACGATGCTGCGATGGAATGAATACAGTATGACGGGACTCCGGATGGGAACAACCCTTTAAAGTGGGAGAGACGGAGCTTTCAGTGGCTTGCCTACCTCGAAGCGGACGGGTCCCCGTGGTCTCTTTGCCTGGCTGTGCTTTGCTTCGCCCCCTTTTCTTCCCCGGAAATTTGGTGTTCGCTTGAGACGATATGAGAAATCGGCGACTTTGTCAACACATTGACCTCCGTGAAAGGATCCGGGAAAAGAAGACCAAAGGTCGGGACCAATTGGGCTGCGATATCTTGTTTCAGGCCACTACTTCTTCCGTTGCTTGCTTGTTTGGAGTGGTCAGTTGGGGATGAATAAAAGGGGCTTTCATGATTCACGTCAAGGAGCTGGAGATTGGAGGACACTGGAACTGATAATTGTTCTCTTCTCCTTATTTTTTCTTCTTCTTCTTTTTTCCTTCTTCCTATTTTATTCTTTGGGGTTTCTTATCCTGTTCCCAACGAGGACGAGGCGAGCAAGATATGGCTCTTTATCCGTCCCAGGCGCATAGCGGATACATAGGAATGTCCCGAGTTCTTTTCTCTTCCTTCTTGTCCTGGCTTTCCCCCATCCCCTCTAAGGGGCCCATTTTCGTGTTTGCATGGGCGGACATTCTTGCGTTTGGCTTCTTCTTTCCCAGCCCTTCTCTCTGTCCGGAACACGGATGGCTTGTGGGGACATTGGGAATTGCGAGGGCCGGGAGGTTCTCAGCTTTTCACGAGCAGCTTCTATGTAGACGGTGAATGAGGACACAGACGTAATCTAGCCCGAGAAGCGGATAGATCTAGGGATTTCCCTTGTTTTCTTCCACCGACAGAAGGAGTCTCGGGAAAACCACGAGGCGTGCCGATAACGGCTGGACAAAAAAGGGTATCCATCTGGCTATGCCCTTGACTGGCTTGGGGTGGCCGCTAGCGGTAATGGCAGGCCTCATGTTAGAGAGGCTGAACGAAGGTTTGATATATATGGTGAATCATGTTTCATGTTGAGCTTACATGACAGATGCCATGTCATGTCGACGCCTCGCATTTCCTCTAGCTAAATTACACACCATGGCAAGAATGCTTGGTCGGACAAAGCTTCATAAACACGCCCCGCTCCACGACGCTTTCCCGCCATACTCGAAGTTTCCTTTTATTTTTATTTTTTATTTTTTTTACCACCCACGTCCTCCACGGTCGTAGCCACCTCTCCCTCCACGGTATTGTCCGTGTCCACCACGACCATACTGCGGTGGAGGGGCCGGTGGGGGAGGAGGTCCCTGTTGATGCCATCCACCCGAATAAGGACCGCCTGGGCCGGTGGGGTTAGGCGGGATGGGGGGAGGGGGAAACCAATTTTGAGGCGGACTTCCCATGGGCAGTGGAGGGGGAGGAGGCGGGGGAGGCCAGCTTCCCTGGTAGCCTTGCGGGGGAGGCGGCGGCGGTGGAAGCCCGTGGAAAGGGTTCATACCGCCGGCCATGGGTGGTGCATGGGGAGGGAACGGAGGATGGGGGTTCATAAATGGCTGAGGGGGATGCTGCGCGGCGCTATTGCTGTTGTAGCGAGATGGACCGTCATGGTCAAAGTCGCTCGGAGGCTTGTTGTGGTGTGACTTGGGACCGCGAGTCGGCGAGCGGGAACGGCACCTGTCTCTGGTCCTGTCCCCGGAACGGGATCGTGACCGCGACCCGTCCTTACGGCGCGGTGTCCGGGATCTCGAGCGGCTGTAGGAGCGTGGACGATAGCTCTTCCGAGGAGGGGTAATACTCCGGCTTCGGCTGGGACTCCCTGAGGAGCCGGGAAAGAGGCGGCGTCGCTTGAAAGCTGGAGGTGAGACGCTGAGGCTGGATCGGCCGCCGGCAGCAGCGCGGGATGGAGACCTCGAACGGCTACCCCTGCTCTTGCTTCTGCTAATGGTCCTGCTCCTGTTCGACAGGGAGCGAGCGCTGCGGCCACGATCACGATCGTCGGTCTGGTGTTTGCTCTTCCGGTCACGTTGCTTCATCTTCTCGCAAAATCCCCGTGACCAGCCGTAGTACGTCTCCCCGCCGATGAGTTCGCCAGTAATCTCGTCGAAGAGGACGCGCTCGCCCATCTCGCTGATGGAAGTGGAGTGCTGGACGTCCTCGTCGTCATGGTCGTCCTCTGGCTTGCGGCCCCTGCTGTAGATTCTTTCGACATCCCGGAGGAGATCCTTCACCGCTTGTGCGAGGGCCTTGTCGGCCGGACCGGGAGCTAGCTGGAGCGGCTTGATCATATCCGGCTGCATCGGCTTCGTCGAGTTGGGTGTGAGGTGGGGCAGCCAGTTGGCGGCTGGGATGTCGTACCACGGCATGGACGGATCGCCGTGCATAGCCGGGATCACAAAGGGGACTTGGCGGTTGCTAGGCTTGGTGGTTTGGGCGGCACCGCCATCTTGCTGTTGTTGTTCCTTTGCCGCCAGTTTGGAGGCGTTCGCCCCGGACAGCGCCTCGCGAATCGTATCACGCAGCTTGTTGAGGAAGGCCGACGGGTAGTATCGGTGTTCCTCCCAGAGGGCAAGCAGGTTCTCAAGCTTCTTCGCATGCTTAGGAGCGTGTTGAAACGCAGCAGCATTGTGGAACAGCGTCGGGAGGCTCGACTCCAGGGTTTTGGCGCAAGCATCGTCACGCTCCCGAATAACGGTTTGGTAGAGAACATCGTTGAGTAGGTACAGGAGGTGTAGATGCCTCCTTCGGAGCGAGGGCTTGGGCCTAGAATTCGGCGACTTCTCTTTGGCTGCCTCGCCGGCGAAAGAGCCGGAGAGGGCTACCAGGTACTTGGCGAAGGCGCCGACGCGTGCCGACGACGGGAGCAGGTGGGAGAGGATCCATTGCTTGCAGTTCTAAGAGAAATACATCCAAGTCTGTTTTAGTTTCGGTGTGTCACAAGCGCTGCTGCGAAGGAGGGCAGCGAGGGATGGGCGAGACAGGCGCCGCATCAACAGGCAGGCCACGCAGGCAGGAAGGTAGAGGTAGAGCGAGGGCGGCCGGTTGGAGCGGCGAAGGGCAGTCAAACCTGGACATTGGGACGAGAGCATTGGGTGATGGTATCAGTGAGGAGGGTGTGGAAGGCTTCAATCTCGGGCCTCGTCAAGGGCGTGGGGTCCTTGCGGAAAAGGACTGCGCTGAAGTTGACTTTGGCTATGGCGAGCTCGGGATTTGCCATGATATATTGCCCTCGTGGGAGTTCGTTCTCATCCCGAAGTGGATCCGGTTCTGAAAGTAGGAAGTATATAGGGATATGGAGAATGGAGAATGGAGAATGGTGAATGGAGTTTGTTGTTTGTCGAAAATGGAAAATTCGTACGTTGCTGTCACGGAGGTTGCTCTGGGAAAAAGGTACGAAGCAATGAGCTTAATAAGTGCCTACCTAGGTAAGGTACTCCGCGAGGTCGAAGGACTCATTGTCACGGGTTTGGATGTCACGTCCAGCGGTGCGGTCCGTGCTTACGTCAGAGCGCACCACTCCCAGGGCCCCACTCTTCTTATCACCAACGGTAAGAATTCTTTTTTTTTTTTTTTTTTTTTTTTTTGCGGGCATCACGTCGCCGCGGATACGCAAGAAGTGTTTCGCGTTGCGTCAATACAAATGAAACAAACCTGTCACTGCTGGACTTATTGTATTTCCAAGTTGGATTTGGATGAGTGAGGCTCTTCTGCTTCCAGACCTCGTTCCCAGGGACGTCACAGCCACTTGGCTTTATCGAGGGGTCTTTTGGCTCAGCACTCACGTCGAGCATTTTGACAGTAAAAGGTATCATATAATTTTGTCAAGATCATCAGACTGCGTAACAGCAATAGTTCCTGGTGCCGCGGTCGGCGGTTTCTGCTGGCCGACCTCGACATCCGCACCATCCATCTCCTCGTCCGTCTCCCAACCCTGCGCTTCTGCACTCACCGCCCCGGTGTCCGCGGCATCGCCTTCGCTCTCATTCTCCAGATCCTCCTCTGTCGGGAATTTGGGCCGCACGTTGACGGCGTCGTTCTTGTTCACCTCATCCCAGCCCTTTCTCCTGCCCTGGAGGGTGCGTGATCGTCCCTTGCTCTTTTCGATCTTGACTGCCGTCCGTTCGAGGATGGCCTCGGCTCGCTCGAGGTACTTCCCGCGGCGCCTGAGCGACTTGCTGCTCGGAAGTGCTCTGCGACCGTGCTTGGACTTTTTCGTAATCCCGGATTCGTGGTGCGCCTGCAGGACGGCTGGCCGGTAGTCGACCGACTGGGACGGCGGCTTGACGTTTTTGAGAGACTTGTCTGTGTCGATGCTCGGTGAGGTGGCGCGCCGGGCGGCTCTCGAGTGCCTTGACAGTTCTGAATGAAGGACGGGTCAGCTTCCCGGAATGGACAGTGATGTGAATTTTAGACATGACGCCACCTTTCTGTTTCTTTGATGCACTTGGTTTTGCCATGTTTTCTTTTGTTGTTTGGTCGTTACGGGCCAGTCAGTACAATGTCCGCAACGAGTCCGAAGCACCCTAAATTTGCCTAACACGGATAGGTACGCAAAGTCCTGTCGAGAGGACGAACTAGGACGGACTGGGGGTCTGCAAAAATAGAAGAAAACATGTGATGATTATTCCAAGGTAAGCTACCAGCGTTCTGTCGCAGAGGCGAAAGGTAAGAAATGCTTCTGTGGGAGGCTGACTAATATTTGCGATACTTCCTGTGAGCACGGGGGAAAATTACCCATCGCTCCGCGATTACGATGTATGATTGTCCAGCGTCCTGACGAGACATGTTTATAGAACGAATTCAAAGGCATAGACGTTGGTGGCGGTTGATTTGGGATTCTTACAGGCGTTACGGAAAAGGAAGAAGATGGTTGAAGTTGTACGCGTTTGACCGTGTTCGATGTGGAAGTTATGGAAATGCTTCAATACCTTACCTTAGTAAGATAGATACTTGAAGCACTAGTACGGGGCTGTCAGCCTATAATAAGGTACCCTACCCACTAAGGTAGGGGGCCCCTAGCGCGGGCCTAGGCACCTATCCGTACACTTACAATAGGTACTTGCGTCAGCAGATCGGACGCTGAAGGCAGCGACTTCGCGGGGGCAATCGCGCGGACCATTCTGGAAAGGCAAGTCCAATCCTCGAGGCGAAGCAAGAAGCTGGGTTCAGAACTGGTTACACTTTCCGTCTCTGACACTTTCCGTCTCTGCTACTTCGACTACCTAAGGTACCTCCTTCCTACCTTACTATATCAACTCATAGATCACAATTTCCTCCCGTCTCTTTTGCTTTCTTTTCTTTTCCCTCTAATAATAACCTCCTATATATCCTCATATTTCGTCTCTCCTTTTTCTTTTCCCCCTTGTTTCCTTACTTCCTCACTTCCCTCTTCTTTTCCCTTGAGAAGGTTCGTACCTTGCTCATAGCGTGCGCATGGCTCCTGATGGTCCTGTTTCGTTATGCTGACCTGAAGCAGAAGACGAAAGTTAATTCGGTTTCCGTCATAGACTCATAGATCTCTGCCTGTCATCTTCAGCTCTGCGTGCCCTTCTGCTAAACTCTTTTCCGACTCCGCCTCTTTGCGTGGGCCAGCGAACTAGAAACCGCAAGAGAACGACCGCTCTGATCTCTGGGTCCTGGCAAAGGGGAACACATCACCAGCCTTGACGGCTACACCGCTATCTATCTCCTAGGAACCTCTCGTATCCATTCCACTTGCTCCCTACCACCTCGCTCTGCTCCCCCCTCCGACCACGACCTTCGATTACCGGATCAACGAAAGCCATGAGCTTACGGACGCTTTGCTATCCATCACACTGACCAGTTCCAGACTCGACGGAGTGCCTCTCTTCCTACCATGGACTATTCTCGGCTGCGAGCCGCTGCTTTGCGGGATGGCGAGGATGAAGAAGCCGTTACTGTCGACACTCGTGCTTTGATAGACAAAGTGCTCGCCCGCTACTCGGGGGAATGGACAACTCTGCGAGAACTCATCCAGAACGCCGCCGATGCCCAGGCCACCACCGCCAAGATCAAGTGGGAAACCATGCCTTCGACCTCGGTAGCCCTTCCTGCGAATCCGAGCGAATCCGACCTACTCAAACACACGATAGCACATCATACCCTACGGCGGCTTATCGTGCAGAACGATGGTCAGCCGTTCACCAAGACGGACTGGGGCCGCCTCAAGAGAATTGCCGAGGGGAACCCGGATGAGACAAAGATCGGCGCCTTCGGTGTTGGGTTCTACAGCGTCTTTTCTGACTGTGAAGAGCCCTTCGTGAGCTCTGGAGACGAGGCCATGGCCTTTTACTGGAAGGGAAATGCCCTCTTCACCAAGAAGACAACCTTACCGCCCGATCAGCGCAGTCCCGATACGGCCTTCGTCCTCGATTACCGCAATACGACCACCCCTCTGCCTAACCTATTATCCGTCTCCCAATTTCTTGCCACGAGTCTTACCTTCGTGTCCCTTCAACGAATCGAGTTCTGGATAGATAACTGGAGGGTCGTGTCGTTACAGAAGAAGTCGTCCCCGAGCGCTAGCATACCCATCCCGCGAAACCTAGAGACTAGAACCAGAGAGGGTCTGATGACCGTGGCGGCTGTGGACCGCACCAGTACTCAGATCGATGCCTCCTTCATGGGCGTTATCGGATGGAAGCCCCAAAAGACCGCCTCGGCAAAACATTCCGATCCGTATGGCGTGGGCGCCGAGGTACCCTCGCTGCGAAGCTTCTTCTCCCGGCTCACCACAAGTGCTTCGCACGCCGGCTTGCGAGGCAAAGCCAACAAAGACGACGCGGCGCTCCAGGAAACCATAGCGGAGGACGTGACCAAACAGTCCACGTCGACGATATTTCTCCGGGCAACAGCGGCCTCTATCGTCACCAAGGTGTCCTCATCTTTTTCTACCGAGCTAGAACGTGCCACCAAAAAGCCGCCGCCCAAGACGACTAAGATCGCCATTCTCACATCTTCCTTTGACGAAACCCAAGCATCGGAAAGCGCCAACTCGGACGCCACGTCCAAGTCGATTGACATCTTTGCTTCTGTTTTACCCAGCCAAAAGCCCGGTGGCCGAATATTCATCGGGTTCCCGACCACGCAGACCACAGGAGCAGGGATGCATGTCTCTGCCCCCTCGGTGATCCCGACAGTGGAGCGAGAGGCCATCGATCTGAACGCTCGATGGGTCAGAACCTGGAACATCGAGATGCTACGGGCGACCGGCATTGTGGCCCGCCTGGCGTTTATGAACGAAATGGGCGACCTCGACTCTAAATTGCACAGGTCTGTCCAGCCGGGTGCAAAGATCACACACAAGGAAGTGGACACGTTTATGCCCGAAGCTCTGCACATCTTGAAAACCTTCACATTCGGCGACTCGACACCGAGCGGCCAGGTGTCTCAGATAATCGAGGAAGCTTTCTGGACCTCGTTCAAGACGGCGTCCATCGAGGTTTACTCGTCTCGCGGCGTACTTTCGACCTCCCAGGTCCGCATCGATAGTGAGGAGATGAGCAAGTTCGTCGACGGCATTCCTGTCGTCCCATCTCAGCTCAAGAACGACCCGTTCGTAAAGAAGCTCATTGACTTCGGTCTGATCAACCCAATCACCGTGGATGACGTACACAAGGAACTGGGCACGAAGGCACTCGATAAGGACCAACTAATCCACTTCATTCTTTGGGCTGGAAAGAAGTCTCTCAACGGCGAGCTTGATCCCCCGAGCAAGGCACGTCTGTTGGACGTCGCCGTAGCTAGCGTGAGCCGGGATGGTGGTGATCAAGGCCAAGTCATCGCTGTCGGGTCTATCACGAACTACTTGGTCCCCAACGTAATTCCTGCAACCCTCCCCGTCCCGCCCACCACCATTCCTTACGCCTTCACCAGCACGTGCGGCGCTCGGGAGCTGAAGGCGCTGGGCTGGGAGCCCCTCGAAATAGTGCCCTGGCTACGATTTCTGCTGGCCTTCGCTTCCGAGAAGGCGGACGGTCAAAATATGACCAAGACGCCCAAGTTCGCTGTCCAAGTGCTGACGGTTGTGTCGAAAGCATGGGATAACCTGAATCCGAACATGAGGAACACCGTCGTTACGCTCTTACAGGCACACACCGTCATGCCCACGAAAATGGGCATGAAAAAGCCTACCGAGTCGTTCTTCCCAAGTGTCAAGCTGTTCGATGATCTCCCGACCCTGGAGGTCTCTGCCAACTTGAAGGAAAAGTTCCTGGTCGCAATCGGGGTCAGGAAGACGGTCGATCTCGACACCATCTTCACCCGCCTCCTTAACCCGTCGTCGGAGAAAGCGGGCCAGCGGTGGAGCCACATGGAGCTCATCAGGTACCTGGCCTCTGTCCAGGATGATATACCTGCCGCAGATCTGAAGAAACTCAAGACATCCCAGATTTGCCCCGCCGAAGCCGGCCCGAAGGGGCTGGAGCCGACCAAAGGCACTAAACAGCTGTACAAAGTCTCGGATCTCTTCGAGCCCAAAGACACACTCAGAGCCCTGGGGCTACCACTGCTTCAGTGGCCGGGCCCACCAGGAAGCTTCAGGACAAGCAGCGCAGAGGGCAAGTTTCTCATGAAGCTTGGCTTACGGCCATACCCTTCGGCGCCCGAACTGGTGGAGATGATGGCTGGGAACGACGAGGAACGGAGACTCCAAGCAATGACCTATTTCATTGCGAACCATCACATCAATGGGTATGGGGCTTTCAACCTTGCCACGAGTCCCAAGGCCTTCCTGCCGATACAGGGGAATGAAAAGAAGCTGGTCCCCCCATCTGCATGCTTCACAAATGATGCCGCGGCCATCCTAGGATTCGACATCCTCAGGCGCGACCTCTGTGGACATGCAAACAAATTCGGCGTCGCCATGGATCCCCCTATTACGGAATGCGTCTCCCATTTGCTCGCACGGCCGCCTCAAGACCACGGGATGGCCACCAGGCTCTTCGAATATTTCGCGCGACGCCTCGGTGATCTTGGGGGAAGCCAACTAGCCAGGCTCAAGGATGCTCCGATCGTGCCGGTGCAGCGGTCGAAGGTCCCGGACGGACACGAGAAATCGGAGGCCCGGGCGACATCGGTTACCCGCGTCAGCCCGCAGCGATGTTACCTAGGAAGCTCTACGACATACGGCGACATTTTCGATTTCGTAGATTTCGGCCAAAATGCGAACACGTTTCTCTTCAAATGCGGAGCCAAAGCCGAGCCGACAAAGGAGGAAATTGCGCACCTTGCCTGCAGTGAGCCTGCACGCCTCCTGAGCACCCTGCAGAGCCCAGAAAAGTATCTCTCTTTGCTGAAGTCCCTCGCCGAGAATCTACCGACCCTGAGACAAGACAGAGATCTTTTCCGGAAGATGAAGTCTGCACCGTTTCTCCTCGCTTCCAAAGACATCACCTCTCCTCCGTCGAAGGATAAGCTCGTCGATCTGGACGAGGACGAGGAGCCTATTAAACAATATCAACTTGCCCCCGCCAACCGCATCGTTGTTTTGGACGACATCATCAGCTACAGGCTCTTCAGGGATCGCTTGATTGTAGCCCCCGAGGAGGAAGTCCTTGAGGACTTCTACCTAGCACTAGGCGCCCAGACTCTTAGTAGTCTCGTGTCGGAGGAAGTCAGAATCGGGCCTCATGCTCACGATCAGCGAAGTGCTACAGAATTGCGGAAGCACGTGTTGGAGCGCTCCAAGATCTTCCTTCACGAGTATGTCAACTATCGGCGTGACAGTATCAAGCACGATTCGAAGTGGCTGGAGAAGAACATGACGGTCGAGGTGGTCCGCTCCCTAGCGCTCCGCCGTACGCTCAAAGGCAGTCACGGGCAGTCACATTTGGAGAAAAGGTCGGCCGCCAGTGTGCACTTGAAGTCAGGCTGGGTTCTGTACGTGGCTGCCGAGGGCCGTCCTGACATGTACCAGGTTGGCCAAGCGATCTGCCAGCTCTTGCTGGCCAGACCCAACCAGCAAGCGTATCTCTTTTTTGAGCCCTTTTTGACCTTGGATCTGCTTGGATTACGGGCTAGAGGATACAACGTCGATCGCATTTTGCGCGCCAAAGCTGCGCAGGCCAGGATCGCGGAAGAAGAGAGACGCAAGGCGTTAGAAGCCGAGCAGCGTAAAATGCAGGAGAGGGAGGAACAGTGGAATGACAGAGAGGCCAAGGCAGCCGAGGCGGCACGAGAGGCTCCGAGGACCCCGAGGCCGGCCCTGCCGGCTATGCCTGGCTCCTTTGGGAACGACAGCCCCGAGGATGTCCAACCGGCGCCGAGCACCGAGTCGTGGAGGAGAGGCACGGGCGGCTTCTTCTCCAACATCACCCGCCGACTCGGCTTCGACACTGACGATGATGCTCATCCGAAACCACCGCAACTTCCTGGCGCATCGGCTGAAGACGACCAGCACTCGACACCTCCCAGCGGATCCCCGAACATCCAGCGCAAGCCCATGGATGATGGTAGAGTGACGAGCCCGGCCAAGGTGGGGCAGAACCTCCTGAACGCCATCCAGGCCACGAGACCGCACGATTCGAACCACTTATTCTCCCCACCGCGTGTCAACGAGGTCAAGGAGCAGGCCACCTACTGCGACAGCACGCCAGCTAAGAACATCGTCTTTGTCGCTGAGGCTTCCAACGGGATGAAGGTCTACGCCGCTAAGGACGTGTCTGCTGACCCAACCCGCTTCCTGGGAACCCACAGCGGGGCCATAAACGCATTTGCGGCGCTCCTGGTCGAGGTCGGAAACGTCTACTCCCTGTCGCCGCAGGCGCTTCACATGTTCTACGATGAGGTGGGCGGCACGATCGCGTTCAACAGCAACGGCAGCATATTTTGCAATTTGCGGTTTTTCCTCCAACTCCATGCCAACAAGCTGGCCGGCTCCCGTCAGGGCGAGGCGAAAGCCGAGGCGGCCGTGTGGTGGTGGGTTGTCCTGGCTCATGAGCTGTCACATAACCTGGTTGAATCCCACAACTCTGATCACAGTTATTACACGTACGTTGGCGGGAGCAACAGGCCCCATGATGTCCCTGGCATTCGACTGGCGTCTTTCAGCTAACAGAGGAACTTGTAGGGAATCGTTCATTCAGCAGTACTTCGCCAAGATGGTGGCCAAGACACAGCAGTGGGGGGTGACGGCAAACTCCCCCGCCCCATCGACTTTAGAGAGACCGTCACCATCGGAAGGCCTCGCTCATAGACAGCGTGCTCATCCCGTCCTTGTTCCTTCGTCTGCGCCTCCACCTTATAGTGAAGGCAACCCGGTGCCTGGCAATCTACGAAACAGGTCCTAGGATCTTTGCTGATTAGGAGTCTGACCAATGCATCTGCTGCGGCAACGTCGCATGTATTTTGGTTTTGTTTGGTTTCTTTTTTTCTTTCCTCGGAAAGGATTGGTGGGCGTTTTTGGGTGTCCAGGTAATTAGAGAAGAACTTATCCATGGCTGATCATGGTCATTGTACCCACGTCAGATTTGGCATGCTGGCTAGCTAGATGAGGAGATGTGGCATCTCTTTGGTAGTCAACTATTTGAGCTTTCTCTCCCACTTGTTTGCTTAAGTGGTTGGACAGCGTGTACGGAGTATCTACAAGGCGATAGGGCAACGCCCTTGGCGACCAGCACGAGGGCGAGCGAGGGCCGTCATAGAAGAAGACTACTTGGCTTTACCTGATGTAAATGACTTGGACAAACACGCGAAAAATTAGACAATGTCCGCAGTTAAGGAGGAAAAGCAATCCGGTACGCCAAACCTGCTCTGCGATCCGTTTTACTCCCGTGAGATCCTCCTCCAACGCCCTTATCTTCACAAAGAGTTTCGCTAGACTCTGAAAATCCAAGATTTCCCTCATGCCACCGGGGTGTGCGGCCTTTTCTTTTCAAGACCTCCGCTTAGTGCGGCGTTCCGTCCCCTTTGTCTGCGACGACCTTTCGGGGCAGAACCTCGACTTTACGGCTCAGCAGTTGTCTCAGCTCGGGCGTGATGATTTTCTGCGGCTCCTCCTCTTCCCTTGGAGCTGGGCCTTTGCCCTTGTTCGCCCCGGGCCTCTGCGGCGGAGATGACGTTGAGGCATCACGGATGTGGTTTGGGGTTGCAGGACCAGGCGAGGACGAGCCGGAACGGACCTTGGCCGGCTCGGGGCTCTTGAGAGGTTTAGGTGGTGGAAAATTGCCCTTCTTGTCGATGGCTTCAACCAGGCGCTGGAACCGGCGGAACAGGGCCTCGGCGCGGATCAGAGTGGAGTCGAGGTCGATTGTATTGGATAGCTCATTTACTGCAGGTTGTTAGCATTAGCTATTGGCATTGGAGAGGTCGATAAGACAACACAGAGTTATTGACATACCGTACTTGAGCACTTCGTCAAAATGCTGGAGATGATCCATGATCACGTCGCGGTGCTTCTCCAAAATGGCGAGGGCGACGAAGAGGTGGAAGTTACTGGTCAGGTAGTCGGTCCAGAGAACCTCCCACAGATGGAGAATGTCCATCCAGGCGAACTCGCGTTTGAACCACACCAAGAGCATGCGGAAGAAGAAGAAAAAGTTGGTGCTGTCGGCGGACTGCAGGTGTCTATAGAGCTTGGGATCCATAAACTGGACGAGCTGGTCAAGAGTGAGGAGCTGCGAGCGCATGCCAGACTGGTCCCGCAGGAAGTTGCGCTCCATCCGGTCCATGAAGCGCTGGAAGGCCCAAAAGGCAACGGCATCGTCCTGCATGACTGCGTAAACGGGCGCGAGGAGGTCCGACATGCCTTGGACGTAGCCGAGGTCCTTGTTGTACTCGTTATAGGTGAGGAGCATGTCCTTCATCTGCTCGAGGTGGACGTTGGTGCCGACTTCGGAGAAGGGGGAGTCCGGGTCGGGATGGGGTGCGTCCTCGCCGGCGAAGATGGGCACGTTGCGGTCCGTTCGATGTACGTCCTTTTCTGTGCAGCGACGAATGTAAGTGATATGTCCTTCGTATCCCCTCTAATGACCTTTTGCGTATCTCGAAATACGGGAGAGAAAGAAAGACTTACCAATGCGCCCTCGCTGCTCTCTCCACCATTCTCCAACCTCACCTTCGCCGCCGTGATCGACGAGCCTCTCCCACCAGGCGGCCTTGAGCTTAACAAAGGCATCCCGGAGAGAGGAGATCTGGGCTTTCCTCTCGTCGGCAGTGCTGTACCAGTCATAGACGCCGAGAAGGAAGAGCCAGGCCTCCTTCCGCACGCCGTCGTTGGGGTCCAGCCCCCCGTGGAAAATCCTCGCCTTGACTTCGTCGACGGTGACGGAAAGCCTGCCCGTGGTCTCGTCGAAGAATCCGTTCCACTCCTTGAGGGTGACGGGACGCCTCCTGTCCTCGAGCGACATGGTGCTGCTTCCGTCGAGGAGTTCGAACTCGCCGACGTCGGTGTCTTCGAGTTCGAGGACGTCCTTAGCGGTCCATATCCTCTGGCGACGATCGCGTTCGCCCTGCTCGGCGATGCCCATGGCCCAGCGGGCGAGATAGATCCTGGCGCTGTCGAACTCCTCCTGGATGGTCTGCACCTCCGGGTTGCGCAGGAGCCGCCTCACCTGCGGCGGGAGGTTGGGGTTCTGGAGGGCGTCCTGGGCGGCGCGGCGCGTGAGGGTGGTGACCTTGCTGAATTTTTCCATGATGTTCCAGCCGGTCTCCTTGACGAATTTGACGAAAGGATCCATCTGCGCATCTTTGGTGCCCGGACTGGCGGCGCTGTCACCACGACGGCGACTACTGTTGGCGTTGCTGCTGCTGCTAAGGTCGGCGCGGCGAGAGGCGGTGGGCTTACCACCAAAGGCAACACTGTCCTCACGAGACGGCTCGATGAGATAAATATTCGGCTCGGCCTCGGAGCGTTCTATGGAAACATAGCGACGCAGCCAGCGCAGGACCTCGTCGCCACCCCAGAACATCTCTCCTTTCTCGCCGAAAGGGTCGAAGGTATCACGGGCCCTCTTTTTCCGCTTGAGGATGGTGCTCTGGCATTCGTTGTCGTGGAAAAACAAGGCGGGAAAGCTGTCGCCGGCCCTCGTATTGAGGATCAGAGAGCCGTACCACCAGCCCAGGCTCGGGGGGCGGACGAGGAGAGAGTATATGGCGCTGACGGGAATGGCAAAGGCGTAATGGCCCAGCGAGCCGGGGTGGGTTGTGACGGTCGGGGGAGGAGGCACGAGGTAGGATTGTTTCGGGGGAGAGTCGGCATCGCTAAGGTCGACTTTGACGTAAATGCTCTCGGCAGCTCCTAGGGAGGACTCGGGGACCCATGCCAGGAGAAGGTCGGACGACCGGGGGGACGCGGATTCCCCGGCCTGTGAGAAGGGTGACACTGGCCTTTCATCTCGAGGGCCTTTCTGCTGTAGTAGAGCTACGTAGCCGGGGATATTGTCCTTGGCGGAGGGCGTTGGATGGAGGTAGACCTGGAGGTATGGGGTGGCAAGGAAGGTCAGCGTGGTGGTCAAGTCAAGGTTGGGGAGAGGTCCCAAGTCTCGGAGGCAAGTAAGTTTTCGTGTTCTTTTCATTCTTCTCATTCATTCTCATGGTTCTCCTCTTCTTGTTCTTACCTTGCTTTTCGAAAACAAGAGCTTCACTCCACGTCCCGTCTCGGCGTGGGTGACAGTGTTGTACTCGCCCTCATCGTCATCGCTCAACGCGTAGAAGCTCCCGTTGGGGGAAGCAGATCGCTGCTGTGGCTGCTGGGCGGGCAGCGGGGGTGAGGTCATTGCTCGTTGAAGCTGGCAACAGAGCCAGCCGGTGGACGGAAGCGGTGTTGGTTTTGGGTAAGGTATGAAAACGTGTCCGGGACGGCGACAGGATGAAGAAGCATGGAAGGGAGGAAGTTTAGTGATAAATGTGACAGTCACGAGAGGCGGGAAGATGATGTCGAGTTACAAAGAACATGTGACGCGGGTTGCGAATGTAACTTTTCGTACCTGGGTACTGTCGAGTAGACTTCTTACACTTCTCTCTAGAAGTACAGATGACCTGCCCGCAATGTGGTAACGTCACCAAATGGTCAAGAACCATACCTACCTTAGGGGGGGTAGAAGGGATGGTGGGGGCGGGGTATGCATACGTAACGCACTACGTCGCCCGATTAAGGACTGTTCACTCCGTTGTAGACGGGTGACGCGCTATGGACAAGACTGCTACTCCATCTATCTATACGGCAATGTACGGTAATGCCTGTTACTACCTTACCCTTTAAGAAAAAAGGTAAAGGTCAACCGTCAACCGTCAACCGTCAACCGTCAACTACTTTGGCACTAGTTCCACAGAAGCAATCCCACAAAAGGTTCGAAGCAATTGTCCTTCGAAATATACCGACATTACGTTATTGTTGTCCACTGCAGTAGGTAGGCATATAAGGTACGCTCTACTATGGATATAGCATCAACCACGCCTAACCAACGAGTCGTTTCAGGAGTTTAAAGACTCTGAACTACGGAGCATGTACCTACGGAGTAAGTAATCACCACATACCACATAGCTCGCACCACCTCCGGCGGCCTCCGGACCAAGTTACGTAAACTAATACGGATACTGAGCCACTAATTATATTTAGGCAGCAGCAACAAACAAACTCGTAAACAAACTCGCTGACATAGAGGGAAAGCCTACAACAGCCATTGACGCGAGGCAAGAAGAATAAGCAAAGAACAAGCAAGATGATAACTGTATCAGACAGAATACACAAAAAAACTGCTAAGTATAGTACAATACCGTCTCTGCTAATGTCGTCCTGTTGAAAGCCGACCAGATAGAGAGAATGAATGCATGCGACATGTCCCCTTGTCTTCAAGCAAGGCCACAGCAGCGCCGAAGAGGATGAACACGAAGAAGGAAAAAGAGAAAAAAAAGGAAAAAGAATAATATATACATCGTACAAGTCAAGAAAACCGACCAAGCCTCCCTTTTCGTCTTGCTCTCTTCTTACTTAGCCATTACGTCTACATAACGACCGCTCTTCCTCGCCTTCTTCGCTCCAGCCTTGCGAGGGACAGCCGGCCCCAGGAGGTCATCGATACTACTCGCGTTGCTCATGCTGGTCGTCGGCCGACTCGGCGGTCCGCTCGGCGGCCCACCTACGCTGTGGTTGGATACCGAACGTGCCATGAAGGGAGGAGGTCCACCCGGCGGTCCGAGACTTCCTTGCGAAGAGGGCCTTTCCTGCTGTGACGGCGCCTTGCCACCGTTCGATCCAGCCGGTGTCATCGGCGGTCGTGGTGGCCTTCCCGTCATGGGCGGTGCTGATGCCGCCCCTCCCGCCGGCGGGGGAGAAGGCGTGTTCGCATGCGATCTGGACCCCGACCTGGGCGGCGGTGGCGTCTCCGTCCGCGCCTGGTTCTGGTCCGCTCCGGCCTTCTTATTGACCCAGCGCTTGAGCTCGGGATCATACACGAAGCTGCTGGCCTCTCCCAGCTTCGCCTTGATCGGCTTGTTGGCCTGCTGCAGGTCCGCTGACGCTTCCTTCTTGCCCCCAAACCAGCTCGTGAATCCCCATCCCTTCTTGGCCGACTGTTGCTGCGCCGCTCGCTTGGCTGTAATGATGAATTTAATGTCAGTGATGTCGTTCCTTTCAAGTCGTAACCCAGGTAGCCTTGGGTGTTCGAACCATGCTTACCGTCCTCCTCGGCCGCCTTCCGGAACATTTCTTCGTTTTCTCTATCTTTCTCCTCCTTCGTCTTTGCCTGCGCTCGGAGCGCCGGAATGCCATCGTCGTCATCATCCATAATGCTCTTCTTCTTGCGCTTCGCCTCGCCGCCGTCCTCGCCCTCTTCGTTCGACGGCTCGGTGTACGGCTCATACGACGGTGGTTCGTAGCCATAAGGCTGGTACGACGGCGGTTCAAACCCTCCTGCAGTCCCCGATTCTTCGGTTTGCTGCGACTCGCGCACCTCACTGGGGACCATTGAGGGGGGTTCATAACCGCTCGACAACGGCTGGAAGCCCTGGGTAGGCTCGCTCTCTCCGTTTGGCTCGGCAGGAACGAATGTCCCCGCAGAAGCGGCTGTAGGAGGTTGCTGGGAACCATAAGGTCCATACGGCGAGGGCGCCAGAGCGCTCCCATTGGGTTGTTCAGCCTCAGCCCCGGTAGCCGGTGCCGTCGCTGACTGCGCCTGGGACGGTAGGGTGCCGGCGCCCTGAGGTGTATATTGCTGCGGCGCATAGTTTCCAGCACCGTGCCCTGGTTGCGACTCCATTGACGACCGCGGCGCCGGCGCGTGCGGTGTGTATGGGGTGTAGGGTGAGCCCGACTCGTGAGACCCCGAGGAAGCCGCCGCCTGCCCAGCCATCGGCGCATACCGCGACGCTGCCCTCGTCGCTGGGACAGGGGGAGGTGCAGATGCAGTGGAAATGGGAATGGGAATGGGGCGGCTAGTCGCATACACATCGAAATTCGACATGGACGGCGACGGGCTGATCGTGGGCGTCCCGCCCGCAATGCGCGCGAACGGGCCAGTCTCGACGCCATTCTCCCCTTGCGCCCCGGCCGCCGCGCCTTCCGCCTCGTCGCCCGCCACGAACTTGTTGAACCGGTTCCACATGCTGTCCGAGACCTTGTTCATGCTCGGCTTGGAGATCCAAGACGACGACTCCTCTTTCGGCGCTTGCTTGAGCCTCTTGGTGAGATCATCAACAGCCGCCTCCAGAAGCGCGTGGTGGTAGGGCGATCTTTTAGTCTGTGCCACCGTCGATGCCGCAATGGCTTCGCAGTACTGCAGCGCCTTGTCGCGGAACCCGTGCTCCGCCAGCACCACCGCGTGTTGCAGCTTGTAAGCCGCTAGGTGCGGTACGCCCGTCGACATGCTGCCGCTGCCCAGTGACAACCCATACTCGTACACTTCACTGAGCAACAACGCCTCCGTATCCTTCGCGAACTGTTCGGCTTGCGTCCGGTGATCCGCTCCCAGGAGGACGAAGCTGGCTGTCGGATCGTCCAGGCCGCCGAAAACGGTGGCCTTCCGAGCAAACAGGAAGCACACATGGGCCGCTTCCGCTCTGCCGTAGGTCGACAGGAGGTTACCCAAGGCGTTCAATGCTCGGATATCGTCGGCGCTCCGGTTACTCAGCACCAGTCCCAGCGTCTCGCGCCACTTGTCCAGGCCGTCCAGTGCATCCTTCGCCGTGCTCGTCGTCGACGTGGTGTTCACGAGGTGAAGTCCTGCCCGGGCATGGCTGGGGACAAGCTCGTCAACACACTCCTCGTGGTTACCGGCGAAGATGTTGTACAACGTCGCAATCGACTCGTTGTTGTGGCCCGGATAGTTGACCTCCTTGCGGATAAACTCCTGCGCAACCTTCTTGTAGAGATCGGGAGACACCGTGTTGGAGATGAGCATGGCGTGCCCCCACAGCCTCTTGTCCGCAGCAGCCCAGGCTGCCTTTTCGCGTTCGCCAGCTAGCAGATGCTTGCGAATCTGCTCTACTGCCCCAGAATCCACAGCCTCCGCCTGCATTTTCGTGGCAGCCGACGTATCCAAGACGGCGCCACTTCCGTAAAGGGGTGCCGCCTCGCTGGGCTCACTCGGAAGATCGAGAGAGAGGACATCTCGCACGGCCTTCTCCACCTGCGGGTTTCCCTCGAGGGCGCCATCGTATTCGATGAAGATTGCGAGGATTTTCCACAGGAGCACCCTTTCTGCGGCCCGCTTGTCTTCGTGGGAGAGGTGCGTCTGCGTCTGGAATGAGTGGTCCGGTAGGCTCTTTTCCAACGCCTCGATCCCGG
Source organism: Sodiomyces alkalinus F11 (assembly GCF_003711515.1). NCBI lineage: Eukaryota > Fungi > Ascomycota > Sordariomycetes > Glomerellales > Plectosphaerellaceae > Sodiomyces > Sodiomyces alkalinus. The sequence continues at coordinate 1,499,290 of NW_021167079.1, read as the reverse complement.
CTGTCAGCCAAGCGATCGTCTCCTTCTTCTTCGACTTGCCCTTGAGCGGGCCGGGGAACTTCGCGAGTGTCTCCTCGAGCGGTTGGACGTCTTTGATGCTTTGGATTCGCACTTCGCCGGGTGTACGCACAATCATGGGCGCCGCTTGGCCCATGCCGTAGCGAGGCACATCCTTGGGGAAAGACGTGACAAGCGTCCCGCCAACGCCCCACGAAAAGAGAGGTGCACCTTTCCATCTCTGCAGTGGATCATTCTCACGCCCGTCCGTGGGCGCAATCATGCTGAAACTTTGTGACGTCCCACGCGGGCGTCCTCTCGATCGCGACGCCACCGCCGCATAGGCACCGTGGGCAGACGGGGAGGGCTGAGAAGAAGTCGCAGGTCCATGCATAGAAGATGGCCGGACCACAGTCTCACTAGCTTGCGCCTCGGTGCGGTTCCCCAACATCGCACTCGGAGACTGGGTCTGCGACCTCCGAGGCGGAGCAAATCCTTGGTCTGGTGAGAGGCCGGTCGGCTGCGGTGCGTAGTTAGACGAGGCTCGCTTGGGAGGCGAAAGCATTGCATGAGAAGACGAAGGACGGAGAGAAGGAGGTGGTGTATGGCGCCCGGCGAGAGGGGATGCCGAGGCGTACTTGGACTCTGTCGAAGCCGTGACAGGGGTATACCGGCCACCGCTGGGTGGAGGAGGTTGCGGGTCCTTCAAGTCCTCCTCTTCTTCAACCTCATGAGTCGGTGGCAGAGATGGAACACGCTGGAGCCGCGGCTCGTGATGTGAACCGAACCGGCGATCCTGTGGTGAGTGTTCGCCGTTGGGAAGTGGCGCCGACTGGGCCCTCTCATGAGATATCTCGAAGTGCGCCAAAGGACTAGAAGTCCGCGGTTGATGTGGCAAGACCGCGGGGGCAGGTGCCGAGCTGTATGATGCCGAGGGTGGCCGTGAGCCGGTGGGCGCCGGCGAGTATCTGCTGGACGAACCCGGACGTGCTGTCCCATTCGCAAGGGGTCCTTGGGCGGGGGCGGGAGAATATCTACTATTGCTCTGCATGCCAGGGGATGGTTGCGGAGCCGACGGCAAAGACGCATAGGGGCTGACACGCGGGGGTGCAACCAAGTTGGGAAGTCCAGTGGAGCTAGGCCGCGAAATGCTAGGAGCATCATGCTTTGGAGAGTCTATGGCAAAATTGGGTTCCGAGGCCGACGAAGGCAATGACGTGGAGATGGAGATAGGACCAGGAGGACCACTGATCTGGGAGGGTGAGGGCAAACGATTACTCTGGCGTGAGCTTGGCCGCGGCCTCGACGTCACCGGGAGATCCTCGAAGAAATTCTCTTTCTGCTTTGGAGGCGGTGCGGTCGGCTTCTGGGCCACGGGAGGTGTCTCGCCGGCGTGGCCTACTACTGGGGGAGGGCCTGGTACCGGCGACATCTGGGTTTGCATACTAGAGCTCCTCGGAGGTAGCGACGTCGGCCCTGGTGGAGAGGAGGTCTGAATGCTCCTGGGGAGATGCTGCATGCTAGCACGCTTCCGGGGTTTCACCACCTCCATGGGCAAGTCGTATGGCGACGTGTACCCGCCCTTGGACTTGTCGACAAAGCTCTGGGCCTTCGGGGCCTCGGGACGAGCTTGTGGCGCGCGGTAGGCGGCCTGAGCTGGTGGGTGCGGCGGCTGCATGGCGTATGGAGACGTTGTTGGGGTAAAGCCTGATGCGGGTGTTGAGGGAGAGAACATGGTCATAGGCGATGGCTGAGGGCTGGGAACATAGGTAGATTGCGAAACAGCGTTCGGTGACGGAGCAGCAGGGGTATAGCGCGCAGGGAAATGATTCAATGGCGCGGTAGCTACCGAGGCGGTGGCCGGAGCTGGTTGCAACGATGGCTGAACTGTTGAAGAGGGCTGGTCATCGTCATCCTCAAGCAGACCCTCATCGTCGCTACCCAAGAAGGCAGTGGGATTAATGGCCTCCGAGTCGACGGGCGTCTCGTCAATGAGAAAATCATCGTCATCGTCGTCGGCAGCGAGGGCGGCCTGCCATTTGGCAGCCAAGTCGTCACCATTGCCTGTCTGATTCGTGGGGGCTTGATCGGCGGCGGACTGCTCTTGTGCTGACATGGTGATTCCCAAGCCTCTTCCCCCGGTGGACATCTGAGCGTCCGTGGAGCGGTCATTCTTGTGGCGCTCCTCCTCCTCCTCCTCCTCCTCCTCCGCCGCCTCGGGCATGTCATCCAAGGTATCTGCCGTAGGCATTGGACTTGCCCCGAGTGCATTGATGACTTGCATGGTTGACTTGCGCTGCAAAGTGAAACCATCGTCCGCATCTGGGTGAGCCTGTTTGGTGGAAGAAGTCTGCATCTGGCTGAAGAAGTCGTCGTCGCCTTCCGTTTCATCTCCAAACAAGACACCAGCATCGGTGGCGGCCTGGGCGTTGTCCTGGTGTTTCTCATCGGTTGCTTCCCGAGGAATGAGCGGAATGCCTTCCTCGAAACGTGACCCTAACTCGTCCTCATTAGTGTCTGTGGTGCCGCGGCCGAAATACTGGGGCCCATTGATCGTTGGCGCATCATGCGAGCCAGGTTGTTCATCCGCGGTACTTGACGCGTTGAACTCTGGAGCCGTGTCTCCAGATTGGCGACCATCGGTCTCCAGCTCTCGGATCATATCATGAGCCTGGCTCGAAGGTAGCGGCTGGTCATCCAGGGGAGTATCCGTTGAGTCCATAGGCGGGACGGCAGGAAATGAGTTGGTTCGGTCGGAAGGTGGCATGAACTTGAAAGGGTCGGTGTCGGTGCGTGACAGGTTCCACTCTGGGTCATCCTCATCGTTGAAGCTGACTTCATGGGAAACGGTTCGAGCGAATGAGACGGTACTGGAGTGGCCCAAGGCAGGGCCGGCTGCCGAAACCTCCGGCTGAGCTTCCGGCTGAGATTGATCTTCCGCGGTCGCATCAGTCCTTGACTGCGTCTGGACCTGGCCCTCAGGCTTCGGAGCGCCGATAGCGTCTGATGGTTTTATGGGAGCAGCGGATTCTTCTGATGGTTGCTCGGCCCCAGGCAAGGTGGAAGCGGCAGGGACAGAGTTCGAATCATCCAGGACAGGCCAGTCATCGGTAGGCTCGTCAGTAAACCAGGCATTGGAATTTCCCGTGTTTGTGTCGAGTGCTTCCCCTTGGGACTGTGCTTCTGTCGAGGCATCGAAAGTCTGTGGGGATCCGTCCTGAATAGGATCAGTGGAGAGTGGCTCGGTGTTGGTCTGGGGATGGGGATCGGGATGGGGATCGGGATCGGCAGGGAGCGAGTCGACGGCATTATTAGGCATCAGGGCCGGGTGCCACGACGAATTCTGTTCGTCAATGCTCATGTTGACGAAATATTAAGTATCTTGGTGTCTCGGGATCTCGAAATGAAGGGAATGAACTGGATATGGTCGACACGTTAGCAAACGAGATTGGACGGGGCAAAGATAGGGGCAGAATAAAAAAAACGCGATGAGCGCGTGTTCTCGGAGCAGGGGTAGAAAGATAGAACAAACAACGTACATGTATAATGAAAAGCACACGCAGCAAATCTACAGAGAGCCCCAAGAACAAAGCGCCATGACAGATAGAGGCGTGGGGGATACGATGTGAAGTTGGACAGGTTGGACGAAGTTGGACGGGTTTGACGGGATAGAAAAGCAAGGTAAGGTGGTAGACAGTCTTCTAAGAGGCAAGCTGGCAGGAAAGGGATGGATGATGGCGCGACCCCCAATCGAGAGCTAGTATGATACCCATCTGGAAGTAACTTCATAAGAATTATAGTATGCTAATATACAACTTTAATAAGTTCCTCTCTATTTGGATATTTGCCAAGCCTGCAAATCCTCCGTCATTCCGCGCCCAAAGGAGCGAGTCCACTGGTAGATTGGTCACCTTCCGATATCCCGACATGTCCCCGTACCTGTACCTTATCCGTATCTTAATACAAGTACCTCATACCTTAACTCTGTACGCCGTTCACCTCGGGTCAACGACACACCACCAGGTGTACGGAGTACGGACAACAATGCAAAGTACACAAGCCAGCCTGTTTGGCAGAACGGCATAGCGTTGTGAGCTCCCTTCTGTTGCGGTTCCGTCCTTGCTGGCCAGCACAACCTCAGTGGTCACCGGGTCGATTGCTCTCCTCTTCGCGAGTTGAGGTACTGACTTCGGTTCACAAGTACCTTAAGTTCTATCCCAAGATCATCGCAACGAGAAACGAGTTTCAACGGTCCCGCTGCGAATCTCGCCACTGTCTCCCACAATGGACATGTGATTGAACTGGTTAGAGACTCCGTCTGAAGATCCTGTAGTGCTTCTAAGAACAATCGAAACCTTCTGGCCGTCCGCGACATTACAAGTCGACGTTGCCTCAAAGCATGTGAATTAGTGTATTCTATCGAAGGTCGAACAGTGATGTGTGGGAAAAGTGTGTATATGTGTAGATGTAGGAGGAAGAATATCCCAGCCCAGAAGGGAAGCTGTGGAGGGCTAATATAGACCAGGTGGTGCCTGCAGGCAGCCACGCAACATATTCAAGGGGGTGGATATATCTTCGTACGGAGTAGATACTTGACGCCTTCTCCTTTGGAGTGTCCATTGATGGTTCGAGAAACCAAAATGAGGAGCGACGTCATACCTACTCCGTAGATGCTCTAGTTTCCTTCTGGGCAGGCAGCAGTCCTCAACACAACACCTTCCCTCTCGCAAGTCAAAAACGGGCAGGCAGCAGTCAGGCAGGCACGAGCGAGGCTGGTATTTTTACAGTACCTACCTACCTTAATGATAGGAGTGGCCGGTGCGTAAGGTACCTCATCCGTGGCTACCTTTCCTAGGTACTGCCAAACGTGCGGCTGTTTGTCAGAAGTGCACAGACCCCAGATTCCTCTATATAAACCCGTCCACCTCCTCCCATTGTATCCTTCTTCTTCTTTTCTTCTTTTCTTCTTTAGCTCTCTTTGGTACGTTGACCCCGATCCCCAAGCGCCACCAGCCCATCTCCGTCTTCTCTCGAACACGTCTGCTAACAGGTTCCTCTGCAGCCTTTTGGCTTAGATCAAGTGTAGTATCTGTTCTTTTCAGTTTAATCTCTGAAACGTCTCCAAAGGAGACACTTCGTGATTAATCTTATTTTTGGTTGTAGGGGAGGGCCCTCTGTGCTTGCACATGGCACTGCCCACAGTGTCCCTGGTATTACACCGTCTCCAGGCGACGCGAACCCGCATTTCCCCTTTTCATTGTTTACTCTGGCTTGTCTGGGGTGGCGAAGAAGAGGATGCCTCGCTTCTTGGGTAGCCTGGGCTCTGTGATGCGAATAGAGAATCACTTGGTCGGGAATGTGAATTGGTATGGTCCAGGGAAACTGGTATCACAGCATGCATAAGGATTGTAGCGTGGTAATCTGCTTGATGCAGGCGGCTTGGGGAATCTAGGTAGATATGGCTCTCGGCTAACTTTGTGGAATAGAAACGAGGCCGTGCGTACAGTCCCGTGGTCCTGATGATGATTATGGCGCGGACTGTTGCTGCTGTCGGGGTGTGCGGGCTTCTCTACGCCTGCGGGTGCGAGCCGCTCCATGTTTTGTTCCATGGTCCAACTCGCAGCTGAAGCCTGAGCCAGAAACTGGGCAGCTGACGACTGGAAACTCCGTACAATACTGTCACTTTTTGTTTTACTCTCGTACTTCGATCCACACCATGAACTTATGGCACCGGTGTTAAAGGTTATCGGGGCGCCGTTTGCCAGCAAGGGAGAAGCAGGGTGCCATGTTGCAGTGATCTGCTTAAAGACCGGAAGTGGAAGGGAGGACTGTACTGCGATGGATGTTCATCTGTCTTGCGCAGCTCCGTCCTGGGTGGATGCGTAATGTTTCCTGAATGAAGCCTGGTGTTATGAGAATCTGCCTCTGATCAAACAACGATTTTTGACCTTTATTCCCAAGCTCGCATTCAGCCAACCGCACTGCTAGTTGGTGCGCCTAGTCCCTGTAACTATCCTCATATTTGGCGGAATCCAACGGCGACATGGTTGCAGGAGGCCGACCAACTGCCTACCCACCCCCCGTTTGCCTGTCCCCCTCTCAAGTGAAGATCAATATCACCCAGTGATTCAAGTAACAAGTAACGTCTGGCTGCGCCGATATGCGTCATCTAAGCTGAGTGCTTTCAGCTGAAAGGCCGGGCTGCAAACGCATCGCCTAGGAGCCGGCGATAAGTTAGCACTTCGTATATATAAAGCCGTTCTCTACCCTCATGTCTTGTCTTCTGTTACCTCCTGCTTCATCACTCCAAGTTTCCCCCGTCCTATTTTGCCATTCAGTCCATCGCCATGGGTCTCAAACCTGGTGACCAGCCTTCCCTCCACCTAACGAGCCCCGGTCGGCTCCAGAAGATCGATCAGCTCCGCGAGAGGAACATAGGCGCTTATCTACCCTTGCCACAGCTCGTGGCAGTGGGAGATCAGAGTTCCGGAAAGTCATCTTTGCTGGAGAGCCTGACGGGCATCCCGTTCCCCCGCGGGCAGGAACTTTGCACCCGGTATGCCACCCAGATCACCCACCGCCGCGAGGCATACCGACAGATCGACATCCGCATCATTGCTGGACCACATGCTGTGCAAGACCACAAAACGAAGCTCGAATCGTACCTCAAGCAGCTGGAGACGACGGCACAGCTTGGCAAGGAGTTTCCCAGCATCCTGACAGAGGTAAGTCAATGTTGCGACTATCTTGTGTCAACTCTTATGGAAATCAGGGGCGTCGGATCTAACATCGATATCAGATCAACGCTCTGATGGGCATCAGGACCATCGATAATCCAGCTGGCGAGAACACCTTTTCCGAGGATGTGCTGAAGATCGAGAAATGCGGTCCGGACGAGGATTACCTCACCATCATCGACGTGCCCGGCATCTTTCGCACCACTACCGAGGGTGTCACCACCAACAGGGACAAGGAACTCGTCAAGAACATGGTCAAGAGATACATCAAAGATAACCGGACCATCATCCTCGCCGTCCTGCCCAGTAACGTCGACGTTGCCACCCAGGAGATCCTGACTCTTGCAGAAGAGGCCGACGCGGCAGGCGACCGGACCCTCGGGATCTTGACCAAGGCCGATCTGTTGAAGGAACTATCGGCCAAATCCGCCGTGGTGAGCTTGCTGGAAGGGAAGCGAAAGCCCCTCAAGCTCGGTTACCATGTGGTGACGAACCGTGGCGGGGATGACCACGGCGAAGAGGAGGATGCCTCGGCCGCCCTACGCGAGCGTGAGACCATGTTCCTGGAAGACCCGTGGGATCGCCTTCCGGACGATCGCGTCGGTATAGCCTCCCTACGGGAACGGCTGGGCGATTTATTGGGCGAGATCACGGATCGTGCGTTCCCTAAGCTCCGGACTGAGACACGCGACAGACTGGCAAATGCCGAGAAGAAGCTCAAGGACCTCGGCACCCCTCGGCAGACAGAACGCGAGCAGCAGCAATATCTGGTGGGTATCGCGAGCCAGTTCCAGGCCATTGTCCGCGCCGCCCTGGATGCAGATTATTCGGCACACCCGGCATTTTCACGGGACGAGTTGCGGCTCATCACAGCTGTCATCAACACCACGGAGCAGTTCAACGTCAATTTTCAAAATTTTGCTCGCACATACCATTTCGAATCCAAGACGGGCATTGCGACTGAGGAGGAGGAGGATGAGGAGGATACGAAGGATGACGACGATGGCATTCTACATCTTGATATGCCTGGCATTCCTGATCCTGGTGATTTCCCTGACTTGGACAGAATCATTGTCACGGACTGGGCCGTCCAATCGCCCAAGACGGGCATCATGAAGTGGATCGACACTGTCTACCACCGTTCTCGTGGCCTTGACCTAGGCACTTTCGGCCACGGCATTCTTTCCACTGCTTTCCGGGAGCAGTCGGCAAAATGGGAGATGATGACGAAGCAATACCTCAGCCTGGTCATCCTCGTCGTCCATCGATTCGTCCTGGCGGCCTTGGAGGTCGTCTGCGTAGACACCCAGGTGTTGCAGGACCTCTCATCCACCGTCTTGGGTGACCTCGGCGCTAAGTACGAGACTTGCATGAACCAGGCAATCTTGCTGGTCCACATCGAAAGGCAGCTGAAGCCGTACACGCTGAATCACTACTTCAACGTGAACCAACAGAAGAGCCACGGCGTGCGGATCAAACAAACGCTGCAGTCCAAGGCCCGACGCGAGTACCCTGGTGACGAAAAGAGGCCCCTTGTTGTTAAGCTAGGCGATGTTGAGGATGCAATCACGAACAAGAGCAACGCAGAACACGCCAAGGAGACCATCCACGACATCCTCGAGGCCTACTACAAGGTAGCCTACAAGCGGTTTGTCGACAATGTCTTCAGCCAGGCGGTCGATTACAAGCTTCTTTCCGGCCCTGAGAGCCCTCTTCGTCTGTTCTCGGAGCAATGGGTCCTCGGCCTGGACGCGGAGAAGCTGCGTGCCGTGGCGGGAGAATCTCGCCGGACGAGGGAGCGTAGGGAGAGGCTGAAGAAGGAGATTGAGGAATTGGAAGTTGCAATGCAGATCTTGCGTTGATCGATGGCCTTTTGCAGGCCAGCTTGGGGATTTTGTCCGTCGCAAATAGGGTCAGTGGTTGCTCCCCGAGGGAGATGCGTATTCGTAGTGTCCAGAATGTTAAAATCCAGTAGCACACAATAGAGTCATCCCTCCACAAGGCAGTGGCGGCTCAATGTAGGAGATATGAGGAATGCAGTGCCCTCCATTTTCTTCTGCAGGACCTCTTGCCACGGAAAGTCGCCGTCCATGACATCGCAGCACTCCGAGTCGGGGTTGCCGTCATATTTGAAGGCGATGAGGCCGAGAAGTGGTTCTCGGAGCGTTAGGAGCTCGTAAGGCGGTTGGGATGTCTAAGGTATTCACCCAGCTTGCCGTCAAGTTTCGAGCACGTTCTCCGACCTGGGGCTGGTAACGCAACTTTGGCGCTCTTCATTACACGAAGCGGAAGAGGTTCAAGAACGTCGACGATGGAACCATTGAGTAGGAGAGTGGAGACATACCGTACATAAGTCGGGTGTAGACTGTAGCAGTGACCCTATAGTAGTGGCCGCTGCTCCTGCGCTGATGTATATTGCACTGTGCGGCGCACCTGACTAGCATGTGGGGCAGTGACTTCCAATTATGTCACTGTATCCCTAAAAACAGAGGCCCAGTAACTGTCAGATAAAGCGTAGTCAAAATCGTCACAAAATAGGTCAAAATTTGATTAAGGTAATTATATATAATTATAACTATCTCCGACCGTTAGGGAAACGCTACCACCGTATTTTATATAGTGCAGATTCTGTAAGCGTCTACCCGGATTATACTCTTAGTAATCCGGCCTATTACGTAACCGAAAAGACTGTAGTCTATTCGATATACCCCCTAATCGCCCTAAAACGTTAGTTAGGCGATTAAAGCTATTCGTAATCGGTAGATAATCTTGCTATATAATCTATTCGCTATATCCGCCCTTAAATTCATCCTCTAGGTCCTCTAAATATTCTATCCGGACTTCCTCTAGCTATTTCTGCTATAACCGTTCCCGTATATCTATTACGCCTACCTAGGACCTGAATATCTTAAATTTCTCGCCGTATAACGCCTTCGTTAATCTGTCTACTACTATTTCCGCGCTTGTAACGTATGTTATGAGTATTTACCCTTATTCCTTTACTTAACGTAATTAGTGGCCGTGGATATTAACGTGGCGGAGGCGCGTTATTAACGTGCTAATCTCTTAATTAACTAATCGAATCGTTTAGTTATTATCGTATAAGATCCTTAATTCCGGATCGTTAAATTCCACTCCTATACTAAATAATAGGCGTCATATAAAGATACCCTTTTTTACACCTTATACTAACGCTAATAGCTCTACTTCCATTATAGATATCGTGACTATATCCTGCTTATTAGCGCGCCACGCTATTATACCGCTAAATAAGCGTATTATATACGCTTAACTACTCTTTCGATTAAGGGTATTATCGGTAAACGAGGCGTTAGTATAGATTTCGATAGTATCGCTACCCCCTAATTCTAACGTAAATAATTAGCTATTAATTAGATCAAGGATTAGATAATCGGCGGCCTTATAGTGAATAAGCCCTAGATTAACTTTGAACCGGTATAGCCTAAATACTATAAACACGATATCAGGGCGTGATATTACTACTACGTATAGTACAGATCCTATCTTCCGTTAATAGCTTTTAACGTCCGTCGAGGTCCCTAAATAGGGCAGTAGTTCTACGATCTTAATTAGGTATATTAGGCGATAGTTACTACTATACTTACTATTTAGCTCTAAAAGGCGTTTTAATTTAGTAACGTAATCGCGTTATAATAGCTAGATTTTACGGGCGGCGCGGTCGCGAATAACCTTAATACTAAGGAACCACTATAAAGGATCGCCACTTTATAGGGTATAGTAGCGTTATAGGTTATTAACGGCCTACTCTATCTACGCCTTATATTATTCCTTATAAGTAATAACGATATCGTTAATATAGAAGAATAGAATTAAACCGCGGCGTAGAAAATAATATAGTTCTTACGGTACTATCTAAAAGCCGTCCGCTAAAAGGATAGCCGAAAAGGGCTTTTACTAAAGCAGTAAAGACTCCTTAAGTCTATATAACGTCTTGTTTAGGTATAAACGACTCCTAGGGGCTAAAAAGCCTAGCGGCGGGTATATAAAGATATCGTAGGGGAGGGGCGCGTATATAAACGCGTTTATAACATTAAATTATAATAGCGTAAGGTTAAATCGGGCGGCGATAGCTATTAACGCGCGGAATAACCGTCCGGCTAGTATTACTATATATATCTCCTTAAGCGAGGATTAATACTACTAATCTCCTTATACTATAAGCCTTACCTTATATTTATATAGAAATCTATACTTATCGAACTTATATATTCTTACTTATATCGAATTAAGAATCTGATATCTATCTACTACGGACGCCGGTACCCGTATCCACGACCCTATCTCCTCGTGGCTCCGTAGGTAGTCTTCTTATACTTATCAGAATAAGTAGCCGTAAGGGTATAAGGGTATATCGCGAGGGTTCTTCGGAGGAGAAGGGAGGTCTTTACGGTGGATCTTTATAGCCGCCGGGGTAACCGCTAGAGTACCCGCTAAAGTAACCGCTAGGGTTATATTTCCCGAGATAGCCTCCCGGGATATACTTCCGGTAGTTACCGCCGGGGCCGTGGATTCGTAGGGTATTATTAAGCGTCGCTATAACGCTATAGACGTAGACCTTTTTAACCATAATTTAGTTAGCGGAATCCTATTTAATATATATATATTAGGGGCGTAGCGGCTAGCTTTAAATATAGTAACCTAATAGTCTTTTTTCTAGCTATCTCCTTACCGAATTAGTTACGCTCCTTTATTTAATAGGAGCCTTATAGCCGTAGCTATAAGGGTATCATAGCACTGTGTTCTGTTATTGCTACGCTGTATGCGTTGGCTCGGCAGTATGTAGATTAACGGCACGGAGTGCTATAGTTTCTTAGCTTAGTTATAAGTAGCTTAGTCAAGAGACTGCCGAGGTATATCTAGTATACCTCTACAGGCGAGCTCTCTAAGCTCGCGACTCCTCTTATAATCCATCTTTAGTTCTTATATCTTCTTAACACGCTTCGCGCTATAGCCGTATTTACGGCCTAACAAATAGTAGCAACTAATTACTTCCGATCATCGCTATACTATACCCTATTTTTTCTTTTATTTAATCTGCCAATTCCTAAAAGGCGAACGCCTCCTATTAGCAAACTCGATAATCGATTATATCCGTTAACCCTGGCAGAGCCCCTAATTAATATAATATAACCCGGTAGTACGCCGAGATAGCTAAGTCCCGTAGTTTCTCTCTAGCATTCCGTATTTTCTCTAGCGTCTCTTTTTCTTTCTCTATCTTATATCTAACTATTCGTCTTAATTAATAACGCTCTTAGAACGTTTTTCCCACGTAGACTACGGATTTTCGCACTCTTACCGTTTTCGCACTTTTCGACTACCGCTTACTACTCCTCTTTTCGTTAACGTTATTAACTTAACTTACACCTTCCTCGCTAGTAGTTTCCTACTAGTAAGCGCCACCTCTATTAGTTTTTAAGTTTTATTCTACCGGATATAACTACTATAGTTTTATAGTTTTACCGGACTATTTTTTTTCCATACTATTACCCTTTTCCACCCTAGATAGAACCGTTATCCATAGCAGAAAAGGAGATTTTTCAGGTCTATAATTTTATTAAGGCTAACCCACTCTAGACTTAAGTATAGTATCTGCTACCAGGAGCTATCCCTATTATCGAGTAGGAAGCTTCACTCCTACAGGAACAGGCACTCGCAGAATAATAACAATAGACATTATAATCTGTAAGGACCGATAGGAGGAACCGAAACTCTATAGATCCTAACCTATCCTTTCCTCCCACTTAGGTGACCGATAACTAGGCAGCTAAGGTAACGCTTCGGATAATACTTCGCAGACTTAATATCTACCGTAGCTAGCTAATAAGCCGTGCCTACTCTCGCCAGAATAGTCTTAACCCTTAACTCAATTAACCTATTAACCCGTAGGGCGTCTAGAGATATAGGCGTTAGATACTAGCCAGTCGGATAGCTTTTATTTTAAATCTAACTAATCGTAGGCTACTATTTAGCCGATAAACTACACCTTAATCAGTTATACTTCCCTAATTCTTTTAGCCCGCACCTACACCACCCCTATAGTAATTATATACGCTAATATCGATGCCCCTATCTCGCCGATTATTATTTTTTAACCCTCCTTTACCAGGATCTTTTCCGATAAGTGTTTTCATAACTATCCAGTAATCCTCGTAGGATATATTACCCGCCCCGGAACTAACCAGGATAAATACTAATATAGCTAACGCCGGTTAGAACGGATAATAGACTCCTGCTCCGTAAGGACCTATACCCGCTCTATAGAACTAAGTATTAAGACCGGCCCCTCCTCCTACTACTTCTCTCCCTCCACCTAGTATACTATCCTCTAACTAGTTTAAAAATATAATATCTTTCTTTACGAAGTAATAGCTTACCGGGAATTCTACCGGTAACGACCGTTATAGTTTTCGTAAAAAGCTTATATCTATTAGGTTTTTTAATCCCCCTATAAATAATAATAGTAATCCCTACAATATATAGTTATATATCGGCGATGCTATACACTAGTATAATATTAGTTTATTTATTAAGAGCGCTAAAGACTAGGCTAATACTCCTAAGCTAAGGGAAGAAGTCCGGCTTAATCTCTACTCCTTATTTAAGGGCGTAGCCGGCAGCTAGTGGCTTATAAGCCTCGACGCTATTTAGTGGGTAGAGATCCGGCGTGATCTTAATACCCTATTTACCACTTTTCGTCGGCGCTAGCAGGTTAATCCTAAAACCGTAGCGGCTAAGATAGTAAACCTAAAATTCACTGCCCGGGATATTCTAGATAGCCGCCCTTTCGTGGAATAGGTAAACTAACTTGTAAGGCTCTATCGGGCTTTAGGAGCCACTACTCGCACGAATCTTAATATTTAATAGGAGATTTAGAACCGGATCGACCCTACCCTAAGAGAAATCTACTGGCGCCCCGATAATCTCTTACACCTAGACGAATTTATACGTGATATCGAGGCCTAAATTAAGAACCGTCGACTATCACTATAGTATTAAGTCTAATAGGGAATAGTCCGCCCGGAGTAACTCGGGGAGATATCCGTGGCTAGTACCGAATAGAATACTAACTAACCCGTATAGGTTATCCCTAATAATAGACTTCTAACCTACTATGCTAATAAGCCTATTATAGAGGGAATAGCTAATTAGGGTTAAATAGGCTAGCGTATAGGTAGTTTTTTAGGCTGTAACGGTGGCTACGGTTATACGGGAGGCTACGATCGCGGCGGAGGCTATGGACACGGTCTAAGCTACGGACGTAGTCAAGGATATAATCGCGGTTCCGGGAATAGTCGCGGTTTTCCCGAATATAGGTTCACGAACTAGCGCGGAGGATAATCCCGACGAGGTAGATAGTTTAGATAGAATGGTAGATAATATAGAGAGGAACGACGTCCTTATTAATATTAGGTACGTAAATAGGTTAGAAATAATATAAACGATAGGGATAGATAGGTAGTATATATAGCCATAGATAATCCTTATAAGGATTAGGACGAGCACGACTTACGCGAGAAGGGTTTTATATTTCTTAAGGAGGTTCGTAGTAAAGGAGAGGAAATATGTACTTACGAGATTAAGGAGGGAGATATTAATACGGAGGAAATTAACGTGAATTATTCTTATTTTACTAGCTATATCGGTTATCTACCCGTACGCAGGCGCCCTACTATGCGAATACACTATAATTAAACTAACGTTTTAAATAGTCAGAAACCGGATATACCCCGCCGCCGTATAGTAAAACCCGCTATACTACCCGCGAGCACGAAGCCAGCTATATATAAATACAGAAAATATAACGCTATTTTCTCTAGTAGAATATAACTTTTCCGCTACGTTTTTAGGAATATATATATAGAACCGAAGCCTAAGGGTTAGGGACTATACGGAATATAACGGGAATAGAAATAACCGTGGAAAACTCCTTAACCTCTTTATAGGCTATACCCTAATAAGACGCTATTTCTTAATAATATTAAGGCACTATATAACGACACGCCGGCTCTAGATAACGTAGAGGCGTACTCTAATAACTTATATTCCGCGCATAAGCCACTAATAGGACTTAAGCGGCCTAAATCGGTATATATCGGCTCTAAGGCGTCGCTAACAGGAACTACCCGATCACCTAGACTATTAAGACCACCTAAGCCTAACACACTCCACGGACGATACTCCTTTAGGCCAAACGATATTATAGATATATAAGCCTTTATAGCCCGGAATTTAGAATAGTATACTTACTACCGTATTCCCGTTAAGTTCATGCCTAACGGACCACCTTCGGATATCTGCGTGGATTCCGGATATATTATACTACTCGTGGATCGGAAATAGCTAATAGACTATACTTATAATATTCGTTTCGCGACCGTAGCTAACCCTAAGCCTATACACGGCGTCTCAGGAAAAATAACCGTTAAAGAGATTACCACTTTTAATTTCTATATCGACGGATATATCCAGTATACCCCTGTCACCGGTCATTTTATAATAATAGCCTAGGTAATAAACGGTCTCGAAGTAAATATACTTCTTAGTTCTAAGTTCCTAAAGATATACGGCGTCGATATACTCTACTTAATCGGACGACTTCGTATCGTCGGCTACTATAATATAACTATACCTATTATCGGACCCTATAAACCACCTACTAAACACCGCCGTAGAGTAATAATAGCTTAAACTATAACGATTCCGCCTTTATCCGCCACGCTTATTCTGGTTCGATATACGAGTCTTCCCCTAGGACCCGAATTTTATTTTAAGCCCGAGGTATATTATTCAGCTAT
The DNA here is from genome assembly GCF_003711515.1 of Sodiomyces alkalinus F11. Classification (NCBI taxonomy): domain Eukaryota; kingdom Fungi; phylum Ascomycota; class Sordariomycetes; order Glomerellales; family Plectosphaerellaceae; genus Sodiomyces; species Sodiomyces alkalinus. The sequence continues at coordinate 1,483,719 of NW_021167079.1, read as the reverse complement.
ACGGCACGTCTACGACGCAGAGACGCCTAAAGTCGTATATTATATTAATAATAATAACCGCCCACTTACACTATACAGATCGGATAGACTCGGTTATATCCGGGATAGATAGGACGATACCGACTTAGAGAAAATCGAATAGATTAACGCCTATATTCTTATAGCTATTAAGGGGCGCGAATTTAATAACTACGAACTAGTCCGGAGGATTATACAGGTAATACCGTAGGAGTTAAGGGAGACTCTACTAACTTCGCTAAATTCTAAAAAGCCGTATTCGGGCAAAGATAAATATAGCACTATAAACCCCGAACGGCTAGATAACGTCCCGGAAATCGTTAAGGCAGGCGTGTATATTTATACTATAGACTCTGCTAAGGCAGAGCAGGTTTATGAACTTCTATAATCTTTTAATATTTAGCGCGACCGCGGTATTATCCTACTACCATCTAATAAGCGTATATAAGTCGATTTAGTTAATAACTAGCAGAAAATAAACCTTTACTCCCGCCTATACTAACTAAGTGGCGAAGACTGATAATACCTAAACGATAAATTTCACGATATATATATAATAGGTCGTATAACCTAGTAAAGAAACCCTATACCGTTCGCCTACCTAGCTTTCGTTATCTAGCGTACCACCTAAGGGGTTAAGAAAGGACGAGTCGTCGTGGATCTCCGAAAGCTAAATAAGATAGTTCTGCTAGACGTATACCTAATACCCTCTTAAGACGAAATTATATAAAGCCTATAAGGTAAGAAATTGTTTAGCGCTTTTAACGCTAGCTCTTTCTTTTACTAGCTTCTAGTTAAAGAGGAGTATAAAAAACGGATAATAATCGTATCGCCCCGAGGTTTAGAGCGCCCTAAAGTTATACTAATAGGTTTTCGTAACTCCCCACTATTCACGCAGAGATTTATAGATTAAAGGCTATTTAAGTATAGGTATTTCTATAAGGTATATATTAACGATATTATCGTTTTCTCCGACACGTTTAAGGAGCATTTAGCTCACCTAAGGATAATACTAAAACTCTTCTAAGAAATTTGACTAGCCCTATCTCTAGTAAAATCTTTTTACGCTTATAATTCCGTACGACTACTAGGATTTAAGGTCGATAGCCTCGGACTATACACTACTACGGACCGGATAAAAGCACTCTGATAGATAAAAATACTAGAGAAACTATTAGATCTAGAAATATATATCGGAAAAATAGGATTCCTACGACGATTTATTCTATAGTTCTGAGTTAAGATCGACCCCCTATAGTAACGCAAGACTAATCTGCTTAACACTACTAAGGCTAACGGACAGATTATACCCTCCACTCCGAAGCTTATACGATAGAAGTAAACTGGAAAACTCGTGTATAAGCCGATAGAGATCGAGAAACAGGCTTTCGATATATTATAGAAATAGGTTACCGAGGAAATAAAACTTTACTATTATATCCCTAATAAGACCACTTTTCTTAATCTCGACGCGAGCGGACACGGACTAAGAGTTTTTCTATTTCACCTAATAGCTCTATAGGATAGCGGCAAAATGTTAAGGAATAGGCTATAATACCAGGGAAAAGATACACCGTAACGGATAATACTATTCGGACTTAACAGTTATATATCATTAAGACTTTAACTTAAGGAGGAAAAGGGGACTTTTTCCCCTCTACGCTAATATAGTAATTTAGTCTCGCCGAGTACTCGGCGATCTAAGCGTATCCCCGATTATACACAGTGCTAATCCACCATACCACTTAGTTCCTTATACTACCCCCTCTCTAACGGGGCTAATCCCTTAGGCCCGTTCTATCCCCCCCACCGGGTAGAATATACGTATAACTCTAGCCTTATACGAACTCCACCGTCTAGTTAGCGCTTATAATTAGTCGGCACCGGTAAGGCTATATACCTCCTTTTAAATATCACGACTTCCTTCCACTTATAGTTAGGTAATCGGTAAACCGTCGGCGGTAATTACGTAGCCGACTCGCTTACTAAATACTATTCCCTTTTCTAGCGTCCCGCGTAATAGCCGGCGATTACTCGCCGCGTTTTATAATATCGCGCTCGTCGCTATACCTTCTTTTATTATCGTGGTGTATAGTATTACTAAATTTATTCTTACCGTTCTTTATACTTACTCCCTCTCCGGCCGGATTTATAACTAAAATAACTATTCGCCTCGTAGATAAAAGTTCTCGTGGCTCCCCCGTAATTATTCTTCTCTTCTTTCTTTTCCTTATATAATCCTTATTCTTTATATTACGTTTTAGTTTACTATATATTCACATTTATATCTATATCCATATTATAGCCGAATAATCGCTATTATATCCTTCTTATTTCCTAATATCGACTAATCGCTAATATATCTCTTCTACTCGGCGTTACCCGAGAGTTATATTATATACCCTATAATACCGACGATAGGTGGCTAAGGAGCTTTTCTAATAATCCGCTTTACGGTTATTATATAGTTTCCCTGGCTAGCGATATTTATATAGATTATATTAACCACCCTAACTCTAATATATATAGGTGCGTCGTTTATCTTCGTTCGCACTAGGCGTGTATATCTATAAGTTTATCCTTACCTTCGCCGAATATTCGGCTTCTAAAGCGTTTTTAGATTCCCGACGGCCTTCTAGGAGCTACCTAGACTATTTAGAATATCACCACTAGCGTCCTCTAAAAGGAGGCTAATAAAGAGCTAACGCCGATCGGTTAGCGCCGCTTCTATCTACGGCTTTAGGCCGTATATAAATAGTTCCATAAAGCTTTAGATGAAGCTACTCGCCCTCCCGGCACCACTAACGCTTTTTCTTTTTTTTGTTTTTCTTTTTTATTCATTTCGCGCATACAGCCCTAAAGCTATGGCGTGGCGTCTTTTGCCCTATAGGCTAAAGGCTGAAGGCTAGAATAAACTTTAGTAAGGAGTGGAGTAGTACTAAATAAAGGAAATCTTCCGTAATAGTCTGCCTAATATACCGAAAAACAGGTAAAAAACCAAAATAGAAAACTAGACCGTAGGATCCGAGGTTTACGCTCTATATTACTCTGCCGAGGCTATTTTAGTAGCTAAAAGATAGGCCTGTAAGGCCTGTATTAGCGGTAGAGATAGCGGTAGGCCTGCTAGGGCTTCCTGTAGGGCTTTTCGTTCGTTTTTATAAAAAGGGCAGGAAAGGATAAGGTAGGCTGTATTCTGTATAGGGGAGCCGGGACAGGAATAGCGGTCGGTAGCGTAGTTTCGGGCCCTTTTTTAGTGGGATTTTAGATATTCGAAGCCGGTTTTTAGCTAAATAAAAGCCGACTTTACCCACCTAGGGCCCTGTATCGGTAGTGGTTTTTAGGAAAAACGGAGGTTATCTCGGACTAGGCGCCTATATAGGCGGCCTAAACGCACCGATTTACCCCTTTTTTCCGCCTCTTCCTCTTCGTTCTAGAAAGCCTTCCAGTCTTAAATCAGGGCCTTATTAACCCGGCGTTTTAAGTGGCTAAGGGTAACTAGGCTAATAGATTTAGCAGCTTTTTTAGGGTCTAGCGCCTGTTTAGCTGCCTTATCCGCTAGTTCGTTCCCTTCTATCCCTATATACGAAGGGCACTACCACACAGAGACTGAAGTGCCCTGTTGTTTTAGTTATTAGATAATGGTCTTAGCCTCTATAGCCCACTACGGGGAGCGCTGAAGCTTCTGAATAGCCGCTTATGAATCGCTAAAAAATATGGCACTCTAGGGGCTTAGACGACTACTCTAGGGCAGTATAAAGGGCCTGAAGAATAGCGTATAATTCGGCGTTAGCGACTTCGGCAGAGTCCCCTAGGTTAATACCCATAGCTCTACAGGGCCTACCGGTACTAGCTAGCTGTATAACAGCAGCTGCAGCCTGGGGAGGCCCTGTAGGAGGCCTTATAGGGTGGCCTAGGGAACCGTCGGTGTAGAAAACCAAGGCCCACTCGCCTAAGGATTATTATATATCCTTAAGGGCTTCGAAGTGGGCTGTTTTTGGGTCTTGGGTGCCGGAGTCAGAGTCGGTATTATCCGTGGTTTTAGGCCGTTCCTTTAAAGGAAAAAAGGGCCTAAGGTTAGCTATAGGCTCGGAGGCCTAGGGGGCCTCCCACCTAGCTACCGGGCCCTTTATCCCCCAGGACTGCCCTACTAAGGCTACTAATTCTAGGCCTAGCTTACAAAGCTATGTGGTGGGCTATAGGTCTTATAGGCGGACGAGGTCTTCCTATTCCCCTAGAAGCCGGCGTCTAATAGGGTGATTCGGTAGGAACTTTAAGGACCTAAAGGCATAAAGCCTATTAGACCTAGTTAACCGAATCGAAGCCGGAGG
>NW_021167079.1:1400082-1479358 GCF_003711515.1 Sodiomyces alkalinus F11 | reverse complement strand
CTAAAAGCCCCTAGAGCCCTAACTAGAGCGCTATATTATAGGCGTTCTAGGCGGTTAACTAGGTGCTTTTTTAGTGATTTAGGGTCCTACTATAGCTGTGAGCCAAAGTCAGCTAGCGAGGCTATACAGGCTATATATAGCTGCCGTAGGGCCTTAAAAGAAAGGCCCCTCTACGAGCTAGCAAGCCTGTGGAGTCTACTTAAGGCCCCTGTAGCTGAATTTAGGCGTTTTTCGACGTGGGGTTTAAAAGATAGCTTAGGGTTAAACTAGACCCCTAGCCACCTAATAGCACCTATCGTAGGTCTAACTAGGTGCCCCCTTATAATAACCGGGGCGTCTTCGATAGAGCGTCTTCGGTGGAAGTAAATAAGCTCTGTTTTATCCGGGTCGAAAAGAACTTGGTTATTATGAGCTACTTCGAAAAGGGAGGCTACGGCTCTTTCTAGGATCTTATAGTTTTTCCTAGCCGACGTGGATACTATAGATAGCTGAAAATCGTCTATATAGGATAACTAAAGACCTTTAAAATCCGGCCCCGCTATAACCTTCCAAATATAAATTAGGAATAGGATAGGGGAAACCGGGGAGCCTTATAGGACCCCTATATTCAGGGGGGTGGGCTGCTAAACCTGACCCTCAAAGGCTAATTAGATACGCCTGTTTTCTATAAAGGAGGCTACCTATTTAACTAGATTCGAGGGTAATTAGAGCTTTTAAAGGGTTCTTAGTAGCTAAGGGCGGGCGATATAGTCGAAGGCTGCTTTAATATCTAAAAATAGCGTAGAAATTACGGCGTTTTGCCGTGATTTACGCTGTTTTTCGATATAGTGGAGGAGAAGGAGGGCCGTATCGATAGCGGATCGTTATTTTCTACCCTCTATCTGATTAGGGTGTAGAAGGTCGTCGCGGGTATTAGCTAAAAAGCTTAGACTAGCAGCTATAACCCTCTTAAGGACTTTACCTAAGCAGTTCAGAAGGGCTATAATCCTATAAGACTTAGGATGAGAATAGTCCTTCTTCCCCGGCTTTAGTAGAACGACCCCTAGGGCCTCTTTCTAGTAGGTAGGGTGGTAGCCTGCTGAAAATAAAGCTAAGTAGGCCTTTAAGAAGGGCCCGGGAATAGCCTTATAGGCCTATTAGATCGGCTATAAGCTTATCCTATTAGGCCCTAGGGCTTTCCCCTTAGCAGCTTTAAAGATAGCGCGTTACAGTTCGGCAGCCTATAGGCTAGGCCACTCCCACGGTCTTCTAAGGCCCTTACTACGTGATCTAGTTAGGCTCTGGGGGCCGTTAGAAGGGTTAGAGGGGCCTAGGTCCCCCGAAGGGCCTGTAAATACAGGGGCTTTAGGGGCGTTAGTAGCGGCGGAAGGAAAAAGGGTCTAAAGAAGGGCGTTATATTTTTCTTCGAAGGCGTAGGCCTTCTGCTTTACAGGCGTTTGAATCGGTGGGATCTTCGCGTTTAGGCCGCTTTTCGTATAGTTATAGGCCTTAAAGACGTTAGGGCCTTAAGCGTTGGCTAGGAAGGCCTCTTAGTGGTTCTTTTTTACCGTTTTTACTGCCCTATAGTAGGCGTTTCGAGCCTCTTTCTAGGTGGTTTCTAGAGCTGCTATCCGGGTAGCCGAGGCTCCCTTTGTAGCTTTTCTAAAAACCCTAAAAGCCCTGTTAGCTGATTTTCGCAGGGCCTTTAGCTCTAGGGTCCACCACGGTTTCGAACGCTCTACTACCCTTAGCTTAGGTATAGAGGCCTTAAGAGCTAGGGAGATAGTATCCGATAGGTGGCGGCCTATAGAGTTTTAATCCGAGGCTTTGATAGCCTGTTATAGCTGCTAGTCGAGGCGAGGTTCTAGGCTCTTTAGGGTGCTAGTAAATGGACCCTAGTCCGCTAGCCTATAATTATAGGCCGGTGGAAGGGATCTATTTATAGGACTTTTAGAGCCTAGAATAGAGGCTGAAATTAGGATAGCGCGGTGTAAAGAGGGAGTGTTTTCGATATATTCCTACTTATAAAAGCGGAGACGATCGAAGCCGGGCGTGTAAAATGCTAGGTCTATAACCGACTCTTCACGAAGATTAGACCTAAAAAAGGTCCCCCCGTTTAGGTTAACTTCTTTAGGATCCACTAAATAGGTGGCTTTAAGGCCGTTTAACTAGTCTATTAAGGCCTGGGCCTTAATAAAAGCCTGATTCGTAGTAGCCACCTTCCAATATTAGTAGTTCCTGTTAAAGTCCCCTATAATAAGGGTCGGCTTAGGGATCTAAAGGCCCTATAGCACGCGATCTTTAGTCTAGGGTCGGCTTCTAGAGCCTGAAAAAGAAGGAAAAGAAGAAGAAGAGGAAGAAGAAGTCGAAGAGGTAGAGGGGGTAGGGCTAGAAGGCCTTATAGGCCTTTTACCTGTAGTCTCGGGGTCCTGCTCTGTCTGATTATAGACGTTTAGGATATAGAAGGTCTGTGGATAATAGACCTCTATAAGCTGTGCGTCTATATTATCTAGAAGGTCTTCGCGGTGTGAAAAGTCGATACCCGAGCCTTTTCTTATATAAGTAAGGACCCTAGGTTTAATAGGAAAAAACTGGGTTTTTCGAGATGTAGGTATGATGGTATAGAAGGCTGGGTGGTTTCGAATATACTACCCTTCTGGCTTCGGGACGTAGGAGGGTTCCTGAATAAGGACTATATTAGCCGAAGCCTCTAAAGCCTGTTCTAGGATAGCTTCCTGCGCCGGACCCTGTTTATCGATGTTATACTGAATAAACCGGATTTCCTTCGAACTAAAAGACCCTTTATTTATTAGGGTTTAATAGCTCGAAAGACCTCGCAGTTTTTACTATAAGGGGAGTATGCCCCCTTATAGTTATAGCACTTATAGGTCTTATGTTCGTAGTCGCCGTATTCCTCGTACTTGTTATAGTAGTGGTATTCTTTGCCGTGGCCTTCCGTAGCGTAGATAGAGCAGATAGTTAGGCTCTTATAGGTCCCTTAGGTATACCCGAATTTCTAGTAGTTAGAGTACTGGGTCCTAGGGGTTATAGGCCTATATTTATAGACCTTTAGCCGCTGGCCGGCTATATAGAGCCCCTGTTTTAAGCAGTATTTCTGCTCTTTAGTAGAAGGCACTGAAATAATAATAATGCCGTGAAGCCTGTCTAGGGTTCCTAGCCACCGAGGCTTCCCTACTACCCTAATAGGGTTAAAGGTGCTAATTTTAGTGATTAGATCCTTTAAACCTAGGCCCTGTTATAGGCTGCGGTTTAGGGCTTTTTACGGTGTGTCGGAAGGGTCGGATAGTAGGGTTTCCCCTCCTTCTTTAAAAGCCCTAGTAGGCACCTGTTTAATAACGAGCTTAAACCAGTCGCCTATAGATTAGGGGGGCTGAAGAGGCAGGTTTAGCTCCTTAAACCACTGATTCTAAGAGTCTAGGAGCTGCTAAACGCTGTATTTCGGGCCCGGGGTTACAATAAGGTACCTATTAGTTGATAGGCTAATAGCCGTAATAGTAGGGATTTTTAGGGCCTTATTTAGCCTGTTCCGGAGCTCAAGGGGATTAAAGTTCTCCCGGGGGATTATTTCCCCTGCCGTAGGCTGTAAAATAACCTTAGGGACCTTTTTAGGGTCCGTGGGGAGGGGGGCCGGGGGGGGCAGAAGGTGCTAAGACCTTCTAGGGGGCCTAGGGTGCTATAGAGCCTGTTTTTCCCTTTAAAGCCTTGCTATAAAGGGGTTTAGGCTGTTCTGTAAGCCTACGAACTGCTTAGGCTAGTTTATCGACCTTCTATTCGAGTGTAGGGGGCTAGGAGCCTTATAGGGTACCGTCGATAGCAGATTTAAGCCCTACAGATAGGGCTTTAATCTGGGGGATAGGGTCGAGATCGTAGGCCTATTAGAGCAGCTAAAAAGCCTGCTGGAGAAGCCCCCTAGCCTAGGTCTTACTAGCCGAACTAGTCGACTTCTAGGGTGCAGTAAAGGGGTTTCCCCTATTTCTACCTCCCCTAAGTCCTCTATAATTATAGGAAGCTTAGGGTTAGGTCCAGGGGCGTTATGGTGGGTTTAGGCGTTTTTATAGCTGGTGTTATGGCTGTTATGGCTGTTGTTGTGGCTAGGGTCTTTTGTGGGGTGCTGGGGTCGCGAGGCGTTAGTGGTTACGGCTCTGCGTGGCTGCTTTGTCAGCGTGGGCGCACGGGCTATATCAGATTTTTCCCCCGCACGCGGGGCACCCGTAGGTGCGTTTCCAGGCGTTTTCGCACTTATTTTACGCCCTAAATAGCACCTACGCGATATAGGGCTATAAATAGGCGTATAGAACTCGAAAAGAGCTATCGATTAATATAGCTTTTAAGTAGTTTAGAGCGTTTGCGCGTAAAACGTGGGTCCCCCTAAAAGAGTTATAAGAAGGATAACCGCTAACGCTAATCGTCTTATACTTAACGAACTATCGTCGATTCGGTCTCTATTAACTATCGACCTAATAATACGGGTTTATACCTGTTATTTACCGTTTAGTTAGCTTATACTAACCTTTTCTAGGTCGATAACCTTTAGGCCGATAAGACCTATTCCCTTATAGGTATAGTTACGCCCCCTAAGGACCGTAGCCTTATTACCTTTACCACGCTATAGCGTGTCGTCCGTAAGCTTCGGGGCGCGGATATCGAGGAATACCCCGATAAGTGTACGGCTCGAACCGCCGGCCTTAACTAGCGCGGTATAAATTCGTTCCCTCGCCTATAAGGACTAGCCGCCGCCCTCGCGAATGCTAGCGAGCCTTATCGTCGCCCCCTTATATCCGCCGCCTTCGCCGGCCGCCGTACCGCCGCCTATAGACCTTAGGTTTACGTTTATTCGGATAATAAGGAGGGTATTATCGAGTAGTCGCCGCTTACTTCCGCTAACGCCGCCTCTCCCGCTTCGCCCGCCGCCGATACCGCTAATACCGCTATTAGTACCGCTAGCGATACTAGCGCCGTTAGCGTTATCTCCCTTACCGCCTCGCCTATAATCGCTAATTGCCCCGAGGCTATCGCCGAGTTATCGCCCGTGGCCGCCCTATCTAAGGGGGAGGAGGAGGAGATAGAGGAGGAGGGTATTAAGCCCGACTCCGATAATATCGAGATAGATGATACCGATCCCTCGGAGGAGGTTATCGTCGTTAATAGCGATAAAGACTCCTTTAAGGGTTTAAATAATTAAGAGGTATAGTATTGGCGGCAGTAAAACGCTATACTAATAAGGCTAGGATCTAATTTATTTTATAGTCGCCTCTTAGCGTTATCTTCTATATATATAGCCTATATTTTTACCTTATATACTATTCCGCTATATAAGATAGTATCGATTCTTCTAATATTTTCTAATTATATACCAGCTATTCGGCGCTAATAGTTATCCTACTTTATATATATATATTTCTTTTACTTCTAGTATCGCTTCACGATAGCCGGAGCGTTTCCTAAGTAATCCTCGGGCTCCTAGGTATTATACTCCACCGGCTAGCCCGCCCATTTTATAAGGTAGAACTTTTATCCTTATTCCTCCTTATAAGCCACAATATCCTCGACTTTCCACTCGTCCTACTCCTCCGTAAACGGTAGTAGGTCGATCGCTAAACCTTCGGCTATAAGCCCGTCTCTCTATAGTTCTAATAGCGATACCGAAAATATATTATATATCCTCGAGTACTATAGTAGTAGGCGAACCCTATACGCTAGCTCGTTAATCCACTCTAAAACCTTTACCCGGATATACCGCGGCATGAGTTTTAAGCCGGACTTAAATAAAAAATTAATAGTAGCGAGCCCTACGAATTCTCCCTTTTCGAAACTCCGAGGCTTATACCTCTTATTATAATACTTAGCCTAAGTCTTAACCGCCGCCTCCTAATAGGCGCGGACCCGTTAGCGGATATCCGCTGCCGTTCGACGCGTTCTCTAACGCCTTATACCGTGGTATCGTCTCTAGGTTTAACGGACTCTACTATCCTCGGGTAATACTCGTAGAGTGCCTTATATAAGGATACCCTAATAGAGCTATACAGGCTATTATTATATATAAACTTAGCCTCTTATAACTAGATCGGCTAATACTCGGCGGCCTCCGCTCCTATTATCCTTAGAAACTTAAGTAGCGTCTAGTATATCCGTTCGGTCTACCTATCCGTTTAAGGGTAGAACGTAGTGGATAGTCGGCGAGTAATCGCCCTTTCGTGGCAGAACTCCTCCTAAAACCGACTTATAATAAGCTTATCCCTATCGTTTATAATTCCCTTTAGGCTCCCGAAATAATATTTAACCTCGCTATAGAGGATAGTAGCTAACTAGGGTGCTATAAGTGTCTTATAGGTTAGTACGAAAAGTGCGTACTTTATTAGGCGGTCGACGATTATTAGTATAGCGTTATAGGTTTAACCGTCCCTGCCCTTCGCGGGTAGGAAACCCGTAATAAAGTCTATAACGATCTCTTAAAACGAGTATAACGGTAATAGCAGCGATTATAGTTATCCGTACCGTTTATACCTTAGTACCTAAGCGCCTTAATAAGCCGAGTATACGGCAATGTATTCGCGAACGTCGTACTCTAGGTTAACCTAATAAAATTTCCTCGATACTAGCTTTAATATTTTATTCGTACTTATATACCCCGTATAGGGGTTATTATAGTGTTAGCGTAGAATCTCCTTCCGAATTACCGCCTCCTCGGGGATTATTAGTCTTCCCCTATAACGTAGTATACCGTTTTTATCGAGAGAGTACCCCGCTCTCTTTCCGGTCTCTTATCGAATATTCGCCGCTAAAGATATATAGTTAGCGTTAGTAGTCTATAGCCCTCTAACTAACCACTTAAACTCTTCGCTAAACGTAAGACGATTTACTATTTTACCCCTAATAAGCTCCCGTACTATAGAGCGTAGGATATACTAATCCGGGATTATAGTAACCCTAGCCTTAGTCTCCTCCTCCGGCGTATAATCAGTAAAGGCCCGCCGGGCTATTATATTATCACCGCGGGTTTTCTTAGCCTATATAATTACTATAACGATAACACGCGAGGTACCGTCTTCTAGGCTTAAAGGTGGCGATTACCCTTATCGCCTTACTCTAGAGCTTAGCTATACGATATCTTCGCTTAGCGGAGCGACCCGTTATCTCTTAGGTCTAAGGTCCTTCTCCTAAAGTAACCTCCTAGCGGCCTATATATATATGAAAAGAACCGCCTTTTTTAGGGTACCGTGGATTTATACGATCTATCGGCGAATACTCGCCTATATATTATTAATTAGACTTAGCTTACTAAAGAGGGTAGGGAGGATATCGCTATAGGATATTTTCCCCCTATATAGTCTAGCCTCCTAGATAGACTATCCGCCGGGTTTCTTTTTCCCGGGCGATACTATACTTCGAAATCAAAAGATATAAGCCGATACACCTATTTAGCGAGCTTTCCGCGAAAGTCTTACGCTAACGCCTATAGCACGCCCTTTAAGGCTTTATAGTCCGTTACGACTATAAACGCCTGTCCTATACCTTTAAGGTAATATCTTTAGTACTTTAAGCTTTCTATAATAGCTAATAACTCCTATTATCCTATAGCCTACTATTATTGCGTATCGGTGAGTTTCCGCGAATAATAGACGATTAATCGCTATTATAAGTCGTGCTTCTAACTTAAAATTCCGGATACTACTTTATCTAACGCGTCTATCTCAACTCTAGAATCCAGTATAGGGTTCTAATAGCATAGACTAGGCGCTAAGCTAAAAGTAACCTTTAGTCTTTTAAAAGCTTCTCGAGCCTCCGGCCGAAAATAGAACAGCCCTTTCTTCACGCCGGCCTTATTACCCTTTAGCAGCGCGGACAGGGGTATTATAACCTTTAAGTACTCCTCGATAAATCTCCTATAGAAATTCGCGAATACTAGGAAGACTTATATATCCTTAAAAGATTCTAGCGCCGGCTAGTCGGCTACCGCTTATACCCTCTTTAGGTCTATCGTAATACCCTTACGGCTTACTATAAACCCTAAGAAATCTACTTAGTCCCTATAAAATTCGCACTTCGATAGTTTAATATATAATTAATAACGCTATAACCTTTTAAGGACCTATTATAGGTGCTTCGTGTATTCCTCCTTAGTATAGGAGTAAATTAGGATATCGTCAAGGTATACGATATAGTAGATATTAAGTAAACCGGCGAGTACTCGGTAAATATACGCCTAAAACGTCGCGGGCGCGTTCGTTAACCTAAACGGTATAACCGTATACTTAAAGTGTCTATACCGTGTTCTAAATATAGTTTTCTAGCGGTCCTCTTTCTTAATCCGGATCCTATAATAGGCGTCTCGGATATCGACCTTTAAAAAGTACTAGGCGCCCGAGAGGCGATCTAGTAGTTCCCTAATTAGTAGGAGTAGGTACCGGTTCTTAATTATAATAGCGTTTAGCCTATAATAGTTAATATATAGGTAGAGGCTATTATCCTTTTTCGGTATAAACAGGACTAATAACCCCGTTAGGGTAATCGATTTCTAAATACGACTACTTACTATACCTTCGGCGATATACTTTTTTAGCTCCTTAAGCTATATAGGCGATAGCGGGTATAAAGGCCTAAATAGAGGCTCCTTCCCCTTTTATAGGTTAATAGAATATTCTGCGTCCTTTAATAGAGGTGGTTCCTTTACTGCTTCTTCCGAAAATATATCCTCGAACTATCGTAGACTAGAAGGTAAACGCACGCCTTTAGGCCGTGGTTTATCGTCGTCCACTAATAGAATCGTTATATCCAGGGTGCTACCCGTGATAGCGGTAGCTATAGTAACGTATATAATATATGCCTTCGCCCTTTACTCTACTACCTCCCGGGCCTAGGCCTCGGGTTCCGCGATAAAGAGCGATCTAAAGCTAAATATTCGGCTAGCCGTATCGATTAGGATACTCTCTTAACCTATACTATTATTCGATAATAGTAAGTAACCTAACCCTTTCGGCCGGTCTATATAAATAAACACTCTCTTTAAGAGTCGAGGCATCCTTTTAGAGTCCACTAAATAGAAAACTAAGCCGTATACTCCGCGACTACTCGCCGCTTAGCTATTAAAGCTTTTTAGAGCCAGGGCCTAGATTCCATCTAACGGCTATAACTTTAACCGTTCTACTAGTATCGGGCTAATAATATCAACTTATATACCTATATCGAGGTCGATACTAAGCTTAACCTCGCGCCCTTCTCGGATAATATACGCTACTCCTCGCGCGACTTTACTAACTAGGACCTATTTCGGGGCTTTTACGGACGTAATACTTACCCCTTACACTATACCGATCCGTTTCCCGGGCTACTAAGAATCTTAGTAATCCATATATCGTCGTTAAGGGCTAAATTCCCTTAGGCCTAAATATTACTTATATTAGCGCTTTTCTTCGCTAAGCCCTTACCGCCGTCTTTACAGTCTTTACTATAATAATCCTTAGACCGGTATCCCTTTTGACTATAGTTATAGTACTCCTTATTAAAGGGTTTATCTAACCTAAAAGTCTTTTAGGCGTTAGGCGTAGTTATCGACGATAAAGATTTTATCGCTTATTACTACCCCTTTAAAGTGCTTTATAACCGTTTAGCGGACGGATACTATCCCCTCTACGACGGGTTATCCTTCTAATAGTAAGAGTAGGACCTCTTCCGGCTATCGGACCTATTATTCGGGGAGCACGTCTCCTAAAGTAACTATGCCTCCTACGCTACTATATAAGCCTTTTTAAGCTTAACCCGTTATTCGCAAAGCTTATCGCGGAACCGTATAAGTAGTCGTCGAAAATAGTTATACGCACGCTCTTCGCTACTATACGTCTTTTGCCCTAATAGGCGATAGTAGTTATTCTATTATTCGAATAACTTTATCGGCGTTATCTCGCCGATAATACGTAACTTATATAGCTCCTCCCGGTAGTAGAAGTGCTATAAGTCGCGAGATAGGTATTCTCGCCGAACGAACGCCTTAAAATCGTCCTATATAGGCGATAAGAGCTTCTATTCGTAGCTCCGCTATAATATCTAGTAAGAGCGTTCTAGCTTAGTTAAAGCCTATTTAATTAGCTAGAGTACGGGGGCCTCTGCCCGAAAACGGTTCCCGGCCTTAACCGCGGATACCTAATCGTTAATCTTAGTAACAGTCGTGTTCTCTCCTAGCGTCTTATAGTTATAAACCGGTGGCTTCTTGTATTCGCGCTTTATCGCCGGGTATTCGATAAGCCTTTATAGGATAGCTTCGTTCTGCCTTTATATCTACTAATTAAACTCTTATTACTACTATACCTAACGCGTTAGTAGGGCGAATAGGTTCTTAGTAGTTATCGGGGATGGTTGCCCTATATAGTAGGAAGACGCGTAGCTCGCTGACTATTTAGCGCTCCTCGCTTATTTAATATCGAGTCTCCATGGACGACTATCCACGGATAACGTCCGCGTTCACACCGAACTAAGGGACGATACCGAGGCCGTATTATTATTATTATCCTATTAGTCCTAACGCTCTTCAATACCTCGAATAGGCTCTTCTTATTACACGCCCGTATCCGCCCGCTCGGCGTTGGCAGTGCTTTGTAAAGTCCGCTTTAATAGTATCTTCGGCCCGGTAACCTTATAGGTATAGAAGTTAAAGAATTTATCAAGGAATAGGCTATAATACCAGGGAAAAGATACACCGTAACGGATAATACTATTCGGACTTAACAGTCATATATTATTAAGACTTTAACTTAAGGAGGAAAAGGGGACTTTTCCCCCTTTACGCTAATATAGTAATTTAGTCTCGCCGAGTACTCGGCGATCCGAGCGTATCCCCGATTATACACAGTGCTAATCCACCGTGCCACTTAGTTTCTTATATAAAATCCTAGCGCACTCTCTTTAACCCGTTATATTTTTATCTAGAAAGCTAACCGCTACGGAACGCCGTTATAAAGCTATAAAACTAGAAGTCGCCGTACTTGTATAGGCCTATAAGACCCTTCGTATATACCTCTAATTATATCGATATCCTGTCGTCGTTCTAATAGACTATTAATTAACTAAAGGAGTAGTCGAATAGAAGTCGTTAAAGATAACTAACGTGAATAAGATAAATCCACGTCTAGTCGCTATCTCTATATTCCTTAGTTAATTCCGTCTTAACGTTCGCTATATTCTAGGCAGATAGAATATTATCCTAGACGCTCTCTCCAGACTTCCGATAGCAGATAACACGGATTCGTAGGCTTTAATAGGCACTAAGAAAGTCAAACGCGTTAATAAGGCTAAACCACCCTATATAAGCGAGCTAGACGATATCTGGATAGACTATAATCACGCTCTTAACGCCACGGACGCCGATTATAGCCTAATATATATATTAATTAACTATAAGATACCCGAAGATTTAAAACGGGACTTTATCCGGGCATACTAGGAGGATCCAAAGTATAAGACTATAATAGCATATTTATCCACACAGAAATCTAGCGTCAGGAATATAAGCGGACGGTATAAAAAGACCCCACCTATACTCTGCCAGGACGGCCTATTCTATATAGTCGGAGAAGCTAATAAGACACGACTAGTGGTTCCGGCAATCCTAATCCCTAAGGTGCTATAAATAATTCACGATAATAACTATTACTTCGGGGCCCGACGTATAATACACGCTTTAGACGCTTTTAGTTTTTAAGGAAAGGTCCACGTAGTAACAGAATAGGCGAGACACTACCCGGTATATCTTAAGAATGCCACGGACCGATAAAAACCGCTAGGCGAGTTATAACCTATTAAATACCTATCCCTGCCTTTTACTATAATTATAATTAACTTTATCGTCGGACTTCCCCCCACCGATTATATATACTCCTTTTAAAGAGTAAAGACAAAACCTATAGATAAGTTCGATATACTTCTTATAGTCACTTATAAGACTAGTAAACGAACGCTACTAATCCCGGGGTATTTAATATATATAGCTAAGGAACAGGCCGAGGTCTTTTTACGTATACTTATACTAATAGACTAGGGTCTCCCGACTAAGATTATCTCTAATAGGGACGTAAAGTTTCTATCCGAATTTTAGTAGGAATTATTTAAGGCCCTCGGAGTAAAACTAGTAGTTTCTACCGCTTAGTATTTATAAATAAACGGATCCTCTAAGTAAAAGAACTAATAAGTCGAAATCGTTATTCGATATTATATCTTAACCAGCGATATTTCCTAGCTAGACGTTTTACTAGCCCTATAGTATACACTTAACCAGGCTTACTCTATAACCCTTAAGATATCACCGAACGAGTTCCTATACGGATTTCACCTATAGTCTATCGCAGATATCACCGCGGGCACTAGACTACCCTAACCTTTCCATCGCGAATAGAATAACTATATCCGGAACTTATATTATCAGAAAGCCGAGTATTTAGCAGTTATTGCGATAACCGAAATAAAACGACGATACGATACTATAAAACGTGCTTACACTTTCCAGAAAAATAAAATAGTGTATCTCCGCCTATATAGAGAATATAAACTACTAGGATAAGCGAAAAACGCTAGAAAATAGTTATAATAGCGAGTCGGACCTTTTAGTATCGTTAAGGTTATTAATCCCCTCGTATACGAACTGGATTTTCCCAGATTCTAAAAGATTTATAGGGTTATATCCGTCGCGTAATTAGTTCTAGTATCTACGGATAACCCTTTTCGTAGGGAAAAGATAAAACTAAGACCTATAATCGTGGATGGCGATGACGGATAATAGCAGTCTTTTAAGATCGAAAAACTATAACGTAGGCGTATAGTTAGATTCGGAGGCAGGCTAATAGTCGAATACCTAGTTAAATAGAAGGGCTAGCTAACCTAGTACGATAAATAGTATCCACGACACTTACTAATAGAAAACGTAAACGACCTAGTATATATATTCGAACGCAGAGATCCCGTTATAATAGCCGAGCCATTTCCTAAAGCGATAAACACCGACACTATAGAAGATAAGATCGCGCGGAAAGCGAAATAAAAATTTCAAACTCTAGTCGAAGTCAGGTTACTACACGGACGTCGAACGGATAATAAGGAATATACCGAAGTTCACGCCACGCACCTATAGCTAAATAATAAAGGTAAAAAAGTATAGCCGCTCTTAGCTAACGTTCGGAAAAGACGGAAGGACCACTTTTCGCCCTACTACTATTTCCGGAATACACGCCCTTACTACGGATAGGGTATACCCTTACGTCTCCCGGAAATAACCTTACCTTTAGCCAGAACTACGCCACGGTAAATAACCTACCGATAAAATTTCTCTTTAAACACGGTTACACGACTTATTCTTTTTTTATACAGGGAGTTATTTCTTTACGTAAACCTCCCTTTATCACTTACACTACCTTTCTTTCGGTAATCCCGATATCTTTTTATTCTCAGTATTTCCCTTACTCTTATTTTACTATAGAACTCTAATTAGCACCTCTATATTTCCCAGGACTACTAAGGAGAGCAGCAGATATCTATATAATAAGCAGGAGGACCGCTAGCAAAGTTTAGCGTATATTCGACACTTATATAAACGACTAGCAGTAAATAGAGCATAAACTAATAATATAAAGTCCCTAGAACTATCCGACCGTATTTTCATCTACTTAAAAGGACAGCAATACATTAAAATATACTAAGACGTCGCCAGATATCTATATAAAGAATTCCGAGCCTATAAGTAGCACCACGATCTTATACTATTCCTCTCGGCAGAATAGCGTAGTTTAGTATAGGAGCGAAAGGCTATAGCTGTATACTACCCGGCTTAGATAGTAATTAAGGGTGATAACCCAGTAAAAATAGGAAATTTATATAAAGATATTAAAAAAGCGTAAGCTAGCCTATAGGTCTGGGAAGTATAGGCTACGGCGTACTATATATAGATAAAGGGAATAACACGTAAGACGAAGGAATAGAACGAGGAGTGGACGGTAATCGTTAGACGAATAAAGAATAGCAGATTCTTACTAGACGATAAGAGTAGTTTGGAAATATATAATAGGGCACTGGCAGAAACCGTAAGGTTTAGGTATTAGGAGGATCCTATATATTACACGACGGAATAAAAGGAAAAGGATCTAGATCCTAATAGGAAATAGAGGATAGATATAAAGAGTTACGCTATAAACGATCCGGTAAGGACGATATATAGAAATAACAATTTTAGGCCGAGTAAAGGGATAACCGTAATAAATACGCCTTAGCTATAGGCCATACCAGAAACTAACTAAACGCCCGTATCTATACACCAGGCACCCTAGTAAATAAACACGCAGATAGTCACCGCGTAGCAGTAAACTAAGGGTAAACAGGTCTAGTATCCGAAGCCTAAAAAACGTATATAGTAATAGCTATATAAACGCTATTCTTTCCTATATTCACTAAGACAGGAACTAGATAGATTAATAACACTACTACCGCTAGACTATTAGGTACCCAGAGTATATCAGGACGAATCGCGGTAAGCGTATAAGACGAAAGTATAATCCGATAAATATTTATAGACTAAGCGTGTGCAGTCGCCGGATCCGGCGGTATAGTGGACTAGCACCTAAAAGCCAGGGTCGATAACGTACTATTATTAATGATTTTCGATCCCACGGATCTAACAGACAGGCTAAAAGCAAAGGCGGCCGTAAAAGATAAATATATTAAGTATTATATTATTACTCTCGCTCTAAAGGATAACGTCGTTATCGGGCTAAACTAGCTTAACACTCTAAATTAAGATAGTATTATTAAGGACGTTATAAACTAGAAATAAGACGGTATCGCTAATAAGTATCGTAAAGGACTAGTATCTCTAAGCGAATCGGTCGATTTTATAAATACCCGGCCCGGTAAGAAGCAGAAGATAATCTAGAGCGCTACCGACACGTATCCATAGGCGATAAAGGCCGAACTATATATACTCGACAGGAAGATAGAGGACTAATATAGGCAGCTTAGGAAGCGAATCGATAACTAGGAGGCTATAATACTCGGAGATTTCACAAACTTCGGCGATAAAGTTAAGAACATGATAAAGATACTAGGCAAATATATACAGACTCTAATAGGTAAGATCTAAAGCATAGAAGATAATATCTAAATAGTGATTAACGATATTAAAACCCTAGGATAAAACGAAGCAGTTATAGATAACTAGATCGCAGATATTAGGCGCGATATTAATACGATCCTATAATATCTTAAACTATACCAGAAAACCACCCCGTCGTCGGTATAGAAATAGGTTCCTCTAGGCACTTAGAAATAGTACTAGCCAGTGCAGCTATAGATAACCCCGATAAACCCGACGAAGCAGGCAATAAACGCACAGAAATAAGCTTAAGTAAATATACCTACTTAGATAGGTATTCCTTAGAATAAGCCGTTAACGTAAACTATACCTGATTAGGTCTATAACTTAGACTAAAGGTAACCACGCTCTCGCTACCCCGGATAAAAGCTACCGAGAGTTTTTCTCTTTCGTTTTCGCTCCGGCCTATAGTTTTCGCTATACCTTTATCCCCTTTTTCATAGCCGAGCTTACTTATATAATCGGGATAATTACTTTCGCGGAGGAGGGTATTTACTACGCTATATACGTTAGCTCGGCAGTACGTAGATTAACGGCACGGAGTGCTATAGTTTCTTAGCTTAGTTATAAGTAGCTTAGTTAGGAGACTACCGAGGTATATCTAGTATACCTCTACAGGCGAGCTCTCTAAGCTCGCGACTCCTCTTACAATCCATCTTTAGTTCTCACATCTTCTTAACATGCTTCGCGCTATAGCCGTATTTACGGCCTCACAGTTATCCTAAAACCCTACGACTATAAGGGTATCACGGTTTCCTAATATAACGGCTACTATTAGCGCTATAATCGATCGCGGGGTTATTAATAGAGTAGGAAGTAATAGATCGGGCGGATATAGACGGTGATTAAGCGCTATACCGGCTAAATCATACTATTTATAACCTAAATCTTATCCTAATTAACTTAAGATAGCCTCCTCTACCCCTTTACGGCCAGGTATTACGGACTATAACCTTAACGGTAAAGCTATCGAGGAAGGGGATCCGGGGTCGTTTATCCCCGGATCTAATAATTTAAAATAAGCAGTTATATAAAGGAGGGGGTCCTTAGCTTATATATCTGTAAACGGCCGTGAATCTCTAGCCCTCTGCTACTTAATCTAACTAATTAGGTCTTTTAATTACTCCTCGGATAATTAACGGAGGTCGTCCTTAAAGGTAGCGATACGATTTAATAACTTATTAGCAGCCTTTTAGATATCCTTTATTATCGCGTACGCCTTATAGCCGTAAGCTCGAAGGTATAATAAAATCGGCTTCCTTTTAAAAAGGACCTTATAGGGCGTTTTCTAGTCCTTTTACTGCTTTCGTGACGTCCGGTTATAGATGTATACGGCCGTCGAAATAGCCTTAGGCTATATAAACGGCGGTAGTTTTACGTGGATATTTATTGCACGACCTTTTAAGATAACCACGGCAGCAGGGCGTTCGGTACCCCTATTCTACGCTTAAGTATTCGTAGTAGATACCTCTAAAAGGATACCCTTATTACGCAGGAATTAGGTGATATCGTGGGATTAAGTTAGTTCGTTATTAGATTCGAAAACGCGTACCTTATAGCCTAATTAGCGGTCCATCTAAGCGAGGAATTCCTTAATTATTACGAGGATATCTACTACTAGCTTACTCTTTATAACGTAGGTGGCCGTAAAAGCACTATAATAGTCGGTGAAAAATATAAACCGCGAGTCCCCGTCGGATATTCGGTTAAAATCTATAAAATTAATCGTCCACTGCTCCCCTATATAAGCAGGAACGGTGCGAGGGCGCCTACTAATATACCGTTTAATCTTTATAAGTTCGTAGGCCTTATAGTCGATAATTATTAGTCCCTTTATTTTAACCCCCTACGTCTACTCTTTTAGGTGTCTAAGTGGTTTAGGGCCTACGTGCCCTAGCCGTAGATACTATAGGATACCCTCTGCTATACTTAGATATCGTATCGTCGATTTATAGACAGCTTTTCGGGTAGTAGAAGAAGAAGAGCCTAGAAAAGCAGCCGTAGATCGGTTAGAGGGTATATATTTAATAACGGTTTAATCGAAGTAATAACTTAGCTAGTATAGTATAGATCTATCGAAACGCCGAATATAGTTATTTAGTGGCTTCTAATCCCACTAGTATTCTTAAAGACGTAGGCGTTAGTTAGAGATTAAATTATAGGTAAAATCCTCGTAGTATACGACGTTTAATAGCCTAAAGTCAAGGCCTCCTATTAGTCCGTTTAATCTCACGGTCACGTTACCATAACCTTTAATAGGTAGGGATAAACTGCCGGCTACCACGTAGTCCCCCTATATAGCGGGTATAAAATCAGAAAAACAGGAAAAATCGTTCAATATATAAATAGTAGCGCCGGAATTAAGGATAGTAGAGATTCGAAGAGGGTAACTAGTAGTAGCGCTTCCTGCTATAAAGCTAGCGGCGTGAGAGACACCGCTACGGATACTACGGACGCTACTATAGTCGAGTCACGCCTCTTTAAGCTATACTAAGTCCCGGCTTATATCTTTCTTTACCTTCTTTACGGCGTGTAGTTCTTCCACTTCCGCGCGCAGCGAGGGGTCGTATTTAAGGATCCGTTAGACGGTTATTTTAGTGCTCTTAAAGGGTATCTAATCGTTGTATACCGTATCCGGGAATAGATAGAAGCAGGCGTTAATATCGTGGCCAGGTATAGCGTATACGCGGTAGATCTAACCTCTCTATAGAGTAGATTAACAGCGTTTAGAAGAGGAACGGTTAGCTAAAGCAGCTAAAGGTATAGCTATAGATACCGCAGTAGTGGGATTCTTAGCTTTATTCTTCCCATGGCCGCCCTTCTTATGGGGCTTAGCTATAGCCTTTAAGGTATCTTTACCCTCTTCGCTTCCGGTATATAGTATAGGGAATACTATAGCGCGGTAGCTACCATGTTTTCCTTAGTCTTTAAGTCTAGTATTAATATACTTCTAGCTAAGGGTATAAAGGTCTTCGGGTATAACTACTTAGTTATCTATAAGGCGTCCCTCGGCCTATTAAGGAATAGGCTATAATACCAGGGAAAAGATACACCGTAACGGAAAATACTATTCGGACTTAATAGTTATATATTATTAAGACTTTAACTTAAGAAGTAAAAAGGAGACTTTTTCCCCCTTTATACTAATATAGTAATTTAGTTTCGTCGAGCGCTCGGCGATCCGAGCGTATCTCCGGTCCTCTATAATGCTAATCTATAGTGCCACTTAGTTCCTTACACTACCCCCTCTCTAACAGGGCTAGTCCTTTAGGCCTATTCTATCCCCCCCCTACTGGGCAGAACATGCGTATAACTCTAGCCTCGTATAAACTCCGCTATCTGGTCGGCGTTTATAATTAGTCGGCCCGGTAAGGCTATATACCTCCTTCTAAAATATTATAACTTCTTTCCACGTATCGTTAGGTAATCGGTAAACCGTCGACGGTAATTATATAGCCGACTCGCTTACTAAATACTATTCCCTTTTTAGCGTCCCGCGTAATAGCCGGCGATTACTCGCTGCGTTTTATAATATCGCCCTTATCGCTATACCTTCCTTTATTATCGTGGTATATAGTATTACTAAATTTATTCTTACTGTTCTTTATACTTACTCCCTTTTTAGCCGGATTCGTAATTAAGGCGACTATTCGCCATATAAATAAAAGTTCTCGTGGCTCCCCGTAATTATTCTTCTTTTCTTCCTTTTCCTCACATAATCTTTATTCTTTATATTATATTTTAATTCATTATATATTTATAACTATAACTATATCCTTATCTTATTCTCCTTTAATATCGAACGTTCGCCTATATATCGCTCCTACTCAGTATCGCCTAAGAATTATATCGTATACTATATAATACTCATAATAGGTGGCTAGGGAGCTACTCTACTAATCCGCCTTATAATCGCTATATAGCTTCCCTAGCCACCGATATTTATATGGATCATATTAACTACTCTAACTCTAACGTATATAGGTGCGTCGTTTATCTTTATTTATACTAGGAGTGTATATCTATAAGTTTCTTTCTGCCCTCGCCGAATATTCGGCTCCTAACACGTCTAGATCCCGGATAGTCTCCTAGGTACTACCTAGACTATTTAGAATATCACCATTATAGTCCTTTAGAAGGAGGCTAACGAGGATTTAACACCGATTAGTCGGCGTTATTTTTATCTACGGCTTTAGGCCGTGTATAAATAGTTCCGTAAAGCTCTAGAAAAGGCCGGTTATCTCCCCGCCGCCGCTAATACTAACCGCCTTATACTCGACGAATTATCGTCGATTCGGTCTTTTTTAATTATCGACCTAATAATACGGGTTTATACTTATTATTCGCCGTCCGCTCGGCTTACGCTAACCTCTTCTAGGTTAATAACCTTTAGGCTAATAAGGCCTATTCCCTTATAGGAATAGTCGCGCCCCCTAAGGACTATAGTCTTATCACTTTTATCACGCTATAGTATACCGTCCGTAAGCTCCGTGGCGCGGATATTAAGGAGTATCCCGATAAGCGTATAGCTTAAGCCGCCGGCTATAACTAGTATAGCATAACTTCTTTCCCTCGTCTATAGGGTCTAGCCGATACCCTTACTCGTATTTAATAAACCCCGCCGCCCTCTTATATCCGCCGCCTTTACCGGCTATTATACCGCCGCCTAAAGGCCTTAGGTTTATATCTAATCGGATAATAAGGACGGTCTTATCGAGTAGTCGCCGTTTATTACCGTTAGCGCCGCCTCCCCTACCGCTAGCGCTATCTCCTTTACCGCTATCGCCGCCTCCCCTATTATTAGTATTACCTCCCCTATCGCCTCCCCTATCGCCTCTCTTATCGCCTCGCCCACCGCTAGTAGCACTAGTAACGCTAATAGCTCTAGTAATATTAGTGCCGCCGAGTAGTCGCTATAAGTCGCGTAGGCTAACGTGTCTAAGGATAACGTTAAGATAGCTAATACCGTTTACTCGGCTAAGAGTGTTAATCCCTTAAAGGAGGTTATTGTCGTTAGTAGTGATAATAACTCCTTTGAGGGCTTTACTAATTAAAAGGTAGGGTATTAGCGGCCGTAGGGCGCTATACTATAGGGCGAATTAATTTATTTTATAGTCGCCTATTGGCGTTTCTCCTATATATATAGCCCCTATTTTTACCTTATACACTATTACGCTATATAAGATAGTATTAATTTTCCTAGTTATAGTTCTATTTTTATACCGGCTATTCGGCGCTAGTAGTTATCCTACTTCTTATATATATATTTCTTTTACTTCTAGTAACGTTTTATAATAGCTAAAGCGTTCCCTAAGTAGTCTTTAGGCTCCTAGGTATTATATTCTACTAGCTAGCCCGCCCACTTTATAAGGTAGAACTTCTATCCCTATTCCTCCTTATAGGCTATGATATCCTTAACCTCCTACTTATTCTGCTTTTCTATAAAAGGTAGTAGGTATTAGGTGTAGGATATAAGGAAGACTTAGGAGGTACTAGGATATAGCAGTGGACTACCGGCTGACTAATAAGTGGATATTTATTATATAAGACGGAGAGCTGGACTATTCCGGAAGGAAGGGGTTAGCGATTATCTCTCCTTTACACTACTACCTACCTTTAAGATATTCTTCTTATTAACCACTAGTTAATCTATAGTTAGCCTCCCCTCATATAAGACTACGATTCTTATCTATTACTCTCTATTACCCTTTAGTCCTTATCCTTTCGGGGTAGACCTATATCTCCTTCTTAATAAGATAATCGCTCTAAAAGCGGATAGCGACCGTTAGGCAGGATTCGGTATATCTAGGACCTAATAGGCGAATAACGATCGGCTATTAGAGGCTTAGTCCGACGATAGTATTCGTATTTATACTAGCGATCCTTAGCCTAATTAAGTATTTTCGTCGTCAGCGGCCGAATAGCTAACTAACTATAACCCTACCACTAATAGCACTACTCGGCTATAGATAATTAGCAGTATAAGTAGCGTTATTAGTCTTTAACCCGAGTTTTAATTAAATTTTCCTCCTAGCCCTATAGTCTCGGAGAATATCCCGATTCCACCTTATATATCCGGTGCTATAGATATAGATATAGATTAACAGTAGACTAGCTTATCGTCGTATAAGACTATAATAGGTATTAATCTAAAGCAGCTACGTGCGGAAGGTTAATAAGATTAAGAGAATCGTTTACCTCTAATTTTATATTCCCGACCCTAATTACTAGTTAAACCGTAGTTACCTAGCCTTAGGGAGCTAGAAGATCTATTAGCTAAAGAGAATATATAGCTTAAATAAGAGAAATAAGAATAGCAGGCTTATAAATAAGAGCGCTAGCGTTAACGATAGCTATACGATTAGTTAAAGAACGTTTAGCAGTAACGTGCCGATACTACAGCCGCTACTTAGTAGTAGGCGGATAATACTAACGATTTAAGTTAGGCGACTATGCATTTATATCTCTTACCCCTAACTCCTAGTAATTTAGCTATACTCCCGCCTAAAACGCCTATAGTATCTAGTTAGGTTCTATAGCCTTACTAATCTATTTAAAATTATTAACTTATTCCCGTCTAGATAGCCGCTACCCTATAGCCGACTACTTCGGAGAACCCTGCTTTCTCGAAACTTAATATACTAGATCCCTATTTTTCCGCTGCCTTATAGGCTTAATATAAATCTTTTATTATATAGATATAGTAGATTCGTATTATTAACCCTGCTCTTAACGATAATACTAACCGTATTATTTTTACTATATAGTGCCTTATATCCTCCTTATACTAGAATTATAACTTAGAGGCCGATTAACGGTAGCCTAACGGTAAGCTATCTTAGGACGAATTTTTAGCTTAGCTCCGCGATTAGATACTAGATAGTAATACTCGAGTTTTACAGGCGGTTTAACGTATATTCTATAAGGACTCACGGCAGGGTCCCCGTTAATCCTACGATAATTTTAAAGCTAAGTGGCGATTACTCGAATCCGAGCTCCCTATTCCCCTGCCGGAGATTATCGGTATCACTTCTATAATTATAAACTTATAAGATAATTTACGCCCTTAAATTATATTAGGCGGCTTACCTATAACGTATCGTAAATTAGATTAACGGGCTAGATAGGCCGAATTTGTTCTTACTAAATGTAGTAAATACGTAGTTAACTACTAATCGCGTAATAATCGTTCTTAACGTCATGGTTATAATAACGATTTCCGGGGAACTAAGCGTTCCTATACTAACGCTACTAATATTACCACTACCTAATAGCAGAGTACTTAGCCCACTTCTATGCCTTTAATTCGTTATCCTATTAGTAAGATTACTTATTTTAAATATTATACGAAGGGCTATTACGCTAATACTTACCCGTAAAGATATTCTTTTTTATCTAGCTAATAGCAGACTACTAATAATCTAACTAAACCTCCTCCTACTACTAGCTCTAATATTATCCGTATCCTTACCTGTATTATAGAGTTATATAATAATAATAATTAGGAATTATCCCCGTTATAGCCGAGTATTACTAGCTCTACTATAAAGGTTAAAGTTAATCTACGGCGGGGTAAAGAATAAATTAAGATCCTAGCTTTACTTAATAGTGGTGCAGAATTTAGTCTAATCGATTATTCTCTTTTAGGAGCTATTAACGGCTTAGCGGCTAGGCTAATATAAAATCTCTCTTAGACTTTAGGTAGAGCCGATATCCAGATTCGGACTTACGGTACTACTATTATACTTTTTAAAGCGATTGATAGTTAGTCGGTTACTAAACTGTAAAAGGAGGAATTTCGAATTATTAATATTAATACGAATATAAAATATAAAATTATTTTAGGCGGCACTTAGCTCTATGCCGTTAACCCTGCTATTAATTAACGGACTAATAAGTGGATTTACCCTTTATCCCCCGATTATTTTTCTCTTATCTCTACACCGAAATAGATTCGTTTAGCTAAACGTAACGCGCGTTATACTATTATTTTATCTATAAACGAATATATTTCTTCTTTACCACGGATTAGCAGAGTTATATTATCGGCTACTTAATAGGAGGAGCCTAGTAATCTAACTATTAATTCTAATATGCCTCCCTATTTATATAATATTCCTATTATTTATCACGAGTTTAAAGATATTTTTAATATCGATTAAGTAGCGTTACTTCCTAATCACTAATAATAGAATTATACTATTTAACTAAAGGATAATAAGTACTTACTATTTAGACTAATTTACTCTCTATCTAATACTAAGCTATAAGTCCTCCGCGAATAGCTTACTAATACTTTAGGTAATTAGTAGATACGACTCTCTAGTAGTCTAGCTAACGCCCCTGTGTTATTTATTCTAAAGAAAAACGGTAAGTTACGTTTATATATCGACTACCGCGCCCTTAATAAGATTACTAGGAAGGATCGTACTCCCCTACTATTAATTAGCGATATACTTAACCGTTTAATTAGATCGAAAATCTATAGTAAATTAGATCTTAAGGATACTTACTATCGACTTCGAATTAAGGAAGGTAACGAATAGAAAACGGCTTTTCGCACTAAATATAGTTACTTTAAATACCTTATTATACCTTTTAGACTTACTAATACCCCCGCTACGTTCTAGTGGTATATTAACTAGGCACTCTCCGGTCTTATTAATACTATTTACGTGGTTTATTTAGATAATATTCTTATCTATAGTTATTCCCTTACTAAGTATCGACGATATATTAAATAGGTCCTACGCAGATTACGCGACTAGGACTTATACGTAAACGCCGAAAAATATAAATTTAAAATTAATAAGTTAGACTTTTTAGGGTTCCGCTATAGCCTAGTAGGTATTAAGATAGACCCCGATTATATAGATACGATTATTAATTAGCCACGGCCTATAACTATTTGGGAAGTTTAAGTCTTTCTAGGATTTACGGGGTTTTACCGGCGTTTTATTTATAACTACTCTAAAATTATACGACTATTCACGGACTAATTACGGATTAGCGGCTATATACTAGCCGAACCACTAAAAGATTTTTATCGTGCTTTTAAATAACTTAAGGATACTTTTCTTTCTATACCCGTTTTACGGTATTTTAACCCCTTATTACTAACACGCCTTAAAACTAATACTTCTAATTTTACTATTAGTGCTATCCTGAGTTAACTAAAGGACCGCGTCTAGCGCCTAGTTACTTTCCTTTCACGTAAGCTTAAAGGCGCTAAATCAAAGTATACTACTTCTAATACCGAGCTTATAGCTATTATAGAGGCGTGTCGTTATTAGCGTTACTACTTACTCTATAGCGCCTCTACTATTAACGTTCTAACGGACTATCTTAATTATTAGACGCTACTAGATAAACTTAAGCTTAGCAGTAAGTACGTGCGCTAGCTTAATAACTTAGGCACTTATAATATTCGTATTATTTACTAACCGGGTAATAAAAACTCTACCGATTATCTCTCACGAAATCCTCTCTATCTTCCTACTTCTAATAAACGTCGTATTACTATTTAGGAGGTACTAGATAATTTTATATCCAAATTTCGAGTAGCCCCCGCCTAAGTACCGGATAAGTAATAGCTACCTAATATCCTTAACGATATTCACTAAGCTTAAAAAGAAGATAATTTTTTTACTTCCGGTATAGAGTTAATAGTTAATTAGCGAGAGCCTAATCTATAGACCCGTGGTACCGATAGTCTTATTCGATTCCGCGGTAAGGTCTATATTCTCCGATCTTCTAAGCTTTAGTTAATAATTCTTTAATTACACCACGATAACCCGACTATAGGTTACCAGGGAATTATAAAGATATTAAAACGAATTTAATAATCTTTTTATTAGCCTAGAATATCGACGGATATTTACTAGTGGGTACTTAGCCACCCTCTTTATTAATATACTAAATCTCGCACTTATACTCCTTATAGCGAACTAGCCCCTTTACCTATTCCGACCCAGCTATTTTAGTAACTTTTAATAGATTTTATTACCGGCCTACTACCTATTAAGTGGCCGGGGGGTAAGTAGAAAGATACTATTCTTATAGTTATCTATAGACTAACTAAATATTCCCTTTTTATTCCTACCTCTAGTAAGCTTATAGCTAAGGGGTTAGCGACTACCTTATAGCACTATACTTTTAAGGTATATAGTCTGCCTAATAGTATTATCTCCGACCGTGGAAGTCTTTTTATAAGTGCTTTTTAGCGTATACTATACGGCTTACTATAAGTTAAACGCCGCCTTTCCACTACATACCACCCGTAGACTAATAGCTAAACCGAATGTATTAACTAAATTCTCCAGTATTACCTTCGCTCCTACGCTATATAATAGTAAGATAATTAGGTTAATCTTTTAGACCTTACCGAATTTATATATAACATGTTATAGTATTCCGCTACTCGTTATTCACCCGCTAAGGCCTCTCAGTAATCGGGTAATAGCTAACTATTATAACCGTAAACATATACTAAAGGAGTTTTATTTACACGATAAGGTTTTAGTATCTACTAAAAATATAAAAATTACACGCCCGAGTCGAAATGTAGTATATAAATATATCGGGCCTTTTAAGATCATTAAGGTGATAGGTGATTACCGGTTAGCTTATAAGGTCGACCTTCCTAAGTATCTTCGGATTTATAACGTTTTCCCTATTAGTTTGCTTAAGCCTTTTAACTAAGATAGCCGTGGAGCGCCGGCTAAGTAGCTATTAGATATTAAAGGGGAAGAGGAGAATAAGTTTAAGGTTAAAAGGATTTTAGATATACGCTAGAACTCTAAGCGCCGTTACCGCGAATTTCTTATTAAGTAGGAAGGTTATTCTATAGAAGAAAATACTTAGGAACCTAAGTTATATCTCTATAAAGATTTAGTTACGGAGTATCTCTTTAATTAGGTAACCGCTGATTTATAGTTATTAGCGGTGTAGTAATATTACTATTTTACTAAATTAACTATATTCCTTTATATTACTATTTTATAGCTAATAATCTCTAGCCGCTATTTACGGACTTTATATTAAAGTAAAATATATATAACTGCTATGTCCTAGTTATTTGCCTATTAGCTAATAATCTAAACCTAAAGACTATATTTTCTTTTAGCCAGTCTAAACCTAGCGATAATATTCGTGTTCTAGTCTAAACCCAGATGCTAATCTCCTGCTAGGTGCTAGATATTCGTATATTATCTGCTCTTTTAGCACCGGTCTAAACCCGGTACTTTTTAGTAGTCTAAACCTAATAAACCTAACCCTAACTAATTACGGATTACCCCTTAATCCACGATATCGTTAAAATTATAATACCCACCCTTATAATAACTAATTAGTAATAGGTTATAAGTCAGGAGAATAAGGGGAATTACCCACCTATTAGTTACTAGTGGGGACTCCCTTATTATCCTCCTTATCTATAATATCACTATAGTTATTATTTGCCGGAGGAGGGAGTGGCCTAGGTACTAGAGTAATAATAGTGGTTCTGCTATTATTAAGTGCCTGACTACTTAGATCCTTTAGCTAATTTCTAAATTGCTATATAATTATTAGCCTTATCTTTATAAGTTAACCACTAGTTAACCTATAATGATTTTATCGGTTAGAGATTTCTGGCTATCCCGAAATACCCTGATAAAAGATACTTAGGCGCTAGAATGTTTATTTTGCTTTTCTTATAGTACTACTAGTTATCGTAGTATATTAGTAACTGCTACGCTGCTACTAGCCTGCCGCTCGGCTATAATTAACTACTGCTAAACTTACTCTTAACGTTCCTCCTTAAGTTTAGCCGCTAGGCACTTTTAACCTGATAGCTATATCTTCTTATAATTTAATACACGTTTACCTAGACGCTATAAATACTATAATTCGTTCTATATTATTTTTAGAATTATTACCTAATAGTTAACTCACGAGTATATACCTTTAGACTTATATCTGCCTTATACTAGTATTATGTAATCACGTTACGAAGACGTATAATTTTACTAACTATATATATAGTATCTATAATTAATTAGTGGTGGAATAGCTATACACTAACTAATATACCTTTATATAGGGTTTTGATCCCTATTCTATATAATATATATATTTAAGCGAGGCCGCTATTATACTAAGTTAGTAGCTAATCACCTATTACACCCTACTCGACCACTTTACTTATAATCTCTATAACTATATAAGGGAATTTAACCACTACTAGGGTGCTATTTCGTTATTTGACCGATACACCGCAGGTATAGAACTAGAAACGGATTATATCCCTATTCTGCGAGAGGATATAAAGTGTATACCCGAGATATACTAGCGAGTCCACTCTTATCTAATTCGATCGTTCTATCATTTCTAGCTATAGAACTATTATTTAAATTACCGGCACTATTATTATTCCTATTACTAGCTTTATCGCCTGTTTACTACTAACTACTAGCTATTTCTCTACTAATTAGACTTAGGGGCGCCGAGGTATTATTATTCTCTATATCCGTACCCTAGGTACCGGACCCCTTACCGCTAATCTCCTATTAAACGCCGGCGGTACTACTTTTCGTAGGATAAGGCTTTTTAGGAGTGTTTACCGTACCGCTACCACGACTACCCTTAGGAGGTATAGTTATCCTATAGCTAATTAGCTATTACCTATATTTCTACTATAACTCTGGACGTACTTATAACGCTCGGTAAATCTTTACCTAACTATAATAACTATAAATCTTCTCTATTAATCTATTCTACATTAGTTTCTATCTAACCGCTATTCAGCTATTACTCTCCTTCGAACTTAGATTCTAACGGAAGAATAGACCTATATATACTAAAGAAAAATTACGAGAGTATACTAAAAAGAAAACTATATACACGTTAGCCACCCGTTACCCCTTTGCTAGACTACCCCCTCCTCTACTTTAGTTCTAGCATGGTAATACTGCCTATAGCCTCCTTAAGGGAGGAACGGGGGGGATACTTATTTTTGAAGATATCTGACGATATCGGATAAACGGAAGGGGCGAAAGTCACGAAAAGCAGTGGAAAAATAAGAAGGTAATAATGGGATTATAAGGTAGGATCTCTGCGCGCGTATTGTCTCTTCTTCGGATCGAAAAAGGGATTAAGATAAAGGATTAAGGATTAAGAATAAAGAACAAAGAAAGGAAGAACCGAACCGAGGGAACGAGTTAATATCCTTTATTCTTTATAAAGGATGGATATCGTAAGAGTATTATAATATATATCGATATCGTAGTAATATCGTAATCCATTATATCCTTTATCTAACTCGTAATACATGAACTGACTCGAAAGAAAACGGTCTAGGCTTACGGAGAAGATATCCTTTATTCGAGTACGAAGGATATACTCGAAATATATTAAGGATATTATTAGTAATAATATTAATATCAAAACCCCCCCGTAAGCTGGTTCTTATAAAAGAAGGAGCAGCTTAAAACGAGTATTTATATTATAGAGGTATAGCGCAGAAACCCTAGTTAACCAACTAGGACTAAGTATAAGAGGAAAAAAATGAAATAAAACCTCTAAGGGAAATTTTTAAAAACCCTTAATTTATTATAAAGGGAAAATTCGAAAACTCTTTTTATAATACTAGGAAAACCCGTAGGTAGGAACCTAGTTATAGTATCTTTAGGAAAACCCGTGGGTAAAAAACCTAAGTATTTATATCTAGGAAAATCCGAAGATAAAAAACCTAGTTATAGACCTTAGTATTTTAATTCTTGAATTCGGGTATAAGGTGGTATATCATAGTCAGGCAACGTATCGTCTTTATAGCCTAAATTCATATAACCGTATATTGTATTATATAAGTCTTTAGATAGACCTTTAGTCATTATATCGGCTATATTAAATTTAGTATTTATATAAACGAGCTTTATTTTATTATTTTGAAGCTATTGTCGGCAGTAGTGATACTGACGGTCTATATGCTTTACACGTTTATGAAATTCAGGATTTTCATAAAGCTTCTTTACGCTTTCGCTGTCTATTAATATAGTAGGAATCGGTATATTATTATTATTATTATTATTATTATTATTATTATTATTATTATTATTATTATTATTATTATTCTTATTATGATTCTT
The DNA here is from genome assembly GCF_003711515.1 of Sodiomyces alkalinus F11. NCBI lineage: Eukaryota > Fungi > Ascomycota > Sordariomycetes > Glomerellales > Plectosphaerellaceae > Sodiomyces > Sodiomyces alkalinus. Next base: position 1,450,108 of record NW_021167079.1, on the reverse strand, counting down.
ATTATTATTATTATTATACAAACCAAAATTTATATCAGTAAATAACCTAAGGCTATCTACTAGGTCTGTATATATATTATATATATAGATTCCTTCTTTAGAAGCTTCGGTTAAAGCCATATATTCTGATTCTGTTATTGATAAAGCAACGACTTTCTGTTTAGTAGAAGTCCAGCTTATTAAATTATTTACACCTATATAGTAGATGTACCCTAACGTAGAAGTCCTGTCTTCGATTATATCTGAAAAACTAGCATCAGAATAACCGTATATATTAAGGTCTTTTTTATTAGAATAGTTATATAAAAGCCCGATATTAGGAAAAGTATTTATATAAGCCTAGACTCGATTTAACGCTATAGTATGCTCTAAAGATGGATTACTCATATATCGAGCACACTTATTAACAGCGTAGGTTATATCTGGTCTTAAGTGTAGTGCTAAATATAATAAAGCACCGATTTCTTGTTAGTATATTTTAATATCGGCTTTCGACGCCTATTCTTGATTTAGTATAAGGACCTTTTTATTTATATAGGGGGTATTAACGCGTTTGAGGCTTCGTTTATTATACTTATCAAGGATCTTATTCGTATAAGGCAATTGATTTATAGAAAGGGTCTTATTTGATTTATTTATAGTAATTTCGTGGCCTAAAAAGGTATAAAGTTCACCTAGTTCTTTAAGTGAAATCTTCTTCGACATTTCAGTAAATAAATACTGTATCGTTATAGTAGAAGGGCTTAGTATTACTATATCGTCTACATGGCATAGTAGTATAGCACGGTCTGTTTTATTCTTATAAAAAGTAAATATACCGTTGTCGAAATCAGAGACTAGGCAGCCGATATCGCGGAGTATTTTTACTAGGAAATTATACCAAAGCCGGGGGCTTTATTTTAAACCGTATAAAGCTTTATTTAGTTTACAAACTAGTTTATTCAAGCCTTCTTTTTCCTCGAAGCCTGTGGGTTATATGGTATAAATCTCGGTATCTATATCGGCGTGAACGAAAGAGTTCTTTACGTCGAACTGTCTAAAATTCCAGCCTAGGGAGACGCCTAGTATAAAAGCTAATCTATAGCTCTCAGGTCTACAGGTGGTAGAAAAGGTTTCTAAATAATTAATACCGAGGACTTAATTAAACCCTTGTATACACCATCGTGCTTTATATTTTATAGCCTCGCCTTTATCGTTATATTTAATCTTATATACCTAACGGCCTCCTAAGACGTTTAAGGTATTTTTCTGCTTATTATTATTATTATTATTATTATTATATTAAGGCGTATCTTTCATACTTATTAAATCCCAGGTGTTTCTATGTTCAAGTTCTGTTATTTCAGCTTCCATAGCTTCTATCCACGTATCTTTATCAGAGCAGTTCATAGCCTGTTTATAAGTAGCTGGTTCGTATAAAGAATTTACAGTTAAAAGAAAGTGGGAATCTTCTTAAAACTATAGGTTCCCGAGTATAGTATCTTCAGTTATATATAATAAGCGCTTATTATTATCGTACGATATATAATCGTTATCTTTTTCCTTCGAAGATTTAGAAGGGATTTGAATTTCTAACCTGGATTTAAGGCCGTTATTAACCGGGTCGGTTATATTATCCTTATTATTATTTTCGGCTGGAATAATACCGCCCGCTGCTCGAAGACCCTTTCGTCTTTTATTATTATTATTCTTATCCTTATCTTCTTCTTCAGTTTAGATAGACCTAAACGTATGTTTAGTATTATTATAGTACTCGCCGAGTAGATGAGACTCGGGGTCGGAAACCGGTTCTACCTGCGGTATAGTAGGAGACTTATTATTATTATTTATATAGGTTACAGGGTCATTTTTATTAATTCTAGTATCTGAAGAAGAAGTCAGAAACTGATTTTCTAGAATATAAACGTCACGATACCAGGTTATCTTCCTAGATCGAGGGTTATATAGTTTATAGTTATAATCGTTATAACCTACTAAAGCACCCTGAAGTGCTCGTGGATCCAGTTTCTTTGTTTTCGGGTCGTTGTTTTTATCATATACAACGGAACCCCAAACCCGAATATTATTTATAATAGGTTTACGATTTTCTACTAATTCGTAGGGCGTTTTAAAGTCTACTGTTAAATTAGGTATTCTATTATACGTATAAACTGCTGAATAAACAGTATCCCCCTAAAGGTATTTAGGTAGGCCTGAGTAGAAAAGAAAATAACGGACTTTTTCCATTATAGTCCTTATAACCCGTTCTATCGAGCCTTAAGTCTCGTGGGTATACGGGGGTTTTATATTATGATTTACACCGACGAACAGTCTTTTAAACAAGGCATTCGTGAATTCTTTCCCGCCGTCGGTATCTACTTCTTTTATTTTTATATTATATTTATTATTTTCAACGGGAATCTTCCACTCTTTTATTGCGTTTATAACAGTTATTTCTGATTTATCTACAAGCAGTTTTGCCCATAGATACCGTGTGGAACGGTCTATTATGAAAAGAATCCAACGCTTTCTATTATAGGTTATAGGGTTAACAGGCCCGCATAAATCCATATAAACCTTTTCAAGGTACGAAAAATCCTTATATTTATTAATGGATTCTTTATTCGTAAGCGTAGCTGACTTGCTTTTTCTATAGGCTTCATAGCTCTGTATTTCTAGTATATCTTCTTTAGATATATTTATAGTATCTTTATTTATATATTTTAAAGTAGTGGGATTAATATGACCTATTCTGTAGTGCTATAGCGTTATGTTTTCTTTGTTGTTTATTATTTTCCGACGGTTATTTCGGTCTCTTTATTCTATTCTTTATTCTGCCGGCTTTACTGGTTATTCTTTGCTTTGTTCTACGACCTGTTTATTCCTTTATGCCCCTGAAGAGTGGGTCTTTAAGTGGGTATTTTCTGAGACCGTGTTTTTTATGCCTGACTGTTCCTTTGTTCCTACAATCTGTTTCTTTATTCCTTTTCTTTTATCTGAAATAGTCTTCTTTGTTCCTGTTATATTTATAGCACTATGGGGCTTTGAGGACCGTGACGACCCCGTTACCCCCCCGTACGCTAGGGCCCGTGCCGAAGCCTAGTAAAGGCCGTTATGTAAAATAGCTGTAGTATAAACGTCGGTGGTTTTATTTTGGTTATTTTGGAATAGAATAAGCTGGTTATTTCCTGTAAGGCCGTAGATTTTCTTCTTATCTAGGACGGGAAGGCTGATGATATTAGTACCTAATTCGGGAATATATAAATAGTTCTGAAGTAGTATTATTCTTCCTGAATCTCTGAATTTAATATAATAGTCACTAGTACCTGTTATTTTTATTTTATTTGTATCACCCTAACTAGCAGTACTTTCGGTAGTTTTATACGTAGAAAAGAGCGTTTTATTTACTATAACGTGTGCTGTAGCACCACTATCAATACAAAAATTCAAATCTAATTTAGTTAAACTATCAGAAGAAATCCTGTTAATCTTTTCCACTACCCGTCCTATATTTATATTAGTATCTTTATTAATTTAGGGTTTATTTTAAAGAATAAATACCTATTCAATATCCATCAGGTCTTCCGCGTAGGGGTCAGGAAGACGTGTAGCCTTAGCCATAATAGGAACGTCTTCTTCTTCTTCTTCCTAATCTTCTTCTTCTTTTTCTTTTTCTTCTTCTGATTCTTCTTCTTCTTCGGCTTCATCGTCGGCATCAGCTTCCGAAAAAGGCTCCTCCGTAAGGGGTAAATCAGAAACTAAATTAATAGTTTCGTTATTACTTATTTTCCCTAGGAGCTTCTGTTACTCGCACTAACGGAATAAATTCAGTATTTCCGTCTCTCGTAATGATAGCTTCGACGGTGCCGTCTTAGTCTTCTTCGGAGGCTTTTTATTTTTATTTACCCGATTTTAGGTATTTTTCCTCGATCCTGAATTTCCCTTAACTACCCAGCCAGTAGGGGCTTTTTCAGGGTGTAAAAAGAAACAGTTCGTCGATAGGTATCTAGACCTTTTACAGTTACTACAGAAAAGGGTCTTCTGGTTCTTCTGCTATTAGCTGCTATTCGACTATTTTTTCTGATTTTTCTATACTTTTATAAGCAAGGCCTTCGAGGTGGAAGAGTCGATTTTCCTCGACGCGTCTATTAATTTAGTAACGATTTTATCGAACGTATAGCTATCGATATCATACCGAAGAGCCTACGTGATCTACGAGGTGATTACGTCGTAACGCTTATCGAGGCGGTTTAGAGTCCAGGCAAAAACCACCTTATCTAGTAGAATAATATCCCTTCCTCGAAGGATAATCAACCTTTCTTAGACTTTATATAAAAAGTCCTTAAGCGTGGGGAATTCTAAGATATCTAGGTTAAAAAACGACGTAAGGACGTCGTAGTCTACTTAAAAACCCTTTTTCTCGTATAGGGATTTTAGCTCTTCCCAGATTTCTGAAGCAAAATTAAGATCCTGAATCTGCATTAGGGGCCCGTCTTATAGAGCGGAGAGTAGATCTCTAGTAGTCTTTAAATCTTCTTCTTTTACCTTATTAGAGGTATCTTTAGACAGGGGTTTTATAAGCTCTTTTAGAAGCTTTCCCTTACGTGCGAAGTAAGCACGTATAGCTATCGTCTAGATTTAGTAGTCATGACTACCCTTTAGCTTCTTCACGTTGATTTCCTTAAGTTCAGCCTGCGCGGATATCTTTAGAGCTCCTGAACGGTATTTTTTTGTTTATTTTAGATAAGAACTAACGAAGTTATACTATAAATAAGGAAAATAGTCCTTTGCTTTATTATTTTCTTTATTCTGAGCACAGACGTGGTTACTATAGCGATGCCTTTATTCGTGCGGGTCCAAAGTGGAACCGGTATATAGTTCTTTATTCTGAAAGAGGAAAAATAGCTTCGTAAATAAAGAAAACAATACCCGTACGTGCGAATAACAGAATTCCTTTATTTCCAAAGACAGTATTCCTTTATTCCGGCGGATCCAAAGTGGGGCCGGTATGATTCCTTTATTCGCGAGGATCCTAAAATAGGTCTTCGCGTAGCGAGGGGATTCACGGTCGCGTAGAAAACACGATATTTATATAGGATTCCACGGTCGGAAAACATATAGGGGAAATCTCAGGTAGAACTAAAGACTTATAAGCAACGAAGATATCCTAGTATTAATAACTAGAACAGCCCTCGTAGTATAGTGGTTATTATATCCGTACGTAAAGAATAGTGCCCCTGTTCAATTCACGTAATCGTAGCTTTTGTGATTTTTCTGATTTTATAGATTTATAAGCGTACGACTAAGCCGACCGACCGATCGAACCGTAGAATCGTAGATATAGGAAAATAGGTCGGTAGGAAGGTAGGAAGGTAGTATCGGTAGTATGTAAAGAGGAATATCGGATAGGAATAGGGACTATTGTTTAGAATCGGGGGATTCTCTTTTTAGCTTACGACCGTAGGTAATTAAGAAATACGTTATTTCGAGACTTTAGTCGAGCTTTTCCGGGCTTATAACCTTTTAAAGATATCTAACGATATCGGATAAACGGAAGGGACGAAAGTCACGAAAAGCAGTGGAAAAATAAGAAGGTAATAATGGGATTATAAGGTAGGATCTCTATGCGCGTATTATCTCTTCTTCGGATCGAAAAAGGGATTAAGATAAAGGATTAAGGATTAAGAATAAAGAATAAAGAAAGGAAGAACCGAACCGAGGGAACGGGTTAATATCCTTTATTCTTTGTAAAGGATCGATATCGTAATAGTACTATAATATATATCGATATCGTAGTAACATCGTAATCCATTGTATCCTTTGTCTGACTCGTAATAGATGAACTGACTCGAAAGAGAACGGTCTAGGATTACCGGGAAGATATCCTTTATTCGAGTACAAAGGATATACTCGAAAGATATTAAGGATATTATTAGTAATAATATTAATATCCAAAACTTATAACCTCCTTCGGGAACCTAAAGAGGAAAAAGAAGAAGAAAAGGAAAAGAGGCTTATAGCCGAAAAGATCCTTTATATAATTACGGAGGCCCTACTTATCTTACCTACCGTTTTCCTATTTACGTATAGAAGGGCAGGCGCGCCTTTATTATTGGTAACGCACTTCCCTATTCACGGAATAAATAATACGAACGCGTTTAATAAACGGGGAGATATTAGCCGTTTAATAATACTACTACTATCTAATAGTGGGTAAACAGCTACTTTAAACTTTTATTTTATACCTATTATTATATAAAGATATATCTCTTATAGACTTATTTTTTATAATAAATCACTATAAACCACCGTCTAATTAACGGTTAGCTACCTATAGTAGGTCTTTCCACGCCTTTATATATACCTAACATAGCATACTTCGTAAGGAATTTTCTCTTTATTCTCTTCCCCTAAAAATATCCTCTAGTACCACTATTTAAGGTTAGGATATATTTTAAGCCTTTAGCTCTACCGTCACTTAACAGTGGATTACCTACGGCTTTATTTTCTTTAAGCTCTGACCCACGTATCACCGATAGTACTATTAACCCACTCGCCTTACCCGATAACTACTACCCACCCTACGGGTACTCCGTAACTAGCTATAGCCTAAGGGTAGGCCTTATTCTAGGAAGGGGTAGCCTATTAGGTGTAGGATATAAGGAAGACTTAGGAGGTACTAGAATATAGCAATGGATTACCGACTAACTAATAAGTGGATATTTATTATATAAGACGGAGAGCTAGACTATTCTGGAAGGAAGGGGTTAGCGATTATCTCTCCTCTATACTACTACCTACCTTTAAGATATTCTTCCTATTAACTACTAGTTAACCTATAGTTGGCCTCCCCTTGTATAAGACTACGATCCTTATCTGTCACTCTCTATTACCCTCTGGTCCTTGTCCCTTCGGGGTAGACCTATATCTCCTTCTGAACAGTAGGTTATTCGCCGAACCCTCGGGTATAAGCCCGTCTTTCCACGGTTCTAATAGCGATACTAAAAACACGTTATATATCCTTAAGTACTACGGTAGCAGGCAAACCCTATACGCTAGCTTACCGATCCGCTCTAAAATCTCTACCCGGATATACCGCGGCGCGAGTTTTAAGCCGGCCTTAAATAAGAAATTAATAGTAGCGAGCCCTATAAATTCTCCCTTTTCGAAACTCCTAGGCTTATACCTCTTATTATAGTGCTTAGCCTAGGTCTTAACCGCTGCCTCTTAATAGGCGCAGATCTATTAGCGGATATCCGCTAACCGTTTAACGCGTTCCTTAACGCCTTATACTGTGGTATCGTTTCTAGGTTTAACGTACTCTACTATCCTTAGGTAATACCCGTAAAACGCCTTATATAAGGATACTCTAATAGAACTATATAGGCTATTATTATACGCAAACTTAGCCTCTTATAACCAGATCGGCTAGTAATTAGCGGCCTCTGTACCTATTATTCTTAAGAACTTAAATAGTGTCTAGTACGTCCGTTTAGTCTACCCGTCCATCTAAGGGTAAAATATAATAGATAATCGGTAAGTAGTTACCCTCTCGCGGTAGAACTCCTCCTAAAACAGACTTATAATAAGCTTATCCCTATCGCTTATAATTCCCTTTAGGCGCCCGAAATAATACTTAACCTCGCTATAAAGGATAGTAGCTAACCGGGGTACTATAAGTGTCTTATAGATCGGTATAAAAAGCGTATACCTCGTTAAGCGGTCGATGATTATTAGTATAGCGTTATAAGTTTAACTATCTCTGCCCTTTACGGGTAGGAAACCCGTAATAAAGTCTATAGCGATTTCTTAAAACGGGTATAATAATAGTAATAACGATTATAGTTATCCGTGCCATTTATACCTTAGTACCTAAGCGCCTTAATAAGCCGAGTATACGGCGATATATTATAACCGCGCAGATACGGCGTTGGAGTAGTTCGGCAGACGGTTATATAACCCCCCGTTTAAGGCCGCTGGATCCACTGCCTATATATATATTAAGGACAGGCTCGGGACGTCCCTATCGAGGAATTAAGATATAATTATTATCCTCTTTTATAATTACTTATTCTACGTTTAAGGTATCTTTCTAGTTTAACTTACGTGCCCTGATTAGAATAGTGACTACCGATCTACTTCTTCGCTAAAGGTTATAGCGGTGTTAGTTATGTTTTGGTTATGTATCGTGGTCTTATAGACTAACCTCTTTATCTGATCTTTATCTTAACGATCTAGTACTACTACGTCTTTATATAGTTATAATATAGTGCTCGGAGGCGGATTTATTCGGCGTTCCTAAAGTGTTCTAACCCTGATTAGAGTAATAGAGGCGTTTAAGGGAGGTTCCGGCCCTCCTAAATGGACTATTAGTTAATAACCCTAAGAAGAATATAAAGATAACGACTAAGGAAGGATTTAACGCTTTAAGACCGAAAGGAGATTTGCCCTAATAAGATTAGGAAAAGAAATAACTGCTTAGGTAAGAGTTAAAGAAGTATTAACACTTTTAATTATAAGACCCGCCGCCACGGAGGTGGTAATTATAGAAATAGAAGAAACCGATTAGATCGCGATAGAGTTAGATTCCGGATATAGAATAGACTCGATAGGGGGCTTATAACCCCTACTATTAATTAAAATAGATTCTCGTATAACGGCGAAGAAAAGATAAGACCGCTAAGAGTAGCTTGCCCGGATTAGGGTAATTAACCCCTAGTAAACCTAATAAAAAGCTAATACTAAGTATAGGAGCGAAATAATAATGCCTTATAAGAGGACCCGATAGTCTAGTAAGGACCTCTATAGACCCCGTGAGTAGGTCGTGATACTTCTTTACGAGGCTTAGCGGGTAGTGCTTTTAATATTAATAGCCGTGAGTATAGCCCCTTTACTAATAGATAATCTCCTAATCGTAGGGGGCCTCTTCCTTCGAGGTGAGTTAGAAAAGCTAGACCCCGAAGATAAGTATTAAGGAGTAAAACCTAAGACCGCCCTCTCGTTAAAGACCTTATTACTCTTATTAAGACGAGATAATATATATAATAACCTAGCTAGTATCTAGAATACCTATAGGATCTTCTCGCTAGACGATTAGTTCGAAGAACCTTTCCCTGAATACCCTAAGCGGCCTAACCCTATTATTATTATTCGCCTACCCCCTCGTACTTATACCTAAAATACTGTAGATACTTAGACTTAGTATCGTGAGCCTACCCCTGTTATCGTCGTTAGCGACTCTAACGATAAGGCTCCCTCGCCGGCTATTCCCCTTATTCTTACGCCTGCTATTTCTGCTGCCCCTGATTAGGGGAACCACGATATTAGGACTACGGCCTTGCCTCCGCCCGCTTCTAGGCCGACTGCTATATCTGCTGCGGCTTCGGCTACTATTTCGATAACTGCCCCTGACACTACCCCTATTACTGCCCCTGTCTAGCCTATCTTTACTGCCTAGCCCGCTTTAAACGTTTCCCCTACTACCGCTAAAGACCTGATTAAGCTGCTATAAGCCTTAATAAGCTATGACCGAGAGAGTATTATTGCTAAGGTTATTAGAGCCCTGCCCCCTGCCACCGCTACGTTAAGAGTACCCCTAAATCCCCTCGCTACTAGAGCTCCCCGCTTTAGTAGTAAGTCCCTCTCCATATTCCTTTAGCAGTATAATAACTATACTAAGCTTAACCGCCTTAGTAAAGCCGATAAGATTATTTACGTTAACCTATACACGGACACGGCTATTCGTCCCGCTATCGAATGCCTAATTAAAGTGGTTTAAGCCGATAAGGGCGGTTAGTCTAATCTAGTTAAGAAGCTCGTTAAAGAGTTCTCTTATCTAGATCCTGACTACTAACTTAACTTTTCTTACGAGGTTTATTAGCTTCGGGTAAAGTATAAGACGTATAAGATTAATAGCGTTTATTAGGTTAGGGACTTACTATAGTAAATTACTATCTAGAAGGCTAAGGCAGAGCGGGTCTAAGGCACTTTTATTAAGGACTACGAGCTCTACGGTATCGTCCTTACTATTCTATATAAGGATATCTATATATTTATTACTAATAAGCTTAAGATTCGAGGCACCGACTTAAGAAAGATAGTTAAGAGCTATAAGCTACTTTTAGACCTACTACGCGAGTGGTCTACGGATATCTAGGAAGTAAAGGGTAAGCTTATAGATAAGGACGCTATATTAGGTATAACTAAGTCTAATCAGTCTAATAGTACCGCTTTCCAGCCCACGATCTTAAGGCGGCCTACTATAGTCTAGGAGTCTATAGCCTCTTAATCGGATATAGATAAGCTCGCCGACCTCCTCGAGAAGTATACTATTTCCCTTATCTATAATAGAGCTAAAGGCGTTAGGGGCATTACCGCCTAAGTACTCGCCCTATCTAAGAGGATAGGTATAGAGAAGGTCTAAGCCCTCCTCGCCACGAAGTCTAACCTAAAAAACGCCTTCTACACCGTCCTTAAACACGCCCCTTAGCCTACGATAACTGCTTTAGTACACTTCGCCACCCCTAATCAGGCTAACGGTACGGCTTCCTAGCCTAATAACGCCTAGTATACCGAGAAGATCTACTACGGAGGACCCCGCTCTAAATATAATAACCGGCGTAACGATAGCCGCCCGACCTAATAACACGATAACCGCCTAGGATAGTAAAGAGATGCCTAGAGTAATAGCCAGCCCCCGCTAGCTCGCTGCTACTACTACGGCTAAGAAGGGTATCGGAGAGATAACTACCCTATCCTAATCCACGATAGCGCCTATAACCTAGTTAAGTAGGAGTTCTCCGCGTATTTAGTTATAGATTAAACCGGTACCTAGGTAGCCTGCCTAAAGAGCGAGCTATAAGTTAATAAGTACTAGCTATACCGATGCCTTATACTATATTAGCTAGCTACTAAGCTCTATAGCCGATTTAAGGAGCTTATAGACCTCTATATTAAGATCTTTTAGCCCGTTACCCTCCCCTATAAGACTAATAAGACTAATAGGCTTATAATTAAGTATATAGTTAAGCAGGCATAGAAGCAGTAGACCGGTTAGAATAGTCAGGCTACCTAAGCCACTTAAGCCTTAAGGGTTACTAAGGTTACGGGATCTATTAACTTTATTACTGCTAGAGTGTATACTGCGTCTATATCTCGACACACTTCGACCGACCCCTAGGACCCTCTTCGCACTACTAGGAGCGGTAGAATTAGTAAACCCACGCTAAAAGTAGCTGGTTCCCCTGATTAGGCCGTTTAATAGACCCTATCGACTCCAGAAAGCTCCTAAAGGGTTATAGAGATAGTTAACGATACCGATATAGACGATAGTCTAACCCCTAATTCGATAGCCCCTATATCTGGACTTACTACTACCTTAACTACTACCCGGCCTGCCTTATAAGCCTCGGCTTAGAAGGATACCCTTAATTTATTTAATTAGGAGGCTATTATATAGAAGGTCCGAGAAAAGAGCCTAAAGCACCTTTTAGAGATAGAGGTTAAGGTTCCTATAGTTTACCTCCTCTCCACTAATAGAGCTATCCTCGCGGACTACGAGGAGACGCTAAGGTTAATCGGTAGCTAGGTAAAGCCTTATAAAGTTATCCGCTTAACCCCTAAAAAAGCCTTTTACACGGACTCCTTACCCCTAGGACCCGAATATCCTGTATTATTTACGAATACCACGACTATTACCCCTACGCCTGATAATGCCCTGTCTATTACGCCCGCCCCGATAATTAATAAGCTAAAGCCTCCTACTATTTACGCTAAGTATATAACGATACGGGTTAGCCTAACTAAGCGAATAGCTAAGGCCTGCCTTACGGAGGATTATTTTTACGTAGTTATTAATATAGGAGCCGTCTTTAATACTATCCGGCTAGATCTCGTTGAAAAGCTAGGATTACGGAGCTATATAGGGAAAAGTAATATCGCGATTAAGGGAATTAACGATATAGATAGGGTAAACTACGTAGGATATCTAGAAGAGTACCTTTAGGTCGGGGATTAGTATAAGAAGGTTTATTTTATCGTGATCGAGGGAATAAGGCCTAGGATACTTTTTAGCCTGCCGTTCTTACTTAATAGTCACGCCTCTTTTACCTATAGGGACGGATAGATTAATATAGACTTCGCCTACGGGGACGCCCGTATTATTATCCCTATCGCTAGTAGAGAATAGGTTAATAACTGCCCTTATAGATAGAGCTAGCCTAAGTTTAAAGAGGAGGAGAAGCGTCGAGAAGAGAAGGATTTAATCGATTAGAGTATCGGATAATAAGGGGAGGATAGCGTCCTTTATAGTTAGTCCGGGGCCGCCACCTTAATATCGAGTAATAATAGGACTAGCGGTTTACCCGATTAGGGGGCGAAAGAGAAGGAGGAGGCGAGGGAGGAGAAGGAGGAGAAGAAGAAGAAGAAGAGCAACGACGATGTTTTCTTTTATTTAGATAATAAGGACGCTACTGCTTTAGTAGCCTTCCTATTTATAGAGGAGGTAAAGCCCCTAGCGAAAAGAATTTATATAGCCTTAAGGGCGATGCTACGAAATTAGGGCCGAGGATATAAGAGGTGTGTTACGGAGACTCCCTATATAATAACTACGACTATATAATAATAACTAATTTATACTAACCACTTATCTTTTTCGACTTTTCCACACCACTATTAGCCTAATCACCCTAATAGCCTCTTAGTCTTATATTTTTAAAAGGACCGGACGACGTGGGATAATTCCTAGATAAGAGCGCTCAAGGCTCTAAAGAAAGAGGAGGATAGTATTACTAATATAGCCGCGGTTACGACGAGGAGGCTATAGTAGCCGAAGAGGAGGAAGTCCTAGGATCTTATTAAAGAAGTATACTATCCCCCTAACCCCGAAGGCGTCTTTACTATATAGAAGCCTAAGGCTCTTAAGGTTTACCCTCTTAACGACGTTCCGTCTAATAGAAGTGTCCCCGATAAAGACCCCTACTAGAAGAAGAATATCCTCGTAGAAATTAAAGAGGAAGATTAGGAGCTAGAAGACGAGCGGTTTATTAGCCTGATTATACCGAAGTTTTCTAAAATTATACCCCGTTCGCGCCTTATACCCGAAAGACTTAACGCTATCCTGAAGACCGTCGACTACTTAACCCCTAAGGAAAAGGAGCTCCTAACGAAGGTCCTCCTAAACCGAGAGGTAGCTATTATATAGGATTAGACTAAGTACGGCCGCTTTAACGAACGGGTGGCCCCTTTATAGAAGATTCGAGCGGTTCCTTATAAGGCGTAGTAGGCGAAGGGGATCCTTATCCCTAAGGCTCTAGAGTCTATAGTCGTATAGATAATAAAGGACCGCCTTAAGAAAGGTGTGATCGAGGAGAGCCACGTAGCCTATCGTAACCCCTGGTTCCTAGTTAAGAAGAAGGACGGTAATATACGGCTTATTAACTCGGCTACTAAGATTAACGTAGTAACCCTTCAAGATACCTTTATACCGCCTAAGGCTAACGAGTTCTCCGAGGATTTCGCTATATATAAGCTTATATCCCTTTTAGACCTCTTTTCCGGCTATAATTAGGTCACCCTTAACGAGGAGTCTTAAGACCTAACTACCTTTACGACTATTATTAGACTCTTTAGGATATATACCCTTCCTTAGGGGGCTATTAATTTAGTGGCCTAGTTTATGCGTATTATAACCCGTATTCTTTACGTCCTTATTCTCTAGTACTATAGACTCTTTATTAATAATATTATAGTAAAAGGACCGATAACTACCTATAAGGATACCCTAATTAGACCTGGAATTCGCCGTTTTATAGCCGAGTATATCGCTAATATCGATAAAGTGCTTCTTAACGTGGAGTTAGCTAAAGGTATTATCGTAGGTATTAAGAGCTAGTAGTGTTAGAAAGCAGCTATTATTATAGGCTATATCTACGGTACTAATAGCTATTCCCCTAAGTAGGCTAAGATCGTGAAGGTCCGATAGTGGGAAAGGTATAGTACGGTTTCTAATCTTCGTTTATTCCTCGGTCTCGCTACCTTTTACCGAGTCTAGATTTATAAGTTCGCCGTTATCGCTAGACCTCTAACCGACCTGCTACGGAAGAATACTGCCTTTAAGTAGGAGGAGCCTTAATAATACGCTATAAACGCCCTTAAGAAAGCCCTTACCACTACTCCTATCCTGATTACTATTTAGTACGGCGAAGGCGTGGGAGTTATCTACGTTATTATCGACGCTAGTATAGATAGATAGGGTAGAATCCTCGGATAGTACGTTAAGGATAAGAGAGCCGTGGCACGGTACGAAAGCGGACGCTAGTCTCCTACGGGAGGGTCTATAATACTAGTAAGCTAGAGCTAAAAGGAGTCCTAAAAACCCTTCGACGCCTATATAACTACCTCTATAGGGTTTACTTTATCCTTAAAACCGATACCTAAGCCCTCCTATCCTAGTTAAAAGGATCTACTACTAACCTCCCTAGTGCCCTAATTACTTAATAGCTCGCCTAGATCCGGCTCTTCGACTTCGACGTTAAGTATATTAAAGGATCTAAGAATACTATAGCCGATAAACTCTTACGGATACCCGGAATACCCTCTAATTAGACTAATAATGATACCGAAGGAGACCTAAACGACTTCGTGGACGATAGAATCTTCCTCACGGAAGCCGAGAAACAGTTCGACGACCCTGCCTTAGCTAACGATATCCTTAATAAGGACCTTACCTAGAGTCAGTTTTCCCGATAAGTAACCACCTTTTTAATAACCTTTCGCGTGGTTAGAGGAATAGATCCTAAGGAAGCCCGTAGAGTTAAAGATAGAGCCACCTATATATTCCTTAAGGACGGACTACTATAGACCCGAGTGACTAAAGCCGATTCGACCCCTAAACGCTAGATTAACGATAAGAATACCTAGGTTAACCTAATTAGGAGAGCCTATAACGAATCCGGATACCCAGGAAGGTAAGGCACCTACTATCGCCTCGCCGCTAACTACTTCTAGGATAGTATCTATAAGAGCGTTTAGAGGTTTATCGAGTCCTGTTCTAAATACTAGGCCCGCCGTAGCCGTTCTTAGGAGGACCCCCTAATCGTAATAAGCCTACCCGAGGCCGCCCTCCCTTTTACCTGGGTCTGCCTAGACGTTTAATATCTTTAAGGATAGTATTTTATAGAGGCCTACTATATATTTATAGGTTAGGTTAAGGCCCGACTACTAAAAAAGAATACGTCTAAGGCTATTACCTTATTCCTATAGGAAGATATAATCTATAGGTATAGGCTTTATATAATCCTCCTTATAGATAGAGGTCTAGAGAATAAGGGTTAGGTGATCGAGCTAAACCGTTATTATAGGACTACTCGAAAGCTCGCCTCGGCCTATTACCCCCGCGCTAATAGCCTTAACGAGGTTAGGTATAAGGCTATTACCCACGCTCTATCTATTTAGTCGAAGCTTTACCCTAGAGCCCTTCACGAGATCCTCCCGATAATTCTTTTCACTAACTATATAACAGTAAGAGCTTCCACTAGCTGCACTCCTTTCTTCCTTCTGTATAGCTATAAGGCTATTACCCCGATTAAGACGACTTGCCTAACCTAAAGAGTACTAGACTAGGGTCGCGTTAAAACCCCTAAGGATAAGATAATGCTTCGGTTAAGGGCTTTTGCCTAGCTTAATACTAACTAATAAGCTACTATTACTATCATCACTAAATAATAAGGGCGACGGATAGCCTATATTAACGCTAGCCATGCCCGGGTACTCCGTAAGTAAAGGCTATAAGTTAAGGATCTTATACTGGTTTACGATACTGAGAAAGCTATCGATATAAGCCGTAAGGCTAAGCTCGACTACCGCTAGAACGGCCTATATCGTATCCGAAAGGCTAATCACGATAATAAGTCCTTTATCCTTAAGACTCTTACTAGGGAAGAACTAAAAGGGATTACTTTTACCGCTAACCGCCTAAAGAAGTTTATTAAAAACGACGATAGGCATTAAGAGCCTAAGGACTAGACTATACTTAAACGGGACTATAGCGAAGAGCTTAAGATCATATACCCTGCCCGAGGAGCGTCTATTACCGAAAAAGTCACCGAAGCACCCCTTTTACCTAGCGAGGACCTTAAAGAAGATACTAGGGCCGAGGATAATATTAGTTCCCCTAATTATACTATTAACGATATTTTACGCCGCTCCGAGAGACTAAGAGAGTTATTAGGGGAGTATTATAAGAAGTTGGAAGAAGAGTTAAAAAAGGTAAGGGAGTCTAGTACCGTCGAGGTGTAGATTCTATAGCGCCTAGATTTTAACCCGAGTAAGTACGAGGATTATACTAGCAAGCTGTATTTTATTCCTTATTATTATTTTCCCTGATTTCCTTTATTTTTAAAGCCTGTACTCGCTAGGAGGCTAGTATATAGTCTTAGGGCCGAGGGTAAATAAAGCTAAGTCTCTTATCTACCCAGAGTCGCGATATACACTAGTATAAAGGACGTAAACCTATAAATAATCTTCCTAACTATCACCTTGGTCCGTTTCTTTTTTAAACTTTTACCTTTATTACCCTGATTAGAGACACTATAAACCTATCTAGACTTATTTCCCCGATTAGAAGACTTTTCCCTATATTTATTATTTATTATATTTATAAGTAAGCCTAACTACGTGGACGTTATAGAGATATACCACTATATACTCTCTTTTCTGTAATAAGTATAGGTTTCTTTTATTATAATCTTGAATTCTTTACTTCTATTCCCCTGATTACCGTATAATTTATCGGACCTAAGCTAAATTATACCTGGTTTATTATAAGCTGCCTATTTTGCGGAAGGGAGTTATAGTCGGGAATAACTAGTATAGGGACGGTTACTAAGGGTATAATATAATCGAGAGAAATACCGTTAGAGGCTATAAGCCGTAAACCGTAAATCTCTCCTTTACTAACCCTAGTACTAGTAACTTATTAGGTTATTACGTTAATCTTAAAGGCCGATTTTAGAAGTATAAGAGCCACCCCCTTCCTACTACTTAAAGCCCCTTTTTCCTGATCTCTATTACTAATCGCTCTCCCTATAATTAATATTATACTCCTATTCCCCTGATTATACCTATATATACTACCCTTAAGCCTACTATACGTAGGTTCCTCGTCCGGAAAGAAAAGACTAACACTATACCTATTACTAGAAGAGTAAGTTTAAGACACTAAGTCAACGGCGTTAAGAGCCCCGCCAGAAAAAACCCTAATAAAGAAAAACGTAATATCACGATAACGACGGCGGTAATAATAATAAAAACCGGAAAACCCGGGGATTCCTTAGTTTCGTTAGCCTGATTAAGCGATTGCCGGCCGCTGCCTATAAATCTTATTCTTTTTATAAGGGCTTTATCGGTAGATAGGCTCGTGGAGTCTACTCGTGTGGAGTAGAAAACGGATTATTATAAAGAGAAGGAAAAAGAGAAGAAGATAAGCCACGAAGAAGACCTCCTTTTATACCTTATTTCCCCTAACCTTACTACCTATTCCCCTGATTAGACCTGTTATAAAGTTCTCGCGAAAAGAGCAATACCCTAAGCACTAGGGAATATTACTTTATAGAAATCCCGTTTATCTATTAGAGTTATATTATTTAGATGATTAACTATCTGATTCCTTTCCCTATAAGCCACCCTATAAACCGCGTACCTATCCTTACTACCTATTCCCCTGATTATAAAGCACCCTATTAAGTAAATAACTTAGCTTCTGGGTTAGGGTCGCTTTTATAGTTACCTTCCTTAGGCCCGTACTTCTTAAAGACCCGGTGCTAGACCTAAGCCTCCTTAGGAAGCAGAATAGTCTAGTAGATAACTATTTCCTCCCGGTTAGGCACCTCCTTAGCCTTACGGATAATATTATAATACCTATCCACCTCCTTCCTATACCGAGCTAAGAGCACTAGGATAAGACTAAGTAAGCTATCGTGAGCCTTAGAGGTCTTACCGCTATAGGCCTAGCGTATTTAGCGAGTAATCTTATAGCCTATAGCGGTTATATTAATTAGGAAAACGCTAGTCCGAGGGGAGTGGATTAGGTATTATTTATCGTTATAGAAAGACTACGGTAGCACTAAGTTATCCTTAGGGAGGGGATTATAGTGTTTAAAGCCGGGGTGATTATTATCGGGCTAGCTAATCTTATGCTTAGCCTACTAGAACTCCTTACGGAGGCCCTTATCTCGGAATATATAAGCAGACTTATAGAATAGATAGTTAGCGTAGTTAGGGAAGCGTGGATTCTATAATAAGGAGACGTACTTATAGAATAGGTATATAATCTTATTATTAACCCGATCTGTTATAGCTGTCTAGCATTCTTCATAGCACTAGTAGGGTACCTTATTAACTACGCTATATACCTATATAATAAGTGCCCTGGCGGCGTAAGGCCTTATCACGATCTTTATAATATACTCTCTTTAGGGGCCCGCGAGATCCTTAGCCACGAAAATACAATAACGGAATAAGGGCGTCTTAAAGAAGTCACGTATTTCCCTGAATAGAGCCTATTCTATGTCCTGGTTAGTAATATTTAATAAAGTATCCTAAAACCGGTTCGTAACGGTAAGCCGAGTATCTAAATCGACGATAGAAGAGAAAAGGTCGAGCTCGATATACGAAACGCCGCCCTTACTAGCTATCTTAAACTAACCGATATAAGTATTAACCTTAGCACTAAAGTCAGCACGCTCTGATTAGGGTAACCACGAGAAATAAGGAAGGAAAACTTATGGTTATGTTTATAGGCGTTACCTAAATATTATACTTATTAGGAGTGCCCCTTATTAGATCTGTTTTAGACTAAAACCACGGAATAGGCTTAACGGACTCCTGTCTACTAACGGCCTTCTTACGTTTATACGGTTCCGCTTTATTTAATACCCTAATTATATACTTAGAAGCTATAGTGTGCGTTCGAGAAGTTAAGAAGTTATTATAGTGATAGTGCTATCGGTAAGGATAATTATAGAAGTGGTGATATTACTTAGAAGAAGAGGAACGAAGAGCCGGGGATCCTATATCTTTTATATTTAAGAGATAGGTAAGTAGAGACGTTAACTAAGCGGCTTATAGCTTTTATAAATTAAGGGAGCCGTCTCTAACGAAGTAATCACGACTATTCGACCTGCTTTTATAGCTATTTATAGCTGCCTCCTTTTATTTTCCTTTATTATAGAATCACGACTCCGCTTACTACCTAATAATAAACGAAGAGCCTTATTAGATATTTGCTAGCTAATTATAGTAAGCGCCGAAGCTAGTTAGCTAATTATAGTAAGCGTTTCTAATATCGATTTCCTAATTTAACACTTTCTTTCCGATTTTATAAAGGCTATCTTTATCACGACTTAGGAAATAACCTCCTTTAACGACTAAAAGACTATTCGAGCTATAGTTATAAGCTAAGGACTCCTGCTTAAAGGGAAAAGCCTTTAGAAGAGGTCCTTAGAGAATAAATAAAACCCTCCTTAGCATTAATCCTAATCTCCCCCCTTTCGATATTTCCTTATAGACTTAGGCTTACCTATTCTTCCCTATTATATTTTACCTCTTTTCCGCTATATCGATCTCCTTATTTCCTCCCCCCCCGAATATCCCTTCTTCCCTTTTTCTCTTTTTGTTTTATAAGGAATCGTTGCTAAAGACCCTAATTAGGGTAACGCGAGTAACCGTAGATACTAGATCCTGCGAATATCGATGCTATAGCCGCTAATAACTCTATAGACTACTAGGCTACTACCCCTAAAGGCTTAGACCTGAATAAAGGTATTTAGCCTAAGGGACGGACCGCTATCGAATCGAGTACTAGGCCCCGTAAGGAGTATAACCCTAAGAAGAGTAGGTGGGCGTTCCTAGTAAGTGGTTTACCGCACCGCCTCTTTAAGGCCGTAGATAACGATACCCCTTATACTGGGCTTAGAGCTATCTCGAAGGACGGCTAGTAAATAGTTTAGGGACTCCTGGATAAAAATAAGAATAACGGGTTAGACGTAGAGGCCGTAGGGCTCGCCGTATTATAATCGCCTTTAATAATCTTATATAGCGAAGGATATCTTAAGGTCCGTTCTATCTTAATATTAGTCTACCGGCTACGTAAAGATATTAAGGCTAATAGGTGGTAAGAGAAGAGTACTATAGAAGAAGTGATAAGTGCGGTGGTTAGCCGTAGGTAAGGGGATTCGAGGCTTACGGTGTTCCTTAATAAGATTCCGTGCTAGGGAATAGATACTAAGGGTAAGGCGGAGTTTATAACTCTCTCCGATAAGGCGCGGTAATATACTAAAACTAGCCGCTTTATCCCTATAATCTGCTATATCGACGGTAACTATTTTATTAGTCTAATTATCGACTAGGAGACTTAGACTATATATAGGTATAATAGTATATAGTCTAACGGTAAAGGTGAATAACGCCTCCTTAAAGTCGCCTATCTTACGATATAGTGGATAATTTCTATCGGAGCTCCTAAAAAAGCCGTTAATAGTATAGCTAATAAGTTCTATATTATCCCTAGCCCTATATAGCTAGACGGTTACTTATATAGTCCTTTTATTATAGAATGGATTAAAGCTTTAGTCTAAGAGGGATACCTGTTCCCTTAGAGCTCTAAGATTTATAGGTTTACTTAAGATCGCTATTACGGGAATAATATAGGGGAATATACTCGGTATATTAAAGAAGGCTAGGTGATTTATATTAGTGAACTCTTTGGCTTCGGTTACTATATAGAACTGGCTATAAAGCCCGCGACGCTATTTCCCAAGGCCCTTAAGACGACTGGATTCTAGCCTATTAATAAGACTAAGAAATAAATACTGGTTAACCCGCCTAAGGGTCCTAAGACTCCTAAGACGCCTAAAGTTAAGGAAGAGTCTATTAACCTTACTAGTTCCCCTGATCCTAAGATTATAGACCTTACTAACTCGTCCGGCCAGAGTTTTTAGAACCCCTTAGTATTATCCGATAGTAGTAATAACGTCGACGATATAGGTCTTAGTAGTCTCGAGCTCTAGACACCTAAGGGTAAGAAAGCCGTGAAGTAAACGCCGCCGGCTATTATGAAAACGCCGCCCCTAAAGATGCCTAAGACGCTTAAGACTCTAAAGGCCTCTAAACCCTCTACCGCTTTAAAGAAAAGGGGTTACGATATCTAAGATAAATAAGAAGAGGAGGCGAAGTACTAGGCTAAGGGCACGGAGATATCTTATTACCTACTTTATTATAAACTCGTAGATATACGGCCTCTAGCTAAGCGTGTTAGTCCTATTAGGCCGAGCCTGTATACTAAGGAAGAATAGGTTAAGTCCTTTAATAACCTATACCGAGTAGGCCTCCGTGATATAGTGGCTAATAGCGCACTATATCTACCGCCGCCTCGGGCTATACCTTAGGAAGGATAGCTTTATTATAACGCGGGGATTAAATAGGAGGCAGATAAGGCTACCGCTAATTAAGAGGCTAGGAAGGCTAATAAGCCTGACTATAGAGTCGGAGAAAAAGCCTTACGAAAGCGTAAGTAGAGGTATATATAAAGGATTGGATAAGAGATATCTTAAGGAAATAGTCGGTGGAGATAGTAAGAGAATAGTATATACGGAGAAACTAGAACTAAGAGGATCCTTAATTAGGTATACGTGGAGGACGGGGTGATTAGAGGAATAAGGGTATACGATAGCTTTTTACTTAGTTTATTTACTTATATCTGCTTATTTTTAGGAGTTATCTACGCTACGAGGGCGTAATTAAGATAACTAGGGCCATATTATAACCGCGTAGATACGGCGTTAGAGTGGTTTGGCAGACGGTTATATAACCCCCCTTTTAAGGCCGCTGGATCCGCTACCTATATATATATTAAGAACAGGCTCGGGACGTCCCTATCGAGGGATTAAGATATAATTATTATCCTCTTTTATAATTACTTGTTCTACGTTTAAGGTATCTTTCTAGTTTAACTTACGTGCCCTGATCAGAATAGTGACTACCGATCTACTTCTTCACTAAAGGTTATAGCGGTGTTGGTTATGTTTTGGTTATGTATCGTGGTCTTACTGGACTGACCTCTTTGTCTGATCTTTGTCTTGACGATCTGGTGCCACTATGTCTTTATACAGTTATAATATTCGCGAGCGTTATTCGCTAGGTTAACCTAATAAAACTTTCTTAATACTAGCTTTAGTATCTTATTTATATCTATATATCCCGTATAGGGGTTATCGTGATATTAGCGTAGTATCTCCATCCTAATTATCGCCTTTTCGGGGATTATTAGTCTTCCCCTATAATATAGCGTGCTATTTTCGTCTAAAGAGTACCCCGCTCTTTTTCCGGTCTCTTATCGAATATTTACCGTTAAAGATATATAGTCGGTGTTAGTAGTCTATAGTCCTCTAATTAATTACTTAAACTCTTCGCTAGATATAAGACGATTTACCGTTTCGCCCCTAGTAAGCTCCTATACTATAGAGCGTAGGATATACTAATCCGGGATTATAGTAACCCTAGCCTTAGTCTCCTCCTCCGGCGTATAGTCGGCGGAGGCCTGCTAGACTATTATATTATTACCGCGGGTTTTCTTAGCCCGTATAATCGCTATAACGATAATACGCGAGGTGCTATCCTTTAGGCTTAGAGGTGGCTATTACCCTTATCGCCCTACTCTAGAGCTTAGCTACGCGACGTCTTCGTTTAGCGGAGCGACCCGTTATCTCTTAAGTCTAAGGTCCTTCTCCTAAAATAACCTCCTAACGGCCTACACGTATACGAAAAGAACCGCCTTCTTTAGGGTAACGTGGATTTATATAATCTATTAGCGAATACTCGCCTATATATTATTAATTAGACTTAGCTTACTAAAGAGAGTAGGGAGGATATCGTTATAGGATATTTCCCCCCCTATATAGTCTAGCCTCCTAGATGGACTATCCGCTAGGTTTATCTTTCCCGGGCGATATTATACTTCGAAATCGAAAAATATAAGCCGATACACCTATTTAGTAAGCCTTCCGCGAAGGTCCCGCGCTAGCGCCCGTAATACGCCCTTTAGGGCTTTATAGTCTATTAGGGCCGTAAACGCCTACCCTATACCTTTAAGGTAGTGTCTTTAATGCTCTAAGCTTTCTATAATAGCTAATAACTCCTATTATCCTATAGCCTACTATTATTCCGTATCGGTGAGTTTTCGCGAATAGTAAGCGATTAATCGCTACTATAAATCGTGCTTCTAACTTAAAATTCCGGATACTACTTTATCCGACGCGTCCGTCTTAACTCTAGAGTCTAGCACGGGGTTCTAATAGCGTAGAATAGGCGCTAAGCTAAAAGTAACCTTTAATCTTTTAAAAGCTTCTTAAGCCTCCGGCGGAAAATAGAATAATCCCTTCTTCACGCCGGCCTTACTACCCTTTAGTAGCGCGGATAGGGGTATTATAACCTTTAAGTACCCTTTAATAAACCTCCTATAGAAATTCGCGAATCCTAGGAAGACTTATATATCCCTAAAAGATTCTAACGCCGGCTAGTCGGCTACCGCTTATACTCTCTCTAAGTCTATTATAATACCCTTATAGCTTACTATAAACCCTAAAAAGTCTACCCGGTCCCTATAAAATTCGTATTTTAATAGTTTAGTATATAGTTAATAACGCCGTAACCTTTTAAGGACTTATTATAGGTGCTTCGTGTATTCCTCTTTAGTATAGGAGTAGATTAGGATATTATTAAGGTATACGATATAGTAGATATTAAGTAAACCGGCGAGTACTTAGTAAATATACATTTAAGATATCGCGGGCGTGTTTATTGTCCCGAATAGTATAACCGTGTACTTAAAGTGCCTATACCGTGTTCTAAATACGGTTTTCTAGCAGTCCTCTTTCTTAATCCGGATCCTATAATAGGTATCTCGGATATTAACCTTCGAAAAGTACTAAGTGCCCGAAAGGCGATCTAGTAATTCCCAAATTAGTAGGAGCGGGTACCCGTTCTTAATCGTAGCGGCGTTTAGCCTATAATAGTCGATATATAGGTAAAGACTACTATCCTTTTTTAGCACGAATTGGACTAATAACCCTATTAGGCTAGTCGATTTCTGAATACGACCGCTCGCTATACCTTTAGCGATATACTTCTTTAGCTCCTTGAGCTATATAGGTAATAGCGGGTATAAAAGCCCGAATAGGGGCTCCTTCCCCTTTTATAGGTTAATAGAATATTCTGCGTCCTCTAATAAAGGTAGTTCCTTCGCTGCTTCTTCCGAAAATATATCTTCGAACTATTATAAACTAAAAGGTAAACGCACGCCTTTAGGCCGTGGTTTATCGCCGTCCACTAATAGAATTATTGTATCCGGGGTACTACTCGTAATAGCGGTAGCTATAGTAATATATATAACGTATGCCTTCGCCCTTTACTCTACTACCTCCTAGGCCTAGGCCTCGAGTTCCGCGATAAAGAGCGGTCTAAAGCCGAATAGTCGGCTAGCCGTATTAATTAGGATACTCTCCTAATCTATACTATTATTCGATAATAGTAAATCACCTAACCCCTTCGGCCGGTCTATATATATAAATACTCTCTCTAAGAGTTAGAGCCTCCCCTTAGAGTCTACTAAATAGAAGGCTAAGCTATATACTCCGCGGCTACTCGCCGCTCGGCTATTAAAACCTTTTAGAGCCGGGGCCTAGATTCCGCTTAACGGCTATAACTTTAACCGTTCTACTAATACCGGGCTAATAATATCGACTTATATACCCGTATCGAGGTTAACGCTAAGCTTAACCTTACGCCCTTCTCGGATAATATATATAACTCCTCGCGCGACTTTACCGACTAGGACCTATTTCGGGGCGTTTATGGATGTAGTGCTTACCCCTTATACTACGCTAATCCGTTTCCCGGGCTATTAAGGATCTTAGTAATCCGTATATTATCGTTAAGGGCTAATTCCCCCTAAATCTAAATATTACTTACGTTAGCGCTTTTCTTCGCCGAGCCCTTACCGCCGTCTTTATAGTCTTTACTATAGTAGTCCTTAGACCGGTATCTCTTTTTACTATAGTTATAGCACTCCCTATTAAAGGGTTTATCTAACCTAGAGGTCTTTTAGGCGCTAAGGGTAGTCGTCGATAATAAAGATTTTATCGCTTATTATTACCCCTTTAAGGTGCTTTTCGACTATTTAGCGGACGGATACCGTCCCCTCTACGACGGGTTATCCTTCTAATAGTAGGAGTAGGACCTTTTCCGGCTATTAGACCTATTATTCGGGGAGTATATCTCCTAAAGTAATTACGCCTCCTACGCTACCGTATAGGCCTCTTTAAGCTTAACCCGCCGCTTATAAAGCTTATCGCAGAACCGTGCGGGTAGTTATTAAAAATAGTCGTACGTACGCTCTTCGCTACTATACGTCTTTTACCCTAATAGGTAATAGTAGTTATCCTATTATTCGAATAATTTTATCGGCGTTATCTCGCCGATAATAAATGACTTATATAGCTCCTCCCGGTAATAAAAGTACTATAAGTCGCGGGATAGGTATTCTCGCCAAATAAACGCCTTAAAGTCGTCCTATATAGGCGATAAGAGCTTCCGTTTATAACTCCGCCACGATATCTAGTAGGATTATTCTAGCTTAGTTAAAGCCTATTTAATTAACTAGAGTACGGGGGCCTTTACCCGAAAATGGTTTCCGGCCTCGACCGCGGATACCTAATCGTTAATCTTAGTAACGGTCGCGTTCTCTGCTAGGGTCTTATAGTTATAGACTAGTGGCTTCTTATATTCGCGCTTTATCGCCGGGCGTTCGATAAGCCTTTATAGGATAGCTTTATTCTGCCTCTATATCTACTAGTTAAACTCTTATTACTATTATACCTAACACACTAGTAGGGTGTTAGGTGTCTATAGCAGTAGTCATAATGGGTCCCCAGTATAAACCCATAGGGGTCCAGGCGTGCCTAGTCTAAGGCCCCTTAAGGTATAAATAAAGCAAGTCGTCACACAGTAAACAGAATAGTCCCTCGAAGTAAATAAGGCAGCCCTTAAGGAAGCAAATAAGCAGTCCTCGAGGAGCAGCGGAACGTAATCTTAAGGAGCGGAGGAGCCTCCCCTTTAAAGAGGGAGGCCAGCGATTAATCTGATTCTTTAGCTACCTCTATACTTTCCCTATCGTGATTCTATTATAATTATACCTGGTTCCTTACTTAACCCTACCTTTTCACTCTTTACGATAACCTATGTAATATTTTAATCGCTCTACCCTCTAAGGGCGCGAAGACTATTAAGGAGAGTCACTAAGATATCTAACTATCACGAAATAAACGATCCTACCTTTAATTTTAACGAGGCTGCTAGTTAATTCGAGCGATAGCTCCATAATAGCAAACCCGTCTGTATAGAGGACGCTAACGAGGAATACGACGGGAATACGCCGGGAACTAACACGGCTCCTATTTCTGCCACCGCCTTTACCCCTATACCCGTTCCCGTTCCTGCCCTTATACCTACTCCTATAGCTAGCACTACCTCTACTACCGCCTTTACCCCTATCACTATCCCCGTTTCTTAGACTATAGTTATTACGGGACCCGTATAGGATCCTAATCTACCCCCGCACGTAGACGTTAACCTAGCTATATTAACGGATAAATAACTAAACGAACGTGTTAAATAGATAGAGGTATAGAACCACCGTAAGCGTAAGCTCGCTTATCTTACTAAGCTTAAGGCGGATACTACTACCGTTATTACTACCGCTACCGTCTTTTTTAATCCTATTATCGATTCCCACCGGGCCGATATTACCCACTATCGTATAGCTAAACCTCCATATCGTATTATCGTAACCCTAATAGGATCCTAGTATACCTATAATATATCTATAACGTCTTCTATACACGGATCCGCTACCTAGGCTAAGTTTAATTTTCCCCTGCCTAAGTAGGATAGTGTATCCTAGGCTAAGTATCGTATATTTATTTAGGAGACGAATTAGCGGTTTAACCTAGATTCCTAGTCCTTCCCTATAGATGCTATAAAGAACTACATCGTACTTATATCATAGTGTAGCCTACTAGCGTTCCTTAAGGTGATAGGGGAGGCACGATATAACGATAACGACTCTAATAGGGTTAGCTAGGCCGCCCTATAAGCCTGGCTATCCCGCCAGGTTAATAATAACGACACCCGCCTACGGGAGGTAGCAGTATAGATCCAGAGCGAGTCTATCTCCTCCTAGAGAGAGGGGGAATCTTACGCTAAATTCATATAACGGTGGGAAGCCCTACAGTCGGAACTACCGGGTAAGCTCCTAGACTAGTAGAGGATTTAGATAGTACTAATAAGAGTCCTCTCACCTATTCGGGACTATATAGTATCTATAGGAGTCCTTAAGGACTACTAGGACCTAGCCCTAGCCTATTATAGGGCTAAGGCTTTAACTGTTAACGACGGGCTGGCCGTCGCTCGAGCAGATTTCTAGTCTAATATCTAATAACGTCGTTTTCGTTCGCGTACCCTAGGATAGGGTACCTAAACGGCCACCTACGGTTCTACTAGTACCCCTACGCCTACCCCTATATCTGCCCTTACACCTATACTAGTCTCTGCTCCTAGTTACCCTATACGCTCTAGACTGTTATCGTACCTCGACTCTATTACTTACTATAATTATAACTAAAAGGGACACTACGCCACTACGTGCCTTAGCCCTCGGATACAGCGTTTAAGTATAAGCAATAATAACCCGAATACCTAACCGGTGTCTATATCCCGCCCCACGGTCGGCCGTGTCACGGGCGAGGTACCCTAGGAACTATACCCGCCTCGGATAGCCCTTACTACTATACTAGTAAAGGCACGTGTATCCTTTCGCCGAGGCAGGGAATAAGTATAGACATCGGCCCTCCTTAATGGAGGCGCCGATATTAATATACTGGATCGGTCCCTCCTAGGACTTAGTTAGGTCCCTGAGGGGTCCCCGATCCCGGTATCCTGGATTACGGAAGGATAAACGAAGATAACCCTTAGGTCCTTCCATAGGATTATTACTACCACCAACTACTAGGGTCGGAAGAGAGTATAGCGCGCCGAGTTCCACGTTATACGGCTTAATCCCTAGGGCGCCCGTATAATTCTAGGAAGACCGTGGCTTATAGCCGTTAACCCTAACGTTAATCAGCAGTATAGTATATAGACCTATCCCTTATCCTACGCGGAGCTTAGTATAGTCACGTTACTAAGAGAACTGCGTAGGGCAGTTAGATAAGCTAAGTCTATCCTTACTCTAACCTCTATAGGTTCTACGCGGGCCCCACGTATCGGCCACGTTAGCCTAATAGAAAACTCTTTAGTAGGATATAGAGATAAATTCTTAGAAGCCGGGACACCCGCTAGCATGCTACCGGAATAGTATTAAGATTTCGCTAACGTTTTTAACGTTAAGAACGCCGGGAGGCTGCCGACGTATTAGTAATAGGATCACGCTATTAAGGTCGAGGAAGGGAAAAAGCCCCCTTATAGTCCTATTTACCCCCTCGCCGTATAAGAGCTCGAGGTGCTACGCTAGTATCTACAGGATACCGTTACGAAAGGGTGGATTAGACTATCTACTAGTCTGGCCGGCGCCCCTATCCTATTTATCCCTAAGAAAGGTGGTAAGCTACGTTTATATATCGACTACAGGAGATTAAATAAGGTGATAGTCAAGGACCGTACCCCCCTGCCCCTGATCCATAAAATCCTAGATCGGTTATTATCGGCGTAGTACTATACTAAGCTGGATCTTAAGGATATATACTATCGGCTCCGTATACGAGCTAGGGATAAGTGGAAGACAGCGTTCCATATAAAATACGGCCACTACGAGTACCTCGTTATACTATTCGAGCTAACTAACGCGCCTGTAAGCTTCTAATGGTATATTAACTAGGCGCTAACGGGTCTTATCGACACTATCTATATAGTCTATCTGGATAATATTCTTATCTATAGCAAAGACCTAGCCACCCACCGTATATACGTCCGCGAGGTCCTTATAAGGCTTAGGTAGTAGTCCCTGTATACTAACCCCGATAAGTGCGAATTTAAGACTAGAGACGTGGAGTTCTTTAGTTTTATCTGCAGTCTAGATAGGGTACGTATAGACCTATCCCGCGTTAAGGCTATCCGCGATTAGGAACTCCCTAATAGTATTAAGAAGATATAGGTCTTCCTAGGCTTCACGGGTTTTTATAGGCGTTTTATCAAGAACTACTCTAAGGTAGCCGCCCCTCTTATAGACTATCTTAAAAGGGGCCCTATAGGGGGCTATACTAGGGTCATTATACTTTCCTAGTAGGCCTAATCTACGTTTGAGGAAATAAAGTTACTATTTTAAAAGGCATTAGTCCTACGGTATTTTAACCCAGCTCTGCTAATACGTATTAAGCCCAATGCTTCTGCTTTTACTATTAGCGCTGTTATTAGCTAGCTCGAGGAAGGCTTATAGCGCCCTATAGCGTTTATATCCCGTAAACTACGTAGGGCTAAGCTTAATTATAGTATACCCGATTCTAAGCTTATAGCTATTATCGAATCCTTCCGTACGTAGCGTTACTACATAGCCTATAGTCAGAGCCCTATAGTAGTCCTAATAGACCACCTAAACTATCGCCACCTACTAGATAAGCCTAAGCTTAAGGGATAGTATGCACGGTGGCTTAAGGAGCTCGCCCCGTTTAATTTTAAGATTCGGCACCGCCCGGGGACGTTAAACCCCGCGGATAGGTTATCCAGGAAGCCCTAATATACGCCTTATAAGCGCGCCCTGGTTACTAACCGGGCTAAGGCGGCAGAGTCTTTTTCTAAGCGTTTTATAGGCTATATCGGGAACCAGGGTAGTTCCTATAATAGCCCCGGTTATGATTTTCCCGCTCCTCCCACCTTAGTGGTTAAGACGTAAGCGGATAACCTTTCTTCCTCTACAGAGTCTATTTCGAAGCGTTTTACCTTAGGCCTATATAGGACTTAGCATAGTACCCGCGCTATTCCCGCTCCTCCTACCTTACCGAAAAAGATAGTTAAGACGTAAGCGGATGACTTTATCTCGGAGCCTTTTTCGAGGCATTTTGTTTTAGGCCTCATCGGGAACTAGCGTGGTTCCCGGACTACCCCTGAGTCTAACCCTGTTTTTCCCGCTCTTAATTCCCCTACACTACTAGAAGAGGTAGTAGAGGCGTAAGCGGATAACCCTTTTTACACTAGGTAGCGTAAGGTCCACGGTAACGATACCACGTACGGATATTAGTCTAGGAGTAGTGGTATCCTTCGTTTTAAGAATCGCGTTTTCGTGCTAGACTACTCTAGCCTCCGATAAAAGGTCCTATAAGGTTTCTATAATAGACCTAGCGTGGGTTATTATAGGGTTATAAGGACTATTAAGAGAATTTCGGACTTCTACTTCTAGGATTATTTACCCAGGGATATCCGGCAGTTTATACCCACCTATACTGCTTATTAACGCACTAAGCCGCGGCACTATAAGCCTTATAGCGAGCTAGCGAGTCTCCTAATATCCTAGCGCCCCTTTATAGAGATATCTATTAACTTTATCACGGGCCTACCGCCGGTTTATAGCGCGACTATAGACAGGAAACGGGATACTATCCTTATAGTAGTATACTGCCTAATAAAGTACTCGATTTATATCCCCTTAAGTAGTGGCCTGATAGTAGAAGGACTTACTAAGTCCCTATAGCACCACGTTTTCCGCACCTTTAGCCTACCTAACGGCATTATATCGGACCAAGGCTTGTTATTTATAAGCTGTTTTTGGGTAATATTATATCGATATTTAGGCATAGTTAAGCGCCTATCTATAGCGTGGCACCCGTAGATAGATAGATAAACGGAGCGATAGAACCAGAACCTCGAGTACTATCTTCGCGTCTTCTACTCGCAGGAATAGGATAACTAGGTTAACCGGCTACTATTAGCAGAGTTTACCTATAATATAGCATAGCACTCTGCGATACATTATACCCTATCCGATACCCTAATAGGCTATAACCCCTGAGGTCCTAATAAAGTATAACTGCCTAGGGTAGGTAAGGTCCGCGCTACTAAAGCAGAGCGCCGTGCGGAGTACCTTATAGCCTAGCGCCGTTCTATTTCGGACCTTCTTAAGAGGGCATAGGCTTTCTACGAACGGTACTATAATAACGGTTATACCTAGCGCTCCTTTAAGGTAAACGAGTATATCCTATTATCCACGAAGAATATCCGATAGAAAAGGCCGTTAAAAAAGCTTAGCGATGAGTTTATCAGACTATATAAGGTGATTAAAATCGTCGGCACGTATAGCCTAGCCCACTAATCAGAACTACCGAAGGGTATAAGGATTTATAACGTCTTTCCGGTTTCCCTACTAAAACTATAGAGGTCCCGCGATAGGATATAGCCGGAGCCACCTATAGTTAACGTCGAACTAGATTCGGATAAGTACGAGGTCGAAGCTATCCTAGCCTACCGATATTAGGGTAAACGACGTTAATACCTAATTAAATAAGCAGGGTATAGCGATGAGGAGAATACCTAAGAGCCGAAACGGAATATCCCCGATAAACTCATCGACGCCTACTTTAGAGTAAGACTATCCGGGAACTAAGTGGGTTCTTACTCTATTTCTATAGGGGACCTAATAGAGATAACGTAAGGTCGTTATTATATATTCCCCCCCTACGGACGGTATTATTATAAGCGAGACTTACTAGGAATTATATAGAACTATACACTATTCCCGATAAGGACCTAATAGAGGTAAGGGTCCACGAATCGGCTATATTAACCTAGTAAAACCCTTTAGTAGGTCGTGGAGATAAATTCTCGGATAAGGACCCCCCCTTAATCTAGACGGGAACTATATAGGCGTTATCGCGTTAGTTACTATTTTCTTCCTTTTTAAGCGTTCTGTTTCCGACCTTTATTCCTTTTCGGGTATAACGCCCCTAATTCCCGTCCCTCTTCCTTTAGTATAATAGCTTATCGCCCTTAAAGTCTATTTCCCTTTACTATTCCCTTAATTAACCGTTATAATAGGATATGATTATATTATAGTAAAGTATAGTTAGGGACCGTTAGGGTTATAATAGGAATACCCTAAAGCTAGTTAAAAAAAAAAAAGGAAAAACCTAACCCGAAGGCTAGTAAAAAACCTAAAAAACAAATAACCGTTTCCTCTATATATACTATCATGGCCCTTTTAGGGCGTCCTTAAACCCTACTAACTTATCGTCTAAAGGGGTAGGCTCGCGCCTAACCGCCTCGCCGTTATCCTCTATATATACCTGGCTCTACCCCGCGGTAGTAGCTATTACCCCCTCTTACCTACCACCCGCGGATAGCGTCGAAGGATAAAAAGACAGCGGCGTCTTCGCCTTCTACTACTTTTTCTTTTTCTTCCCCGATAAAGGAGTCGAGGGCGTTAAAGCCTTCTTCCCCTTCTTCACTAATAAGGCCGGCACTATATTATTATTATCGGGCACTTTATAAGGATCCGGGAGACCCTAAGGACCTTACGGCACGAAGCCTTAAGGTTACGCAAAGCCACTATAACTAAATATATCGTCGCCTATAAAGCTAACCCCCGCGGGGGCTAAGGCGGACCCTAAAGGTATAAGTATATCACCTTCCACGGCCTAAGCCTAGGCTAGGTTAAGAGTAGCTATCTACTCGAAAGCAGTGGCCGTATATTCCTAGGCCGTAAGGTCGCGCTAATATAACGCTAAGCGTTACTACTCGATATTAAGCCGCTACTACTTAACGGTAAGGCGCTACTACTATAGCCCGACGAATTACTTAAGGATTAACTCTATACTATTAAGCCTCTTATGGATATCTTCCGCCGTTTTCTAGCGGGCGTCGGTAACTTCCTTAGCTTAACGCCGAGTAGTTATAGCTTCCTCGGTAGACGACCGGTTAACCTCTAACGTCGCCTAACCCAGAGCCTCTCTAAGGATAACCTAGTATCGAACTGCTATAGCCTAGCACTATAGAGGATTAGTAAGGGTACTATATAGGGTTAACAAAGGGATATAGTAACACTTACACGGCGACTCTCGTTTAGGCCACCTTTCTCGATAGCGATAACTAAAACCTTCTATAGCTACTCGGCAGCGTTCTTACCGGTAATAAGGAGCTATTATATATATCAGAAACAGGCCTACGGAGTAGTCCATAAAGGGAGAGACTATAGCTATAGGGATAATAAAGAGATATAAAGGGGAAGAAGGGCGTATCGGGACGACGACAAAGATATATAACTTACTACGTGGCACTTAAGGCTATTATGCTTAGAGTAATAGTGGCACTTATTCGTCCGCCGACTATTATCGGTATAACGGCACGTCACGGCCTTAATAGTATACGTTTTCTCCTTAAAGTTAATCGTTACTAACTTACCCGTATAACGTATATAAGGGGCCCTTAAATCCCCGCCTATACTGATATCCACCACCTTTTAGCGGGGAGCGACTAACGGCGTAGTAGTTAACGTTAAAGGCGTAGCCGTAGTAAGAGTAGGAGGCTTTAACGTAGTAGGCTACGTGGCAGACTACCTAGTAGACTATAAGGTCGACGCTATAACCACGATCTTAATCCTCTTAAAGGACCGCGTTATACTCGCGGGAGTGGCGACGCACTTATTATTATTATTATTATCTTCCTAGGAAGGTATAATAACTATACTATATCGCGTGGTTAGCTAGTGTTATAGACTAGAGATGGATTTAGAAGCATTTATAAGATAGTAGTTAGTTAATTAATTAATTAATTAATTAAGACTATAAACCGTTAATACGCGATACCGTAGATTAGGTAGAACTTACTAGGCGCCGCACGATTAAAAATTAGGTATAAAAGAGGAAGAAAAGAATAGGAAAAGAGAATAATAGCAGGATTACGAGATATCCCTCCAATAACAGTTATATAGGCACCTATTTTTAGTATAAAGAAGGAAGCTACGAATTCAGGGAAGGAGTAATATCGGGCCCTATATAATACTAGCTTCGGGAGTCTTTATAGGTAGATAGAAGGGATAACCCAGGAGGATAAAGGGGCAGAGTCGATAGCCTAAGAAGGAACTACCCTAGAACCCGTTAGGTTCCTAATAGGGGCACGGCTATAGGTGGATTAATAGGACTCGCCCGTACACGGCGCCGAATTTAGAAGTATAAAAGGAAGTGGCCCTTATTAGTGGTCTTAGTTAATAGATCTTAGTTAATAGATCTTAGTTAATAAATAAAGGGAGAGGGGGTATACCCGGATCGGAGCCACGGCTAAAGAGGCTCCGTGTAGGCACTAGGCGGGAACCCGTTAGGTCCCGATATCGAAGGCTCTAGTTCGGGGGGGTATCGGGGGATTTAGGGACGGACTTAGGGACTAGGGTTCGGAGGAGCTAAGAGGCTAGCACGCGTCGAGCGCTCCTAAGGATAGGAGTATCCGGGGGAGGTCGTTATATTAGGTGCCTATAGTAGTAGTTATAATAGGTCCCCAGTATAAACCTATAGGGGTCTAGGCGTGCCTAGTCTAAGGCCCCTTAAGGCATAAATAAAGCAAGTCGTCACACAGTAAACAGAATAGTCCCTTAAAGTAAATAAGGCAGCCCTTAAGGAAGCAAATAAGTAGTCCTCGAGGAGCAGCGGAACGTAGTCTTAAGGAGCGGAGGAGCCTCCCCTTTAAAGAGGGAGGCCAGCGATTAATCTAATTCTTTAGCTACCCCTACACTTTCCCTATTATAATCCTATTATAATCATACCTAGTTCCTTACTTAACCCTACCTTTTCACTCTTTACGATAACCTATTTGATATAGGGCGAATAGGTTCTTAGTAATAGTCGGGGACGGTTCCCCTACACGGTCGGAAGACGCGTAGCTCGCCGACTATTCAGCGCTCCTCGCTTATTCAATATCGAGTCTCCGTAGACGACTATCCACGGATAATATCCGTATTCGCACTAAATTAAGGGATACTAATAAAGCCGTATCGTTATTATTATCCTATTAGTCCTAATACTCCTTAATACCTCGAATAGGCTCTTCTTATTATACGCCCGTATCCGCCCGCTTGGTATTAGTAATGCTTCGTAAAATCCGCTTTAATAGTATCTTCGGCTCGGTAACCTTATAAGTATAGAAGTTAAAGAATTTATTAAGGAATAGACTATAATACTAGGGAAAAGATACACTATAACGGATAATACTATTCGGACTTAATAGTTATATATTATTAAGACTTTAACTTAAGGAGTAAAAAGGAGACTTTTTCCCCCTCTATACTAATATAGTAATTTAGTTTCGTCGAGCGCTCGGCGATCCGAGCGTATCTCCGGTCCTCCACAGTGCTAATCCACAGTGCCACTTAGTTCCTTACACGGCCTTAGTCTAATCGCGGCCGGTATAGGGGCGTATACCTCTAAAGAAATCTATAACCTATATATACGTAGCGGGCTTTAAACCGGTATCTTTATAGCTTTATAGCAGTAGCTACCACTTATCTAAGTACTCCCCGAGCTTCTTAAGGCTATTCGTAGGGTACCGTGCATACTCGATATACTCTTTATAGGTATCGGTTTAGCGGGTGGCTAGGTATTAATCCGTATCGCGTTTAACGGCGTTATACACCTTATGAGGCGTGCCTCCTTATAGTAGTTATCTGCGGCTTTAGTCGATAGTATTAACCTGCTAAGTTAGTATAGCATTAATCCCCTCTAGGTAGCTATCGTATTATATTTATAGGATCTTCTAGCGCGCGATTTCGATATCGTATGCTTTCTGGCTAGCGTCCGTAAGGTCGAGATATTACGTAGGGGTACGCTTAGGCGTTATAGAGGGGAAAGAGTCGTAATTCGGTATTATAGGCTCCTCGAGTGACTAAGTCGGATCGACTAGGCGGAGAAACCTCTACACGTTATTATAGGTGGTAACCGATTCGTATAGGCGTCGCTAGAGCTCCTAATCCTTATAGGTTTTATACGTAATAGGGCTAAGATACGATATCTTAATAGTTATTTATAGATTAACACGCTATATCGGCGTAGATAGCTTCTTAAATTGGTAGTAGTAGTAGAGGTAAAAAGGTAGGTAGTTTACTTAGTAAGTAAGACTCTTAATTATCAGATAAAGCGTAGTCAAAATCGTTATAAAATAGATTAAAATTTAATTAAGATAATTATATATAATTTTAACTGTCTCCGACCGTTAGGGAAACGCTACCACCGTATTTTATATAGTGTAGATTCTGTAAGCGTCCACCCGGATTATACTCTTAGCAATCCGGCCCATTACGTAACCGAAAAGACTGTGGTCTGTTCGACAGTAACTTCCATCAACACGTGCGAAGATTCCATTGTTTCTGAATTTCTGTCCAAGTCAACATTGATCAACCTCAACCAACAGCACAACCTCGAAGCCTTACAGTATATCGTATCCCCAGTTGCCATAAAAAATTCTACTCTATTTCGTCCCGCATACCTTATTCTTGCACAATGCCCCGAGGACGCGGTGGCTGGGACGAGCCAGCCGATCGCCGACAACGCCACGATCGCGGCGGAGAACGAGATGGAGACCGGGCTCGGGACCGCTACCGGAGAGACGACCGGAGTGACCGGGGCGATCGTAACCGTCGCTACAGATCAAGATCACGAGAGAGACAGGACAGGGATAGACCGCGGTCGCGCGATCGGTACCGCGGCCGTGACGTTCGCGACAGGCCAAGCGGCGATAGGAACAGGAGAGATCGAGAACGGGATACCAGGGATCGGAAAGGGGGGGCTGAAGATGTACGACGTCGGAGAGACGAGGATGGGGATGACATCGAATTACCGCACAGGCGACGAGACGACGAGGATTTTGCCCGTGAGTTTTCGCCTTCCCCGTTCGCCATTACCCCGAGCTTTCATCATCCTCATCATCTTCTATTCACCTCCCCCCCACCTCAGAGCATCCGCAACCCGGAAAAAAAAAAGGGAAAAAGAAAAAAGAGACGAAAAGGACCCAGCGCAAAAGAACGAAAGCTAACCCCATCTTCTTCCCTCCAGACCCCCGAGACCGCCGCCGCTCCGCCTCCCCGCGCCAACCCACGGCCAGCCCACCACCAGCACACGCACAACCACCCACCGCCCACCGGCCAGGATCGCGCCAAGAAACCACCGAATCCCTCCCGACGCGCGTGCGAAGCGGCAGCGAAAACCCCCGAAAGGAGTCCCACGCCACCATGTCGTTCAAGGTGGGCGGACGGCACGACTCGCCGTACGCCGCGGACAGCGGGCGCAGCAGCGAGCGGCCCGACAGCGGGCACGGGTCGCCCATGGAGGAAGACCGCAGGCGGGGCGGTAGGGGGAGGGGGAGGGGCGAGAGCGAGGGCCGTGGTCGCGATGACGGTGGAGACAGTGGTGGCGACGACGACGTGGATGTCGAAGTGGATGGTGACGAAGATGCCATGGCCATGGCTGCTATGATGGGTTTTGGCGGCTTTGGGACCACCAAGGGGAAGAAGATCGTGGGGAACAATGTCGGCGGTGTCAGGA
Source organism: Sodiomyces alkalinus F11 (assembly GCF_003711515.1). Taxonomy (NCBI): domain Eukaryota; kingdom Fungi; phylum Ascomycota; class Sordariomycetes; order Glomerellales; family Plectosphaerellaceae; genus Sodiomyces; species Sodiomyces alkalinus. Next base: position 1,412,513 of record NW_021167079.1, on the reverse strand, counting down.
AGGAGAAGAAGTCCGAGTACCGACAGTATATGAACCGTCAGGGCGGATTCAATAGGCCTCTTAGTCCGACGAGGTAGACAAACGAGGGAAATAACAAACTGGCTGGAGAGGAAACGAACAGGGTATTACAGCGATTAATGGTTTTGGGCGCTGGGAGGCCTTACATACCATATACGTAGTGTGTAATTATAAACTTATAGCAAGCGGTCCCATTTTGCTTTCCAATGGGATGTAATTCATCCCATTCCCTTTGAGCCGCAACTTTTTATTATTATTTATCCCGACGTAGTTGACCCCGGCGCAGCAGGGGATGACTCGACGGCGCGCCTTCCGCCGGCTCTGGCCTCGGACTTTAGCTCGCTCTCGAAAATATCAACGGCCACGCTTGCTTCGACAAAGTCCTCGAGTTCCTCTGTAACTGTCTTGAGCTTCTCCTTGACGGCGGTGCTGCCCTCGAAGCCGACGATGTGGCGCGCGGGCGGGTTCTCGTGGCCGCCGATGGCGACGAGGGCGTGGACTGTCTCGGTGACGAGGCGGTCGATGGCCTCCGGGGGCAGACGCGGGTACCGGTACTGGATGGTGTCGGTCGAGTCGGGGTCGAGGGCGGTGTCCGGGTTCGCGTTAAGGACTTCGGTGAGCATGTCGCGGACGCTGGGGGCCTGAGGGACGTCGGGGAGGTCGGGGGCGTCGGGGAGGTCGGCATCTGGGTCGACGTCTGGGTCGACATCTGCATCCGGGTCGACAGCGGTCGTGGTTGCAACGGCGGTGGGAGGAAGAGCGGAAGTGCCAGCCACAGAGGTAGTGCTGGCAGTAGCAGCAGCAGCAGCAGCAGCAGCAGCAGTGGTGGTGGCCGGGGTGGGTGTGGTGGCAATGTTAGTGGTGATATAGGTGGTGGGAAGAGGCGGGGCAAAGACGATGCGGTTGGTGAGGGTCTGGACCTCCTTGTTGGGCTGAACGATGGTGACTTTGATATTAAAAGGGGCGACCTCGTAGGCAAGGGAGTCGCAGTAGCCCTCGAGGGCCCAGGTGGCGGAGGTGGAGATGGGGAAGCCGGGGGTGCCAATGTGGCCGCCGATGGAGGTAAGGGCGATGATATGGCCGGTGTGCTGGGCGCGGAGGCGGGGCAGGGCGGCCTTGATGAAGTTGATGTGGGCGAAGAAGATGGTCTCAAACTGGTCACGGACGAGGTTGCGGACGACGGGGGGTCCTGCGGTGAGCTCCTCGACGGTGCCGACGATGGAGTCGCAGCCGCAGCAGAGGAGGATGTCGATGCGGCCGAAGACGGAGTGGGCCTCAGCGACGGCGGCGATGCACTGGCCGGACTCGCGACCGTCGCAGCGGATGGCTCGCAGACGGTCTTTCCAACCTTCGCGGTCGCGGCGGGAGATCGACTTGCACTCGGTGACGAGGTCGCGGAAATCGGCGCTCCGATCGTCATCCTCCATCTCGTGGGGAGGGAGACAGGCCACGACATAGTCCCCATGGGCCAGGAGAAGGCGGATGAGGCGGACGACCAGGGGTGAGAGGGCGTGGGTTACGAACCAGGTCCGCGGGGAGTTGTGTGTGGCTGATAAGATGTTGAAAGCAGGTCAGCTGGTCCTTGGTTTCTTAGACGATCTGATCTGCGACGGAAGGGAGAGAGACGTACGAAACTGGGGAGGTGGTATCGCGTTGGACTGCCGGGAGGCTTGGCCCGGGTCGGAACCCTTTCGCTCGGGCACAGCACTAGCGGGTGGTCCCATCTTATCCAAGTGTCTTGCTTTATGTGTATGCTTCTACCTTGACCAAGGGGGGCTGTCTAGGAAGGGATGGACTCGTCTGTGGTATACCGGTGGCATTGTCAGAACATTGAGCAGTACGAGCACGTCCCCATCGAGTCAGCACTCTCGGTTCAGCTGAGCATGATGGCCGTCTGTAAGTTGAGCGAAGTGTGAAGCCCGCAATATGTTGTTTCGGTGAGCTGGGGGCGTACGAAGGATGTGATGTAGGAGGTGAAGTTGAGGTGTGACCAATGGAGGGATGAACGCAATGACTGGGGTACGTACATGTACCTCGCGTGTGATCTGGGGAAGACAGGCATTCGACGGAGGACGTTCCTAAATGGACGTACCGTACTCCGTAGTGGACTTTTAAGATGGTAGGTAGCCCCCCACGTCCAGAAGTCACTCCGGTACTGCCTGTACCCAATTGGAATTGCTCCGATTCCGGCGTGCGGGGCATTTCATGTACATACAGCAGAGTACATCCCGTCCCAAGACTTCACTCGACGGCTGTGTCATGGCGGGGTTAAGAGTCACGTTTGGTAACGGGCTCAAGTTCCTTCGTCCTCTAATGTGCCTGGAATAGCGCCTCTTCGTTTTCCCCTCTACCTTACCTACTTACTCCTAAGGGTCTGAATTTAACTTACGATTTTCTATTACACAGAGTACGTTCCTCTGACCAACAACTCTTTCCCCGCCAGCTGACTCGGTTGTCCCTTCCCTTATTATTTCCTACCCGCATTTATTTTCTCTTCTCGCCCTCGACTCGTTATATTCTCACCTTTTCCCCTTCTAACATCCTTGATATATTTCCCTTAACCTGTCGAGCTACCTATATAATTTAGCACGTATTAATTCTGATAAAGTTTCTTAGCTTCCTTGCCTCTATTCGTCTTCCAATCGCCCGTCAGGCCCTCGCACACCCCTCAGCCCAACGCCCATCATGCCCACCCGCGAGGAGATCACCTACTTCGGCGCCGGCCCGGCCCTCCTCCCCACCGACGTCCTCCAGAACGCCGCCCAGGCCCTCCTCGACTTCAACAACACCGGCCTGGGCATCGCCGAGCACTCCCACCGCAGCGAGCTCGCCACCAACGTCATCAACGAGGCCAAGGCCGACCTGGCCACCTACCTCGACATCCCCACCGACGAGTACGAGATCCTCTTCATGCAGGGCGGCGGCAGCGGCGAGTTCTCCGCCACTGTCTACAACCTCGTCGGCGCCTGGGTGACGCGCCGGAAGCAGGACCTCCTCCGCCAGTGGGGCACCTCCGCCGACGAGAAGGGCCTCGCCGTCGAGGAGAAGCTGGAGGCCGAGCTGCGCAAGGCCGTCGAGGAGGACCTCAAGCTCGACTATATTGTTACTGGTGGCTGGAGCCAGAAGGCCCACGCCGAGGCCGTCCGCCTCCTCGGCCCGGAGCGCGTGAACCTCGTCGCCGACGCCCGGACAATCAACGGCGGCAAGTTCGGCAAGATCCCGGACGAGAAGGATTGGACATTGAGCCGGGACCCGGCTCTGGTCTACTACTGCGACAACGAGACCGTTGATGGCGTCGAGTTCCCCGCCTTCCCCGCCTCCTTGGCGCCCCGTGCCGACGGCAGTGGTCCTATCGTCGTCGCCGACATGAGCTCCAACATCCTGTCCCGCCGCATCCCCGTGCGCAACTTCTCCATCATCTTCTTCGGCGCTCAGAAGAACCTCGGGTCCACCGGCATCACCGTGGCCGTCATCAAGAAGAGCCTGCTCCCTCCGACGACGCCACAGCCCGAGCCGGCCTTGCTGAGGAAACTCGGGTTGCCCATTGGGCCCATTGTGCTTTCCTACGAGACCATTGCCAAGAATAACAGCCTGTACAACACCCTCAGCATTTTTGAGTACGTCCTTGTCCTTCCTTCCTCTCATTCTTTCTTTTTTCCTTTCTTTTTTCCCCCCCCACACAAACTAACAAATCACATCAACAGCGTCTACATCGCCGGCCAGGTCCTCAAGAAACTCCTCCGCACCTTCCCCGACAAAGTCGACGGCCAGCAAGCCGTAGCCGAAAAGAAGGCCTCGCTCATCTACTCCGCGCTGGAGGCCCACCCGGACGTCTACCGCATCGTGCCGGACGCCTCGGCCCGCTCGCGCATGAACATCTGCTTCCGCGTCACCAAGGGCAGCGACGTCGACGCCTCCGAGAAGGCCTTCCTCAAGGAGGGCACCGCCAGGGGCCTGACCGGCCTCAAGGGCCACCGCAGCGTCGGCGGCATCCGCGCCAGCAATTACAACTCGATCCCGCTGGAGGGCGCCGAGAAGCTCGCGGCTTTCATCACGGAGTTTGCCAAGGCTTAAAATAACAGAGGAGGTTATCGTTTGGCTTGAGGGCGGGGGTTCTGCTGTTTGTCGTCAATTCTCTTATACCAAATCGGCAATGGGACGGATACGGATGATGGGGGGATATTTAGGTGTCATGGAAAAACCGTGGAGGGTCTCGAAAGGGCCGAGGAGGTGCATCTCAACGGCGACGACTTTTTGGGAACGATCAATGTTTCAACACAACAGCGACGACGACAAGTCTTTGCGTCTTTGCTTTTCTTTTTGCATTTCTTCTATTCATGATAGCGTACTTCGGTTACCCAATGCATCCTTCAGCATCACAAACAGGAGTTACGGATAGCTTACCCGTAAAAAATGCGCTATGTGGACGGAACGACCAAAGAATAAAAAAAAAAGAAACAAAAAAAGTTAAAAAGAAAAAGAAAAAGAAAAAGAAAGAAAAACCCCTCGTTGAGTTTGGATAGCCTCCCTCTTCACATCACCGCTGTTGTTCTGATTAAAAGAGTCAAGGGGTCCCACCCGGTTCATTCGCAAGCCAAGATGGCACAGCAGGCGGCTTGTCCCATCCATCGAGGTAGTTCGAGGGAGCGAGGCCGTCAACGGCAGGTCGCGCGTAGATGGCCGACACGAACCACGCCGACTGGCCCTTCTTCAGGGTATTCTGCAGCGTAGGGATCACGGTCCGCGGCTCGATGAGGTTCGAGTTGGGGTCCGCGTTGACCAAGTTCGCCGACCTCCCCGTGTCCGCTTCGAGCGCCTTGATGCCCACGGCGCCAGCGCCGACGGCGGCGGCAAAGGCACCCTCGCGTCCCGTAGACCACCCGTCGGGGGTGTTGAGGTCGTAGTTTCCGATGATGCGCGGGGAGGTGCCCTCCCCACCCGTGGCGGCCGGGTCGTATGGGTCCAGGGACCGGCCGGTGACGGAGTGGGTGTTGCGGATGGCGAAGGCGCCGTCGGCGGTCGCGACGTCGCGGCCCGCGGCATGGACGTGGTGGATGCGCAGATGCCAGTTCGGGGTGTCTTCGCGGGGCGGCACGAGGATGGTCTTGACGGTCACGTCCGGGAAGGGTTTCCACAACGACACGAGCACGGGCACGCCGTCGTCGCCGCGGGTTTCCAGGCCGGCGTACTGCGACAACCGGCGCGACTTCCAGTACTCGCCGCCGTCGTCGGAAAGACCCAGCTGCGACGCCAGGGCGTACTGCTCCAGGCTGAAGAGCCCCGTGGGCACCGAGTAGCCGAAGGCGCTGCTATACGCGAAGGCGCCGTACTTGGCGTGGGTGCCCTTCATCGGGTAGCTGCAGGCCTGGCCGGACGAGAGGAGCATGCAGTGATCGCCCAGACAGCTCATAATGTGGCCGGGGTGTCTCAGGGGTTTTATGGCCGGGATGACGGACCAGGCTTGGTCTTCTTCCGACGTCCAGAACGGATGGGTTTCAGGGACAGCTAAGCAGATGAAGGCGAGGCAGGCCCAGTACTGCCGTTTTGTCAGTCCGATAAGGTAGGTGGACATCAAACATAGGGATAAATGAAACATACCGGACTCCCGGGGCTGTTATAGTTCTCGGCCAAATACGTGTTCGGGTACGAGTAACCGATGGACAAGGTGCCGCTCGGCGTCCACAAGTCATGCTGGGTCTGCCACCAGCGCAGATGGCGCATGACGATGCCCTTGACCATACCCCAGGTAAGCGGGGCGGGGAGCTCGACGTCGGCGTAGGCGAGGGCGCCCCAGAAGGAGATCATGGCAAAGCGGTAGGTGACGCTGCGGCCGAAAGGAATAGCGCGGCCCTCGCGGTCGTAGTAGTGGGCGAGGTCGAGGGCGATCATCTGGGCGCGCTTCCGGAACTCGGCGGCGCGGGCGGGCTCGTCCTCCCCCGCGAGCTTGGCGTACAAGAGCTGCAGGAACTGGATGGCGAAGCTGGAGGAGTAGTAGTCCATCTGGTGGATGCCCTCTGGCCCGTCGTTGGACCAGCCGTCGCCGCGGTAGAAGGTTTCGAGGTGCTCGATGTCGGCGTCCAGGCGGGCCTGGGAGAACTTGCCGCCGTTCTTCTTGAGGCCGAGATTGGCGAAGACGCGAAACCAGAGCCAGTTGGTGTTGGGCATGCTGGAAGAAGAGGTAGTTGGTAGTTTAGTTATGTTTCTTGAACGTGCCTATGTGCTCGGTGGTGGTCTCTTACTTCTTCTCGTTGATGGAGTTTCCGAGCCAGTTCTCGACATTCTCGCGTTCCTTTTCGGTCAAGTTCTGCCAGAAGACGGGGGCTACTGCCAGAGCGAAGCCTAAGAAAATATGGCAGCATCAGTACGGCTGTCTCCATTTACCATGGCTTGTGAATCCCGAGCTGAAGGGGGGGGGGGGTAGAAAAATACAATGAAAAGCAAGAAGGAAGGAAAAGAAAAGAAAAGAAAAGAAAAGAGAGAAAGGACACACCAAGAGGACACATCTCGACCATACGCTGATCGTTATCCCGGGGATACCCCCAATACTCCGGACTCTCAGGGTCAGTACCGGACTTGAGTCCCTGCACCCACCACTCGGTGCCGCGATACTCCCCACCTCCGGCAAGCAAGGCAGAGAGGCCCCATAGCGGACGACATATCCCCTCGAGGTCGGCGGCGGCCTGGTCGAAGCGCACGGCGGTGGCACCCGGGCAGCGGACGCGGGACTTGGCCGGGGAGAAGAAGGGCTCGAGCGGGTCGAGGAGGGTGCGGAGGAGCTCCTGGACCGAAGAGCGGTCGGTCAGCTTCACGCGGGAAAACGGATGGGCGACCCCGTAGCCTAAGACGAGACCGGTCTTGGGTTCTCCCATGGTGAATGTGCTGTGCTTCGTGGAGGGTGAAGTCGCAAGACTCGCAACCGGTAGAGTGTCTCGCCTCCCCCTTTTGCCTCTCTTGAGTTTTCTTGTGTTCACTTTTCTTTTATACACCCTTCAGTCTTGGATGCAGCGGGAAACAACAAGGTGAGGTATAAGTCAGGAGAGTAAAGTCGTCATGCAACGAACAAAAAGACGGAAATGAGATGAGAGGAGATGAAATGAGAGATGCCATATAGCTATAGCTATAGCTATAGCTGGCTGTTAGAAAAGGCTTCGTGGTCGGATGCAGAGATGCAAGCTCACATCATAGCAAGCAAACACGACACCCCTCCTTTTCCCTCGGGGGAGAATTTGTCCAGCAATCATGGCTCGTTCTGGGGCTTGTCAACATCTTGGTCCGCTCCAAGTCAAGTCTCGACCTCCCCCGCCCAAGTTGTCCCAGCTTCGAGTGCGGATCACGGCAAATGCTCTGGGTCTACTGTGCGGATATACGGATATGCGGATATACGGAGTGGGTGCCTTATGTAAGCTAGGACACGCCTGTGCCGCCTGCCCGTTGGGGCCGAAGACGTGCGAAGTACAGTGGGTTTTATAAAAAGTGACGAGTAAAAATACCCCACCTATGTCGCATAGACCTTACCTAAGGCAGGTAAGGTATATAAGGTAACCGACTCTTATCCGGGGCCCCGCAGAGAAGACCAGCCAGGGGCCAAGAGACGACATGGTATTGAAGAATGCCACGGCCCTGGTTTGCTCGCAGCTTAGAGTACGCTATAAGTACGCTATACAACATACATAACAGTCACCCAATAGCAAGGAGTCGAGTCCTCTCTATTTCGTGACTGGGACGACTATAACGCCATTTGACTCACTTCGAGAAGACCCAATAACTTCGCGAATGGCTGCTCAAAAACGGCAGGATACTGTGGGAAAATCATATAAGTTCGAGGCGCTCCTACCATCTGTGGTGGGTCTCGGCGGCTGCAGCCTTAAAAGCCTAATTACTGAAAGTTCCTATTTCATATTAACCGACGGAGAGCGATTGGGTTGAATACGGCGGCTGGGGGAGTGGTTGTGCCGGAAGAGGTTGCACTGAGAAGAGACTTGATTAGGAGGAAGCCGTTCAAGGAAAACTTCGAAACCTGCCCGTACCGTTTGTTTCTCGAACTTCGAATTGGCAAGGCACATGATTCCTGCAAGGCGGTGGCACAGTATTCCCGGTCGATTCAGATTCAGGTTTCGTGGTATAATGGAGTTATAAAAGAGTGCCCTCTGTGCATGTGGTCACTCAAAGTCTGAACTCTGACGTCTGGACGTAGACCGTGGAGCCCAACGAGTCAACGATAGTCAACGATAGTCAACGACTGACCATATTTCCCTCCACCTCGGAGATCAAGACTTTTCACCCCGCCTTCAATCACCGTGGCACGCACTTTGCACTTTATCATGGTCTCTTTCGTGGGTCTTGTCACAGCCCTCGCGGCGGTCGCCAGTGTCACCGCGGCCCCAACGGCGAAAAATGATGATCCCATGGCTGGCGTCCTTGAAGCCCGACAGCAGAACCTTCTTACCCGTCGCGTTGGAGAACACGACGGATATGACCAATACTTTTGGTCGGATCGCCCAGCCATCCCTGCTCTGGTCAACTATACCATGGACATAGACAGTGGCTTCAGCGTCGAATGGGTCCCGCAAATTTACTTTTTGATCGCAAAAGGTTGGAAGGGGCTTGAAGAATCGGAATATAGGAGGTAAGACGAGAACAAAAAGAAACCCCTGGCCGGTCTTGAATAAGATATGCCAGTTCTCTTTGAAATCGAACTTGGGCTCTGACCGATAATACAGGGATATTACGTACTCGTCCAACTTTACGGCTGAAGGGTGGGCTGTAAGTGATTTTTTCCATATGTGTTGCCAAACTTATCAACTCTGTCTGCACCCTCTCTCTCGAGTCTCACCCTGGTATCCCATCCTGTCGACTCCAGTCATCTCTGACTTTGGGGGTTTTGCAATAGTTTTCTTCCGTCTTCGTCACGGCGCTCCAGTCCAATATCCTCATCGAATACTTCATCGTCGACGACTACACCGAAATGTTCGAGAACACCCTCACCAGCCCCGGATTATACCCCAGGGGCGAAGTCGAAACCAGCAGCGGACTTTACCGACTATTCTATACTCAGCAGAGCTATTGGTTCCCAGACAACCGGATAATTCTTACTTACTACGCAGTTCGCGAGACGAGACGCTCTGTGGGCACCGTCAATACTGGGGAGTTCTTCGACGCGTGGGCCGCTCAAGACATGCCAGTCGGCAGCCCGATTGAGGCGTTCGTTGCCGTGATGGGTTATATAAGCAGCCGGGGCAGTGCCCAGCTTAAAATTCTATGAGTCATGGGTCTTCTTTTCTAAGTCTTCGGTTCGAGAAACTGAAGCAGTGAGGACTTGAGCATGGAGACAGGGAGGACGTTTGACGGTTAGGTTTCTAATTTATCAAGTTACATTACAGTACCTCTGTAACAGTGAAGTTGGAACAAGACGAGACGCGGGGAAAGGGGGGACGAAAGGGCAGGTGGGGTTCTCCGTGGGGGCCACACGGTACTCACAACTGATTTATATTATTAACTCCCGTTCCCCGCATCTTATGATAGTCCGTGCCCATGTGTACCTTATGTTTCCACCCTCGCCTCTTCATCCCCTCTCGTGACCCGCTTTTCTCTCGTACCTTATACCCCCTTTTAGCCGCCTCGGCTTCAGAGACTACCTAAGGTAAGAGAGCCAACGCCTCTTGTATATAGAGCAGAAGCACCGTTTAATACCTAGTGAAATGAAGAACATGAAAGGTAATTATGCCTTGGCTACACCGATGAGGGAAAAGGCAGCCTAGGTAAGATAAACGAACCCCCTTTCTCAATACTCCCGGACGATGAAATGAGATGGCCCCTAGTATCGGCATCGTGAACCAAATCTATCTTCTATTTGCCAAAAGTAGACAGATTCAAATATGTGACAATGGAAAGAAATGCTTCCAACAGCACTCCCTTTTCCATCCCGCCTCCTTTCTCTCCGTCCGTCACACTCACTCCTCTGCTTGTTGCTCCGGCTTGGACTTCTCCCTTCTCCCAGGCCCGCATGAAAGGAGAGAAGTAGACAGTATTAAAAGTTTATATCTTGGGTGATATGTTCCATGCTGCATGATGCAGGATGTTTTATGCTTGGTACTCGGTGCAATGGTAGTGATCCAACTCGAGGACCCCCTGATGAGGGTGCGTAACATGACCTTTATGGCTCATGTCTCCGTCCGACTCTCCTCGATCGTCGGTGTCGCTGGCAAACTCGGCGTCGGTGGTACCTCATCCTTCGCAGAATCCGTCGTCCCTGCCGCGGCTGCTGCTGTCGCCGTATCCCCCTCGCTCGCGCTGCTCATCGTACTGGCCTTCTCCCGTCTTCGTCTCCTCACCCTCCTCTCCTCCTCCGCCGTCTGCCGTCTCGACTTTCGGAGGCTCGCCCGCTTCTCGGGGTCGTCTTCCTCCGCACCGTCTCCGCCACGCATACCCTGCAGCAGCAGCAGCGCCCGTCGTGCCACGTCGTCGTCGCTGCCCCCAGCTCCTCCAGTCGTCCCTCCTTCCCGAGGCGACGTCAGCCCCGCTGCCACTCCTCCTCCTACCCTCACTCCTGCTCCGGCCCCGTCTCCCTCCTCTTTCGCCGACGATGCGTCGTTCTGCTGCTTCTGCGGCGGTTGCAGCTTCGCCTCCACCGCCGGAATCTCGTTCATATCCGGAATCTGTTGCCCCGAAGCAATCCGCACCTGGTGTCGGTCCTTGAGCCGGGCCTTCCGGCGTCGGTCCCTCTGGTCCCGCGCCTGTGGCGCCGCCGCCCGCAGCTTCTCCAGCAGCGAGTCCATCGCTCCCGTGCTGGACGGCGACGCAGGTCCCGCTTCCACCGCACCCGAAGACGCCGCCGCCGCCGCCTTGGCCTTGAGCTGCGCGTTCTTCCGCATCATGGACGCCTCGTTGCGCTTGCGCGTCTCCTCCAGCACCATGTTCTTCTCCAGCGACTTCTTCCACTCCGTCAGGAACGAAGCCAGCTTGGCAAAAAAGTCCCGCCGCGCGTTGTCGTCCGTCGGATCCTCGCCGTAGAACACCATGATGTCGTTGTACGTCTTCACCATCTCCTCCAGGTACAGCTGCATCTCCTCCGCCTTCCGCCGCGCCTCCTTCATGTGCCGCTGCACCACCTGCCCCACGCGGTCCTGCGGGTGGAACTTCTTCGAGTCGCTCAGGTTGCCCGAGTCGAGCGACATCTGCACGTTGCGGATGTTGTCGATGTACCGCTTGGCGTCTGCCTGAAGCTGCTCGATGTTGATCTTCTGCGCCGTCACCACCCCCGCAATGTCCGCCGCGAACCCCTCCCACTCCGGGTACTGGTTGCGCACGATCCGCTCCACCATGTCCGCCAGCGTCGACTCGTTCTTGTCGTCCTTGACCATCCCCAGCCGCGCCAGCGAGCTGAGCTTGAACCCCCGCGCCTGCTTGTTCGCGTCGTTCATGTAGTTGCCGATGTCCAGGATCAGCCCGAGCACGTTCATCAGCGACACCGAATCGCGCAGCGCCTCCGACACCCCCATCACCTGGTTGATCTTCTGCACAATCTCCTCGTACTCGGGCTCGTACGACCGTGTCAGCGCCAACGCCCGCATCCTGCTCTTCCAGTAGTGATGCAGCTCGAACGCCGTGTACAAGTAGATTTGGTCCTGCCTCGTCAGCTCCGACGGGTCCTGCTCGCGGTCCGCCTTGTCCGACTCGGCTCCCGTCCAGTCCTTGCTGTATGGCGCCATTTGTTTGGCCGTGTTGTCGGGAATGTTGCAGAGCTCCTCCTTTTGCAGGAAGTCCATGATCACGCTGTTGTCCAGAATGTCGTCGTCGCAGTGGATGATCATCTGGACGATCTTTTCTACCGACACCTGCGATAACTTGGCAAGCGCGATTTCTAGGTCCCGTACGTGTTAGCACCGTGCCATTTTCTATGGGCAACGGGAGGGCGCACGAAAAAAAAAAGAGAGAGAGAGAGAGATAATAATAAAGAAATTTGGATCGAGCCACAACTCACCGTACGCCTTGCGAAGGTCGCTCGAGATAATTTGTTTCTTGTCGTCCTTGCTTGCCCCCTTCTTGCCAAGCTTTTTGGCCTCCTTGGCCATGAAAAGCTTCTCGACTTCGTCTAGAATACCCTTGCGGCTCAGCTCGAGATACTTCTCCTCGCGTTCCTCTGCAGACGGCGTGTGCGCCGCCCAATGCGTCGCCATGGGCGAATCCACCTTTTCCCAGTGCAGCGCCTTGAGCTTCTTTTTCGGCCGCACCACCGGAAGCCCAATTGATGTTCCGGTTGTAAAGTTGCCCGTCGACTGAGAAAGGAAGTGGCCCGATATGGCGCCCGGCAACGGAGGCGGGGGAGGGGGAGGCATGCCCGGAGCGCCCGGCATCGGCGGTGGTGGAGGAGGAGGCGGAGGTCCGCCACTCTGCCCAGGCATGGGAGGTGGAGG
>NW_021167079.1:1132895-1400047 GCF_003711515.1 Sodiomyces alkalinus F11 | reverse complement strand
GAGGAGGAGGGGGAGGAGCGCCAGCCTGGCCAGGCAAGGGAGGTAGCGGAGGCGGCGGCGGTGGAGGCGGAGGCGGAGGTCCGGCAGCGTCCGTAACCTCAATCTTGGGTGGCGGCATATCGGTCTCTGCCGGCGTGATGGGCGACGAGGTCTCGAAGCTCGGGTGCGACGGGCCAGTGGCCGTCCCTTCGCCCTCTTCCGAGTCGCTTGCGTCGAACTTCTTGAATTTGCTTGACATTTCCCCGTGCAATGCGGCCTGCTGCTTCGGATCCATGACTGGTGGCCTCCTGATCTCCACCATGCGCGGCTTCTCGTAAACAACTTCGCCATCCTCCTCTTCCTCTTCGCCTTCGGTCGCGTACTCCGAAACGGCTTCGTCCCCGGAACCGACCGGTTTCCGCGTGATCTTGGTGTGGCGCTGAACGCTCCCGAGCATGCTGTTGGCGAAATCCCGGGGTGGTGTACCGGCGCCCTGGGGGCCGTCATCCATCTCCTCACGTAACGCCCGCAACCTGTCCGACGGACCAACGGATTCTCCCCACACTCTCCCCTCGAGCTTGAACTGCGTCTTTTGGCGTTCAATGTGCATCTGGAGGCGCTCCATGAGACGCTCCCGATCCAGGATGCCCTGCATGGGGGCGGGATCCTCTTGCGCAGCAGGCTTCCCGGATTTGACGGCATTGGACGCCGCCACATCTTGTGCATCTCTGAGCATCAAGTACAACTCTCTCGTCTCCAGTTCGTAGCGTTGAGCCTCTTTCGCCCTCAGCGTCTGGATGTTCTCTAGCTCGGCCTTGAGACCGTCGGCCTGCCGTCTCTGGGCCTCGATAAACCTCGCCTGCTCGTGGAGCTGCTTCTGCAGCTTGGCAACGAGTCCGTCGGCCCCTAGCTCCAGCTCGGCTTTCATCTCGTCGCGCTCGGCCATGGCGGCATCGGCGATCCGCCGAGCCTCTAGGGCCTCCTCCAGAGCCTGGCGAGCCTCCGAGTCCGTGTGCAGCTTATCCAGGAGGCTTTGGACGGTGAAGTTGAGGCTCTGCTTGAGGTCCATGTCCGGCAGTCGCCGGTCCATGGCCACGTAACTGAGCATCGAGTCGACGAGCTGGAACATGCGCAGTCGCTCCTCGCCGTCGTTTTCGCGGATCAGCAACAGGTGCTGCAGGGCAGAGACGAAGTAATCCTGCGACTTGCTTCCGTGCAGGCGGGACTGGATGGCGTCGACGATTTGCACCGGATCGTTCAGGTCCTTGACTTCTCCCTCAATGCTGTCTTTGATGCTGCTGTTTTCCCTGTCCAGCATGTCCTCGTAGTCGATGGCCTCGTGCGACCGGAAGTGCTCGATCTGCTTGTCGATGAGCTCGTACTGGAAGGACTCCATTTTGGTGATGATTCGCTTGATGCCGCAGGCCAGGAACTGGGCGCGGATGTGAATCCGCTTCTCCAGCTCCCGCGGCGTGTCGATGATGCTGTTGACGAGGATCATAGTGGTGACGGCGTATTCCATCAGCAGGTTCTCCATGCCGATGCCGCCGCTGCGCACTTCGTCGCTGGCTCCGACCAAGCTGCCCATCTTGCCCCGGCCATCGACGGTGACCTCGACCAGGCGCATCCACGCATCGAACCGGCCATTCTCGCCGGCCTGGCTCTTGACGGTGTCTAGCGCCTGGATGACCTTGATGTGGCCATCGCCGTCGTTCCAGAAGCACAAGAAAGTCAACACATCGCTGACGAGCTTTCTGGTCACGAGCCGCGGAGAGATGAGAGAGGTGGCCAGGGCGATGATGATCTGCTGGTGGATCAAAGCGTCGTCTGCGCCGAACTTGTTGTTCATAACCGCCTTGAGACACTTGATGATTTCGTACTCTCGGTCCAGGTTCTTCTCGACCGTCCCCTTCTGCTCGGGCGCGGCGGGCCCCAGCCCTGTTTTGCGGTTGAGCTTGAGAAGGACGCTGGTCAGGGCGACCTGGCCCTGACACTCGATAAAGCGCTTCACCCATCCGATCTGCTGCGTTCTGAGGTTCACTTCCAGGCTGCCCAACCCCTTAATGTCTAGGCTGTTATCCATGACACGTCGAACATACCATTCGGGGGAGCCCTCCTCGTCGGATTGTACGAGCAGGTCGGGGGCCGCATACTGGCCCGGCCTGGCGGTCAGCCTCCTCTTCTGTTCTCCCTGCCACTCGGTGAGTGCATCCTGGTGAAGAAGCATCCATTTCTTCGAAGGGGGGTACGCAACCATCTGACGCTGGGCCTGCTCCGGGAGGTTGTGCCACCCCCTCTTCTGCATTAAGTCGAGGAACATCTGGTGGATCACCTCGTCGTTATCAGGTTTGGGGAAATGAAAGCTGTCATGGCTTCCGGTGCCGGCAGGTGGCTTGACGAGGCGGTGCGACTCCCTGGGGGAGTGGTGTGAGGAGTAGGGGGTTTGCGACGAGACACTTGGCGCTAGTGATTTTGATGAGCGATAGTACGCTGCCACATCGTGGGTGCCTCCGCCACCTGCACTTGCATAAAAGCTGGAGCTGTCGCCGGAGAGCCGACTCGGCGTGGCGGACAGGTATGAATCGTATCTGGGATGATTGGAGCCATTCACGGCACTGCTGGCCGTACTTCCGCGAGAAGGACCCCATTGTTGCAACTGGGTCTGTCTGCCTGTTGACGCCATGGTGATGTTGGAAGCTCCGGGGCCCAGGCGCGCCCCCGAGTGATAAGAAGCGGTGGGGGCCGGCATGCGTGAGGAGTCAACGACTGGATACTGATGAAAATCGCTAGTCGCCTTGTTCAGGTGGTGCGGGAGAGGTTCGCGGCGTGGCGGATAGTCGGCAGGTGCCGGAGATCGCGAATCCGGGTGGACGCTATCGTAAGGAATGCTCGTCATGACACCAGCGGTAGTATTCCAGCTCTCGGGAGATAGTGGTTGATCGATAGAGACGGCTGACGACTCACGCTTGTGGTGACGGGAGGAGCGCGAGCCTGTCGAACTAGCCGTCTCGTAATGGTCGCCGGGGACGATATGTCTACCCTCATCGCTGGTGTATCGTTTGTCTTTGTGCCGGCTTCTGGAGAAGAAGGACTTGGCCCCGGAGGATTGCCTCGATTTGTCGCTGGCAGACATGGTCGGCACGGAGATTGAGCGGTTGGGCTAGCCCGTCGCTCATGCACGTCTGGCGTCTCTGATATATGGATATAGTTCTTTAAGGTTGCGGGTGGCGGCCGGGGTAAGCGAGTGGGTTTGTCAAGGCAGGTCGCATGATTGAGTGCAGTGTAATAGGATGATCGAATGCGAGGGAAGATGGGTGCAATAGATGCAAATACAGGCGGCGTGGAGTCTTGGGCGTCTTCGGATGTGAAGACGAAGAGTTGTAGCGAGGTAATTCTGTTCGCATGAATCGACTATGTTTTAGCATGTGCCCATGTTTTGTGGCGAGGCGGTAAGCGGCAGAGAAATGTTTGAGGATCGGAGTTTGGCGAATGGACGAGTTCCGGGAGATCGGAACACACGTAACTGCAGGTTCAACTACGTGACAGAAGACCCGAGCTCTTTGAAACGGAACTTTCGTCTTCGTTCAGAAACCACAACACTATATATCGGACTGTATTCATGCCGCGGTCAAGGAGTCAAGGAAGGTCGTATGTATGTGGTCGTTCTGTAGTCCTTGCTGTCCTTGAACGTCTAAGGAATATGCTCGTGGTAGTTGGCTCGTTCGCTCGGCGTTTAGGGATGAGTGAGTGTATATACAGATGGGGGGGGAGGCTCTAGGATCGAAAACGAATCAAGGTCGGGTGGTAGAAGGTGAACAAGAGAGATCGAATGCAGTAGGAGAGAATGCCCTTGTAGACCTGGAAAACAACGAACAAATGTCAGTATTTAAGCACGGGAGAGAACGTTTATACCACACAAGCAGCGGTAATAACGGCGATGATTCGAGTTGTGCAGCTCGAATATCCGTGGCGGCGGTGTCCCTAGAGCAACATAGAGAGAGACGGCGAGACGGCGAGACGGCGAGACGACCTTGGACGGATTTGACGTAGGGAAACGGGGATGTTCGAGAGAAAACAGGGCGAGAAGGGGAAGTCTGATGACAGGGGTCTTGGAGGGTTGGAGGGTTGGAAAAGTCTCTGTGCTCTGTGTAGAAATGACGAAGTACATACAGGAAACGGCTAATGCGGCCCTAGAGTCGACTATGAGAACGGTCTGGTTGACGTTCTTCACGATCCTCACGTTCCTCTTGCGAGGCCTTCGATGTGAAGTCGAATCGGGTTCGATCGTGTGTGTGGGTTGTTGCTGGAATTGAAAGCTGGGCTACCTTGGGAGGATTGGGAGACTCTGGAATATGCGGGATCACGGGATCGTGCCTTCTCCTTTTCCCCCCTTCCACTTCCACAGTAAGGTGATGTACCGAGTACGAAGTAGAAAGTGAGGTAAGGTATCTTACGATACGGTATCGGTACGTACCAAGTACCACGCACCCGAGTCCCGAGTGGGGATGCTCTTGTGGATGGGATGGATACGCGGCGTCTACCTTATCCGTAGTGGAGTGGGAGGAGTCGGAACAACTGCCTTACGTTTACTTTGTACAAAGTACGAATAATACTTTGCAATTATCCGTCGGTAGGTATGTTCTCTTCGAAATGGAATCGCAGCACTGTAAGGTACCTAAGGTACCTAGTGCAAAGTGAACACTTACTTGCTTACGTACGCGCTCATTGAACGGAGTGCCTTATGAGGTATTCATATTCGTACGAAGTACTTCTACCTGACATTTAACTTTGCATGGCCCTGCAAGGTACTGTGCCTACCTTACCTAAGGTAATAACAGGATCCCCAGCAGTGGCCGCATCACTATACCTTCGATAGCTGTTGGCGGCACCCACTACCTTAGGCCCAAGGAGACCCGCCAATGATGAGCTAAACCCCTGAAATCCGGGCCAGAGGGAGGTGCTACACGTACCTTAGGTGGCTTGCTTGGAATAACCATCGGACCAATCATTACAGTAATAGTTCATATGGGCGGGAATTATGGAACACGGCAAGTCCATCCTCCATCCCTCGCGACTTGCCATTTCTGGATGGAGAGATGAGGAGAGTAGCATTTTCAGTGTTTCCCGGCAGATTACTCCGAGTTGCATCTAAGTGTCTAGTCCTTCTTCCTTTCCCGAACCGTTAATTTCTGCTAGCATTCCTTATTACACATAGGGTCAATTGAGAGTGAAGTCATCTCCAGACGTACGTCATCGTAAGGTATCTTATTCGAAACGTGTGTTTTTCCGAGGCACCGCGTTTAGGAGGGTCTAGGCACTTTAGTCATGCGAAGTACCTTACTTTGTCGAAACGATAGGGCCCAAACGATCTGTAAAAGGAAGGAGCGTCCCAAGTGCCGGGTACCTAGTAGATGCGAGCAGCCGACGAAGTACATGCTCAATATTGCCTACTACCTCAGGTAGACACCTATGATGCTACTCAGTATTCCGTAGTGTCCCTGCCTTACACATCATGTTTTGTTAAAGCTGGGTGCAGAGATACGTGAGAGAGACGCTTTTTGTACTGTGTATCTGTACCTTACGGATATCCATGGGTTGCATCTGTACGGAAACTTAACCTTCTGAGGGTAAGGTAAGGTGAGTGTCGGTACTTTCTATAAGTCAAGGAGCTGCTTATTAAGCAAAGCGCATCGGCCAGAGCTGACGTATCGTATTGACCTTGGGTTTGGGGAGACCCTTCAATTCAAGACTCCGTACCTCGTCGCACGAGGAGTTTTGGACCTCCGACATTCTCAGAGATATCGATATTCCTGTCCATCAAGCCACTTCTTTTCTTGCTGTTGTCGATTGGGTAAGAACTGGCGCGCCATGGGCGACAAAACAGCCCTGAAGGTGAGTTACAAGAGTTGCGGCATGTCTCCGGTCCCCTTCTGGTCACCTTCCCCTATCCCCGGACCTTCGTTTAATACTTTGCATCCGACTCGCACCACTCGAAATCTTCAATATGATTTGAAATATCTTGACTAACGCTCCCGACCCGCTTGCAGCCCTTGCTTGTGACGGCCGCCGTCTCCCTCCTCCTATTCCTCATCGGCACGTACGTCGCCCTACCGGTATGGCGCAGAGCCCGCCAACGCTACGCTCAGTATATCCCTTTGGATAGTCTATCCAGCCAGACCTCGTCCTTCCGCCAGAGGGTCCAGAACGGCCTTTCACAATTCGCGGCGAATCCCTTTTGGCGGCGCAACCCCTCAGGCGGTACGGTTGTCGACGGCGATGCGTTTGACGACGGGGTGGCCTCGGAGGATGGGGAAGAGTTAGGTCATGTCGACCCAAACTCCCGCAGACGTCTTGCCGAGGACGCGCAGCGCAATGGGCCGGATAACACTGGACGACTGAGCAGAGAGTGAGTTAGCCATCATGCTGCGCTGCATGCGCCTCTCCCTGTTCTGCCTGCCGCAGATTAAGCCCCCCAACTCGGCTGCATTCCAATGCGTCGAGAAGGGAAAAAGAGAAGGAGAAGTAATTGCATTACAAGGCACATGCTAACCTGACCCGTCCCTTTTGCCCAGCCTAGAAGAGGGCTTCAGAGATGACAGCAGCGATGAAGGCGGAAACAATAGAAATAGCCGGAGACGATAGACATGCGCAGAAGACCATGAAATATATATATATATATATCTATGTATATATATTATTGAAGAGCATGGAAAGTTCTCATTAGTACGCATTTGCGTCGAAGCGTCGCGAGTTCGCCTGAGGACATCACCTCGAGGTTGCAATCCGGCGTTTTCGGTTGATACTTACGTGTCTTCCCTTTTTGGCTTGAATAGTTGGCCATTGGAATGCTCGCCAAAGACTTTGGTAGGTAGGACCGTGGCCAGGGCTGGGTGGGCCAGACTTGGTGGCTCGATGCGTCTTGAGCCTTGGGAGATGAGTGTGTCTCACTTGAGAGCCGCTCCCACGTGCCTCATGCTCGCAACCAACCTTCAACGTTCTGAATGCGACTCGCGACGTTCTTACTGCATCGTTGGGAAGGGCACGATATGTTGCCCATTGCGGAACATACGACGAGAAGACAGTTTCCGGTCTGGGTCTACTGTTCTTCCAACCCAGTTTGCAGCTGCTACTCCTCTCCAAGCTACAGCCGATACGCCAACGCTGCGAGCAATTTCCAACACAACTTCCGAAAGAGGGACTAGCGGTGTCTTCATTGAATTGGACGTTCCCATTGTGAAGTGAGAGCCCCATGTATGGGGGCCGAAAGAGGAGAAGAAAAGGGGAAAAAAAGAAGAAGAAGAGACTCGCAGTTCCGTCCATCTGCTGGATCCGGATGCCCCTGGCTCAGAGCTTAAACGGACAGAGAGTGTTAGGGATATTTCAGCCCTTCGGCGCCATGGCGTCGGGATTCCAACTTAATTCTTCGTGTCATCGAGGGACGTCTTGATCTTGAGTGGACGCCTCGCCACTTGTTCCCCTATGTCACATCTCTCATCGCCGGAGCCTAGCCTCAAGCTACTCAACCCTGCAAACCTCCCTCCCCCCCAATCTTCAACTTGCTCTCATGATCTCCTTTCTAACGCACTCCTTCCACAATACATACTCCGTACCGCCATAATGTTCGGGCTCTCTGCGATACTACTCCGATGCTGGAAACGACCGGCGGGTGAGCCGGCCGATGCAAAGCCACTGCTGGGTGACGACGAACCCATCCACAAGAAAAAGAAAAGAACACGCGGAGAAAAGGGAAAGCCTCAAAAGGCGATCTCCATCAGCGCTACGGAGGTGAAGTCGGTTACCGACTCCGATTGCCCCATCTGCTTCGAAGCCGTCGGCAGACGAAATCAAGACGGGTACCTGGAGAAATGGATATACCTACCGTGCGGGCACCGTTTCGGCAGCGCGTGCCTGGTAGACTGGCTCCTCGGCGAAGACAACCAGGAGCACTCGTGCCCCACGTGCCGGCGCAATTACCAGTGCAGATGCCGGCACCTCTGGCTACCGCAGACGTCCCTGCGCAAGTCGGACCGCAAGCGCCTCGCCCAGTGCGACCCCGAGGACCCCGTGCCGGAGGTATGCGACTTCTGCGACGTGCGTCTTCGGAAGGTCATCCCCAGGATGTGGGATCACACTACGATGGAGGCGCTTCGTCGGCCTGAGCTGTGGGCATTCGACGAAGGGATCATGTCGATTCCACCGCAGGCGCCCAGGTTTCCGGCTTGCGAATCGCACCACGACGTCTTGTGGAAGGCGTGGTATGAGGCGAAGCTTCAGAGGCTGAAAGGACATCGCCGGTGGCCTCGGGATAGCTGCATGCACAGAAAGTGATGAAAGGGGGTGGTCGAGGCATGCCGGGTTGGCGGCGAATAAAGAGGAGAGGGCCCGAGGGGTAGAAAAAGGCACAAGGGCGCCGTTGCTTTTCACTCCGATATGCTTTCCAGTTGGCCTCGAACCACTTTATACGGAGTATAGGGGCATTTCAACTGGAGGGGCAGCGAGAAAGATGGCACGGCGAGAGGCGAGAAGCGGACTTTATTTGGTGGCTGGTAGGCTGATCATGCTGCTGAACATAGTTCATGCCTTACTTTCTACAACATATTCGGGAACATGTTGCAGAAGAAAGAAAGAAAGAAAGAAAAAAAGATGGACATTTTCAAGGGGCCGGCGCTCCCACATCACCAAGGTCGCTCTCTGGGCGTACCTTGCGTTTTTCTCGTGGCGGGGTAGCTACAGTACCTACCTTATGTAATTGATATGTACGGGTACTTCGTAGTCCCGGCCGGCAGTTGGAGTGGAAGCTCTTAGGGCCCTGTACACTAATTACAGCATATTCAGCACAGTCCAGGTACCAAGCGATTGGACGTGGACATCAAGGTCCACGTCCCCGTCCCTTCTCATGTACTTCGTCCTCCACGACATTCCCCTTCCTTCTTTCCTCTCGCAACTCAGCTTTACTGTTTCCTGGTCGCACATGATAATAGCCAACCTACAAGATGCGGTTCAAAACCGAGCTGAAAAACATACGTACCTTTTCCAGTATGCCCCCGACCATCTTCTTGTCCTGCGTGACCAATTGACCAAGTGAAAACGAAACGGCAAGCTGACCTACCGTTTCGTTCTTCAACAACAGAACTCACGGCTGCTCTCAACTCCCTCGAGAAGATTGCATGGGTGCGTCTGGACGATGACACAGCGCGGTTTACCGTCATTCCGGACACCGGGTCCCAAGTCTGGGCGTATGCTACCCTTCCCTTTGCTTGATCATCATCCGGTCCAACCGTCCAAGGTCCAAATCGAGAGAAGGAGAGAGAGCTGACGACGCGGGGCTCCCTCGCTATAGCTCACTCTCCATGGACTTCATGTTCGAAAATTACCACATCCAATCTGCCGAGGCCAACAACACCATCAACTTGGAGCTTCCTCTACAACCCCTCCAACGTGCTCTCAAGTCTGCCCTCAACAGCACCTCGGCCTCCCTTCGCCTGACCAAAAAAGAGGGCGTCCCCATCCTGTCCATGACCATCACGACCACAACCGACTCGGCAGCCGCGCCAGGGCAACGGTCTGTCGCCTCCGCCGCAGCCGCAGCGGCAGCAGCGGCAGCAACAGGAGTCCACTCCGCCCTCGACGAAGACCCTTTCCACGACGACGACGACGACGACGCAGCCGCCTTCGCGCCAGAACACCTCGAGACGTCCCTCCGCCGCGAACGCGAGAAGATCATCACTCAGGACATCCCCGTCCGCGTCCTCCACCCCGAAACGGTCGAGACAATCATGCAGCCCAAGGTCCGCGAGCCCGACGTCCACATCCAGCTGCCCCCGCTCCTCCAGCTGAAGGCCATCTCCGACCGCTTCACCAAGCTGGCCCTCGCCTCTTCTGCCGGCGGGGCAACGGGCCGGGTCGGGGGCGGGCCCCGGCTCGAGCTGAGTGCCAACATGCACGGGTCGTTGCGCCTCCGCATCGCCACCGAGGCCGTCGACATCGCGAGCACCTGGACCGGCCTGGAAAACCCGCAGCTTGACCCGGCGCAGCTGCAGGGGCCCCTCGAGGAGCACCCCAGCGCCCTGTTCCGCGAGGCCGGCCCCGACAAGTGGGCCACGGTGCGCGTCGACGGCAAGGATTGGAGCCGGGTGTTGAGCGTGGGGCGCCTCGAGGGGAGGGTGATTGCGTGCTTTGCTGACGACCACGCCCTCATTCTCTACGTTTACGTGCCGCAGCACGACGATTCCTCGGCCGAAGACTCGGTCGTTACGGTGAGTGGTTCCCGTTCGTGGGCGCAGCGCATCGAGGGGGAGGGGGGCGATTATCGCTAATGACCTTCAGTACTATGTAACTTCTTATAGTGCATAGCATACCGCATGCAATCGGTGGGGGGTTTGTTCTTTTTGTTTCCGGTGAACTAGGCTACGGATGGGACATAAGGACTCGATCTCGTTCCGCGGAGTTCAGGGTGCTCTCGGCTGGCTCGGTTGGACGAAAATATTGTCATGGCAGGCGTTGTTGGACTGACTCTCAATATTTAAGGGTATCATTCTGGGTTGCTGTAGGAGGCGGGAGTTTGTTCTACAAGTAGGTACTCCATCTCTCCAGGTATCAATCATTGCTCATAGACTCTCCAACCCGTTTTCGTTCTCCGTAGTTTTGATACCCCAGCGTCTTCTGGTCCCGTCCTCTCACAGCATCTTCGGTGTAAAATGTGGCCTCAAGCTCTTCTACGTGCCGTGCTGATCCCTCAGCGGCGCCGAGTATCTGCGTTGTGGCGGCGCTCCCTGGATCGTGGTCGGTAGTCATCCCGACTGGTATCCCTACGTCGGTACTCCCGCCTATTTTCCCGCTCTAGACTGCGGCTGCGTCCCCTCTCTTTTTCCCTCTTCGTCTCCCTTTCTTTCCCTCGTCGATGTTCCCGGCGACTATCCTTCTCCAAACTGCGGCTTCGGTCCCGCCGGTACCGTCTCGAATAGGCTTCGCCACGATAAGAATCGCCATGGTCATCTCCATCTTTCCTACGCTCTCGCCCTCCGTCTCGTCCCCGGCTTCGGCTTCGGCTTCGGCTTCGACTCCGCCGCCGCTCGTCGTCCCGCCTCGACCGTTGATGCTCACGTCGATGTCTCCTCTCCCGGTCCGGACTTCGCCTCCGTCCCCTCCCCTCCTCATCGTCCCTGTGTTTCCTCCGTTCCTTCTTTTCCCTCGTATTCGGCCCCGTCAGCTGTAACCCCCCCTTGACAGGCTCGTCTTCGCCGGCCGCCGATTCCTGCGGTCCGATATTCCTCGAGGGTCCCACGGCGATGGCATTCGCACCCGAGGTGTCCCGATTCACCACAGGCAGGCCCAGGGCGCGAGCGAGGGCATCCTCCTCGGCTTCTTTGACCTTTCGGAGCTCCTCCTTGCGCTCGCGTTCGCGCCGCTCCTGGTCGGTTTCGCCCGGCACGGCGCCGGCGTCGTCGTCGGCCTTGGCGTACCAGTTGAGGTCGCGGCCGGCTTGCCAGCGGCCGACGGGGGCTTTGAGGCTGTGGCCTAGGTAGTTTTCGCGGTGGATCGAGGTGGTGACTTCGTCCCAGCTGAAGTTGACACCGCCGCGGGAGCCGGACTTGCGGACGGTGGAGAGCAGGTCCATGGTTTGAGATTTCGGCGGATTCAAGTCGGAGGCAGAGTTGGTCTCGGTGTATGGGGATTCGACTAAGATGGCGGAGGAGTAATAACAGCGAGTACGGTTGGCTTTCAATGGAAGGTAAGGTAAGGTAGGTAGGGTGATGAAAAGAGGGTAAGGGGAACGTACTGGCGTCATTGAACAGAAACGTGTTGAGGAAACTGCTGCACGTATGTACCTAAGGTATGTGGACCGTGCATCAACTGTGCCCCACTCTTAAGGCTTGTCTAATGTGGTCCGTGCTTCCCTCCGGAATGTACTTCGTTCTACGTACCTCTGGATCCATCCTTTGACCTCACCCAAAGCTGCTCGTCGCGTTCTTTCACCTGCATCACAATCCTAGACAACGCTCCTCTCTCGACGATTCTAAGCTGTCTGCACGTTTCCGCAACCTACCACGCCTCTCACCGAAAAAGGCCCATCATGGCCACTAAAGAACCTCCCCTCGACGAGGTGCAATGGCGCGCGCCGCCCATTGCACACCACTTCCAGGGCATCCACTCCAACTCGGTGCTCTTCTACTTCGCCGAGTCGCCCTTCTTCGACCGCCAGTCGAACAACGGAATCTACGTCCATCAGGCGCAGTTTAACCCGCAGATGGCCGAGAAGATGCTCACCCGGGAGCAATTCGAGGGGGTCCTGAGCCAGATTCCCAACGGCGTCGAGTTCCGCGTGGCCCAAGCTCCCGCCGACATGGTCAACGGCACTGGTGTCTGGGTCATTGTCAAGCAGGAGAAGGAACGCGGTGTTGGAATTACGCCCCTTGCACACTACTTTGTTGTCGGGGAGAACGTCTATCAAGCACCGACCTTTGCTGACATTATGAGCTCGAGAGTGGTGAGTAGTAGTAGCTTTCAGACATGGGTGCTTCTCGGGTTCTTTCCGGCGGAAAAGGAAAAACGAAATTGAACTCTAACAAGGGCTGTGTGATGATGCAGGAATC
Source organism: Sodiomyces alkalinus F11 (assembly GCF_003711515.1). Taxonomy (NCBI): domain Eukaryota; kingdom Fungi; phylum Ascomycota; class Sordariomycetes; order Glomerellales; family Plectosphaerellaceae; genus Sodiomyces; species Sodiomyces alkalinus. Next base: position 1,387,475 of record NW_021167079.1, on the reverse strand, counting down.
CATCGCCGAGAATATGAGGAAAGTGCTCCCTGCCATCGACAGCGTCCGAAGATGGTCGCCCTCCCTAGGCCATTCCTACGAGCAACCCCCCGCACCGGCGAGCGATATGAACCGCACGGGGCACGGATCGACCACGAAAGACAACACCACACCTGCCGCTGGAGGCGCCAACACCACCAGCAGCAAGCCCAACGGAACATCGCCCTTCGCGACGAAGCGCGACCGAACCGCCCTCGACCGGCTAGCCGAAGAGTCCTTCGCCATCCACATGCGGCACGGCGGCGACTACATCGACGAGAACCCCATCACGGGACGGCCCGGCGAGTTCCACCTCTCGTCCACGGGGCGCAAGGACAAGACCGCGGCGGCCGCGCCACCTCCCCCCGCGGCGACGACGCAACAACCGCCGAAGCCGACGCTGCTGACCAAAATCGCCGAGGAGACCAAAAAGGAGGCCAAGCAGGACAAGAGCCCCAAGACGCCCGGGGCGCCGAAGCCTAAGAGGAAGAAGAGCAAGATGAGCTCGGCTGCGGGAGGTGGTGGTGGCGGTGGTGGTGTTAGTGCTGCGGCTACTCCTCTTGGCGGCAGTGCTGCGACCACACCTGCGCCTTCGTGAGGTCTTTGCCTCTGGTTTGATTTTCCCTTTGGAGGCGGTGTTCCCGGGTTAGAACGTGACCACAGGATATGGATGGACTGGTTGGGGGCGTTGGCTGCTTTTTTTGATGATACCCTTAGTTTGCGTTCGACGTATATGAAGTAATTCCCACAATATTACAGGACCGAACATCACCAGTTCCCCATGGTTCATACACATACGCACCGAGTGTTGAACACAATTTTCCCCCTTCCGAAACGATATCATATTATTTTGTTTCGTGCTGGACTGACTTTTCACAATTCACAATATCTATAGACGTATGACCCTGGTGTCACATGGGACACTCCTGAACATAAACACACAGACACACTCATATGACGCTATCCGTCTTGTCGCTGGGTATGCAGGTTCCGCGAACAAAATCCAATCACTCCACAACCCATCCCTTGCCCGGCACCCTCTTCTGCGTCACCTTCTTCATAGGCAACGGCCATCCCAGCCCCCCCACCCCGTCGGCACGGAGGTACGGCACGACCCACACCTCCCTCGACGTCGCCGTCACGTTCGTCTCCTTGACCGGTTTCCCGTACGTCAAAAGCGGCGTCCCCTTGGCCAGGCTCGCCAGCTGCCCGCCCGTCACGTCCGTCAAGGCGTGCATCCTCGTCTTGGGCGTCTTGTGCGGGTCCGCGCTCTGCGTCGCCCGCTGCAGGTGCGCGTACACGACGTACTCGGGACACTCCTTGGGGCTCAGGTGCGCCAGCGGCGAGGACGGGTGGATGTACACGTATTTGTCCGCGCCGTGGCCGCCCGTGCCGAGGGGTACGAGCGGCGCGTAGGGCACGTCAATGGCGCGGCGCGGTTTCGGCATGTCCTCGGGCGGCTGGGGCGCCTTGTCGGCGCGGATGGCGACCTGGTCGACGAACCCCGCGGCGGCCATCTGCTTGAGGTACGCCACTTGCCTGTCCGTCGGCCGGTCCAGCCTGTCCTGGAACGGGAGGGCCTTGAACGCCGGCACGTTGGCCTTGAGGAGCTCGTGGGTCTGGCGCCGGAGCTGCTGGATCTCCTTGAGCACCTTGAAGCGGACGAAGTGGCGCGCGCACCACGACTCGGTGGGGTCGTGCGCGAACTCGCCGACGACCTGGAGCAGCTTGATGGCGTCGGACCTGTCGTCGAGGTGGCAGAAGTTCCTGTGCACGGCGTTGAAGGCGCGTCGGATGTTGGCCTGGCGATCCTCCGCGATCACGTCCGCCGTCGTCCGGAAGTCCTCTGACGAGGCGGCCACCGCGGGGATCGCCTGGTTCTCGGGGATGAAAACGTCGGCTGCCGAGAGGCCTGCCACTAGGGCGATGGTGTACGGGAGACAGTCGTGCTGGTGTCCGATCAGGAGGATACGGGCGAATCGGGGCGAGAGCGGGAAGATGGACATGGTCGAGCCGATCCGCGTCACGTGGCCTTCCGGCGAGATGGCGGATAAGTAGGTCAAAAGCTTCTCCGCCTTGCGGAGGCTCATCCTGTCGGGAGGCGTGGGGAAAGGGAAATTCACCACGTTCGAGAGGTTCATGGCCTTCAGCTGCAGCACGACCCCGTCGATGGGCATCCGGAGGATTTCCGGTTCCGAAAACTCGGGGAGGTCTCTCTCGTAGACGGCCGAGGAGTAGAGTCGGTAGCAATGGCCAGGCCCCGTTCGGCCTGCACGGCCGGCTCGTTGGTTTGCACTCGCCTTGCTGATCCATCCGATCTGGTAGGTCTGCACTCCGCTGACTTGGTCGTATTGGCGCTCTTTCGAACGGCCGCAGTCGAAGACGTACCGTATTCCGGGGATCGTCAAACTCGTCTCCGCCACGTTGGTCGCCAGAATCACCTGCCGGGTGCCCTCCGGTGGTTCTTCGAAAACCCTCATCTGTTCCCGGGTAGGCAGCAGTGAGTAGAGGGGCAAAACTTGCATCTTCAGGGGTCCTGTGCCCTCTTCCTCGTCTTCAATCTTGAACTCGTTTTCTTCCTCTTCGTCCGCTCCTTCTCCATCTCCATCCAGGGACTCGTCGTCCCATTCGGCTTTGTCGACATCATCTGCTACGTCTCCAAACTCGATGTCTTCCACCTCCATCGGTGCCTCGTTCGCTGAGATGTGCACCTTCGGCCCGCTCACCACGGGGAGCCCTCCGAAAGCTGCCTTCAGCTGCTTGCTTAGCTGAGTAATCTCGTTCTGGCCGGTGAGGAAGACGAGGATGCCTCCCGGCGGAAGCTGCTTGTGGGCTTTGCTGATTTTACGGAACGCTTCCTCGACGTAGTCGGGGCGGGTCCGCCTCGAGAAGTGAATGGTGACGGGATGCTGTCTTCCCTCGACTTCCACCACGGGCGGCGGGTTCGAGAAAAGCATAGTGTTCTGCGTCATATCCTCCACCCTCAGGGTGGCAGACATGATGATGATCTTCAGGGGTTTCAATCCCGCGCCGCCGTTCTCGTCTCCTCTCCGGATGTTGTTGATGCGGCTGAGCATTCCGATGAGAATGTCCGTGTTGACGCTCCTTTCGTGCGCCTCGTCGATGATGATGGCCGAATACTTCTTCAGGGAGAAATCGTGTGCCATCTCCCGCAACAGAACACCGTCGGTCATGAACTTGATGGCCGTTTCCGGGCTCGCGGTGCCTTCGAAACGGATCTGGTACGCTACGCGCTTGGCGTGGTCGCCTAGCTCGTCGGCAACTCGCTTGGACATGCTCACGGCGGCTACTCGGCGAGGTTGTGTGACGCCGATCATGCCGGGGGTAGGTGAGCCGGGCGACCCGTACCCGGCTTCGAACAAGAACTGCGGAACCTGTGTCGTCTTGCCAGAGCCGGTCGAACCGCATAGGACGACGATGTCGTTGTTGTGGACTGCCTCCATGATCCTCTGCTCTTCGGCCACCACGGGAAGCTTGAGGCGGGCCTCCTGGATCTCGGGCGTCCTCGTCACCGAGACGCTGAAAGCCTTGCGGGACAGGTTCGTAGTAGGCTGCAATTCCATCGGCAGCGGGTCTTGCTCGATGGGTCGAGGGGTGAAGTTGGCGGGTTTGGGGAGTTCGAGTAGGGCAGTAGTCGGTTCCACGGGCTTGTATCCCAGGGCTTTGTTGCGTTGCGCGAGAGCCCATGCCTTGAATCCGGATGGTTTGCCCTCTCCCGGGCTACTCCCGTCGTCGTCGTCCTCATCCTCCGAATCACCGTCTTCTGAACCAGAGCCATTTTCAGAAGCGTCTTCGGATGAGCCGTCCGAATCGTCGTTCTGGGTAGACATGCTGCCATGGAGAGGTTTTTCCGCATTCGTGGGTTCCGCTTCGTCAGAGCTAAATCCGTTCCACTCCTCGTCCACTTCGACGCGCACGGGTTCAGCTATGGAGAACTTGGATTCCACTCCTCCACGGCGCCGTCGTTTGCGAAGCACAGGCTTTCCCTCTTCATCCAGCTCGAGCGGTCGTTTCAGGCCCGAACCGACGCCGACGGCCTGTGGTGGCAACGTGGTAGGTGCCGGCTGCGGTGTGGGCTCGGCAGCTGGTTGCGCTGGCTCCGGGGCAGAAGTCTCAGCCTCTCCTTCGTCCTCACCCTCTTCCGGAATCTCTTTCCTCTTCTCGAACAGAATCTCATCCGCGTCCTCGTCGAGGTTAATACCGGCCTTCCTTTCTCTAAGAACCCGGCTCAGGGCCTGCCGCTTCGTCTCCCTACCCTGGCCCTGGCCGATGGTTTTGGAGCTGGCGAAGAGCGTTGTGTCAACCTTCTGCTGTTCTAGCTGGGCGAGGATCTCGCGGTTCTCATCTTTCCGAAGCTTCTTTTCGATATACTTGTCGAGTCGCTTGGCCTTTTTACCGCTGACTTTGACATCACCCCTGAGCTCTGCTTTCATGCGCTCCTTTTTCTCCTGCAGAGCTCTCCGGTCCTCTGGGTCGATTTGCTCGACATTGGTGTCTAGGTGGTCTGGGATGACGGCATTCTGCCTGGCCTTTTCACGAGCCAGCACCTTGTGTTTCCTCTGCCTGGGTACGAATTTACCCATGGCTATGGGTCAGGAGAAAGGTCTCCCTGTCTTTTGGTAGGTGAAAGTCTCAACAAGATTGTCAAGCCGGATTCCACAACTTGTGCTGCCCTGAACGGCGCAAACCCCATGTGGTTCTTGAGGCAGGGCTAGGAAGAGGAATTCTGCATGGGTTTTGGTGTCTCCCTCGGACCGATTTAGAAAACAAAATAGAAATAAAACTTAAATGACAAAAGACCAATTATTCGGCGGTGGAAAAGAAGAAGAGATAAAAGAGAAACGGCATAAAGTGAGTGGCCTTGTCTTGTGTTTCTCTCACATCGCTCTCAATTCTCCGAGTTGGATCTTATCGGTGAGGTCTGGGGGGATTTTTGGGGGAATTTTTTGGGAGAGACTTTGTTTTGCCGGGCTTGACCGCCCAGCTTGTCGTCCCGAACAGGCCTAACGCGGGGTGCAGTCTCCACACAGTTCACCACTAGCTTTATGGCCTCCCTCCTATTGGGCAAATCAGTAGTCGCCCAGAAACTGTGGGTACATTTAGATTGGCCTGCCCGTCGCCATCTGGCACGGGATGTCTAAGGTACCTTGCTCAGCGTATCTCTGTTCATCCGTCACCGGGACCGAGACCGGGACCGGGACCGCGAAACAGCTCCTCCTGTCCTCCATCATCTCTCAGTGTTGGCGCGCACACTGGCTCTAGCCTCTCACCAGAAATCTTCTTCTTTATCTTCTTCTGAACCAAAATCTCAGAGGACCTTGGCAGCCATCTTACAAGTACCATTACTATGGATGCCACAGTGAGCGAGGTTCGAGAAGAACCCTTTCCTGCTAAGACCAAGCAAGCCACTGGCACCATCAACGGCGTGGAAACAGAGGCTACATCCATGTTCTTCTCCGACCGAATCGTCGTAACCATCTCGCAAGAGGGACGTCTCTCGCAGTGGGTACGTAGTGCTCCTTCCCATATGGCGAAAAGCCTCCTTCTGACATGACCCTCGCCTGATATAATAGATCCAAGTTCCTCTGTTAGCAAACGCCTCTGCCATGGTGGACATGAATCTGCCCACCAGCAGGCAGGGTATGCTTCCATCGACTCACCTCACACCCAAGACCCTTCTCGGAGGTGGTGGTGAGGACAGGGAAACCCTCGGCCAGCTATATGCTGCCCAAGTCGGCAGCTTGATTACACTTCGGAACTCGGACGACCGCCGCACTCTTGTCCTCGGGTTGGGGCTACTCAAGGTCGACACCTCGCGGGAGGCGTTCTTCGACACCGTAGAGCTTGTTCAGAAGGTGCTATGACGATATGATCCAAGATAGCCCTGGGCTGACATTGGTCAAGTCATTGGCATGACATGCTGTGTGTGCCGCCTCAGACTGCAGTTCGGTTCCCAATGTTCGAGGGTGACACACCCGCCCAGTGAGTAACGACTTACGACAGGGATGAAATTCGGCACGGCCACAACGAAGAGCTGTCGGAACCGGCGCCGATGTGGATACGGCATTGGGGAGCTCCTCGTGGTCCGAGCCCCGAGTCGGCGAAATGCTGCAAATGCCGAGAAAAAGAACGTGGTTCATGATTACTCCGACCACCTGAAATCGTGCAGGCCCCTCCTAGTGGATTCAGAAAGGGGGGGGAGGCCGATGCAGTGCTAAATGAACAAGGTCGCATCATGAGAATGCGGGGAAAGCATGTTTATTGTATAATTGGCAGACTCTCTGGACCATCATTGAAATGGATCCGGTGTGGTCAATGACATAGCCGATATAAGACGATCAACCCGGCTTACACTCACCCTCTCCACTCCGACTCTCCCTCCCACTTTCGATATATATCGTACACATACTACCCGGTCTCTCATATTCCCAATAAAGCTACTCCAACACACCATGTTCCAGCCACTTAAAAACCCGTCCCTCAATGAAAATGGGATTCCCCCTTTCGAAAGCCTTCCTCTCCAAGAAGGGGATCCCCCTTACTCCGCCTGGGGTCTATACGGCGACAAAGACGAACTGGGCACTCTGAACAGACTCACAGACGAACGCGTAGCTGCCACCGCAAGAGAAGAAATCAAAACAGGCGTACGGTAAGTCTCCCTCCCGCCAGATACCCAGCTCAACTTTCCAGAAAAGGGGGGGGGAGGGCTTCAGGGGGAAACATTCTCAGCTGAAGTGTGATGAAACCAAAATTCGGATAGAATCTCGCTCAACTGGCCCCTAGACGCCCACTCCAAGGGCTCCTTCTTTTCGAGAGGGGAGTTTCACCAGGAGATGTTCCAGAAGAAACCTCACGTCGCCAACGACGACACTTGGACCTTCAACACTCAGGTCTCGTCTCAATGGGACGGCTTGCGGCATGTAGCCTACCAGAAGGAGGAGCTGTTCTACAGCAGAGTCACCATGGACGAGTTGTACGCCGTGGATGCGAACGGGGTGAAGTCGACCGTCAACGGGATCCAAGGTCAGTCCGTGCTATGCCATCTCCTGGCCCGCCGCACTCCTTCATAGTCTAGATGAGCTAGATACACATAGATTCCATACTTACTGCCTAATCAACGGATCACAGCTTGGCAGAAAAAGGGCATCGTTGGCCGCGGTATTCTTGTGGACTACCACACCTGGCGTCTGGGCCAAGGGATCGACTACGATCCGTTCGCGCGCAGTCCGATACCAGTAGACGACATCAAAGCCTGCTTGAAAGCTCAAGGTACCGAGGTCCGATTCGGTGACATTCTCTTCACAAGAACCGGTACGTGATTTTTATTTTATTTTCTTTTAAACTCCCCGTCCGTCTGATTAAGAGAAGAAAAGACAACGGCTAAGTCGGGGAGAGGGGAAAAAAAAAAAGGCTACATGGTATCCCACGCCCAGAAATCCACCAGCGACCTCGCCGCCCTCCAGAAAAGCGAACCACACACCCTCGGCGGCCTCCAACCCTCCCTCCCCGCCCTCCGCTGGCTCTGGCACAATTTCTCCGCCATAGCCGGCGACCAGCCGGCCTTCGAATGCTGGCCCCCGCTGCCGGACCACCCGGACGACGTCGCCGCCGGCCGCGGGCTCGCCTACTCCATCCACGAGGTCGCCCTGGCCGGCTGGGGCTGTCCCCTCGGCGAGCTCTTCGACCTCGAAGCCCTGGCCGCCCACTGCTGCAAGGAAGGCCGCTGGAGCTTCTTCGTCGCCAGCGAGGTTTGTCACGTCCCTGGTGGCGTTGCCAGGTAAGCCAAAATCATCAAGAGGGCAGCCGGGGAGAGAGGGAAAAAAAGAAGGAAAAAAAGGAAGAAAAAAAGGAGGAGGCCTGCTTCAATCTATTCAACTGCGTGGGCAACAAACGAACAACTGCTGACTCGATTGGGATACTCGCAGTCCGCCAAATATCTTGGCCATATTCTGATATTTGCGCACCCAAGGTTGTAGTGAGTGGGGGGAGAATCACTCATGGTATGCGGCAACTCATATCCTCAGTGGTGCTCAGAAGTAATCTGCTGGCTAGTATCGCGAACCGCTCGTGTAAAAGCAGTCTAAGGGGAACCACGGAAAGGCATCACATGCTCGATCCTACTGCTAAAGGGGGGGGGGGTGCTCATAAATTGTTCGCCTTGCACGCTTAACCATTATTCAATCGACTTCCAGCGTCTCGTGCAAGGATAAGACTAGGTTAGGCCCTCGTATCCCTTTCGCTCCACACCCGGCAAGGGCGCGGCGCGTCTGTTTCGTAGTCAAATGCATCATCATGTCCAAGAGCGCGCTATACTAGCCATGCCAACTCAAAGCAAAGCCATATGTATCCACTTCCTCCATTTCCGTACCCGTTTCATTTCATGGCATCTGCTCAGTCTATCCGTATGACGTAGGTATGTGCGGTCTATGCCGGCCTTATACAAAGTCCCATCTCACCGACGACAGAGAGCCCCTTATCTCTTTCGGTCGCTACGGCAATATTGTTAGCCCATCTCGCTCAGATCCGTGACCTTGGATAACGGATAGATTAGGCCGGTTGGGTACTCACGTGCTGAGTTTCCTGCTCAGTTGCTGCAACTTCTTATCGTTGGCGGCGTCCTCGGCAGCTTTCTCAAAGTTTTGCCGTCTCTCCTCCTCCGTCTGACGCACGACCTCCTCATGCGTAGGAGGTAGGCGCTCGTTCTGCAGGTCGACCTTCCTGGCATCCTCGAAATTGCTGATCGCATTCTTGATGCCCTCGGCACCAAGCATAAGCGTACCGGCGGGAAGCCTGCCGCCCGAGACCGTCTTGAGCTCCGTGACGCTCTCCGATTCCTCCCGAAGAACCTGGAAGACACGCGACAGACGCCCGATGGCCAGGATCTTGTTCTTGATCGCACGCCTCTTGAACTCGATCGACTCGGGGTCTTGCAAGGCAGCCGAGAGTGGAGGAGACACCGGACCAGGAGAGGTCGATGACGGCGTCGCCTCTTCCTTGAGCTCTTCCTCGGAACAGGTGCTGAGAATGGCGATCAACATGTCGGTGATCTTTTCGCCGACGAAGGGCAGAGACCAGGTGAACACGTCCATAAAGTTCGGCAGCCAGTAAGGGTGCGGCGTACAGTTGAACTGCCTGATGTTCATAACATTGTTCTCGTACTTCAGTACAGCGGCTTTGTTGTTATAAACGTCCAGGTAGTTGGGTGCGGAGAAGATGGTCATCACGCTGGGGAAACCGGTGGTCCTCGTCTTGCGGTACATCCGGTAGCCCGCATCTTGCGCTTCGTGTGCCCGGATGACGGACAAAAGGTTATTCTTCTCGAGGAAGGCGCACGCGGCGGGGTACGAGAAGAAATAAGAACATCCGCGGACATGATTGTGTAGAAAGAAGTCGCTCGACTTCTCCTGGCCGAATTCCTCGAGCGGGTCTGCCCACAGAAGGTCGCACATGAGACCCTGCGTAGGAGGTTCCCGGAACCGATCAATCTGAGCGCCCGCCCAAAACATCCGTCAACAAAATGGTATCCCTCAACACGTGAGCACATAGTTGTGGAAAGTCACTTCTTCTGAAATACGTACCGTCCGGATATCGTCGAGGGTGTGAAGCTCTGGGCTTAGACCTCCGTGGATGCACAGGAACTGCTTGTTCATGACGGCGGCCAGGGGCAGGGAACAGAAGGACTCGATGCAGGCCTCATATACGGCCTCCGAGTACTTGTGCTTGCATTCGAGCTTGAAGGTGAAATAGTCGGTCAAATGACGGCACTCGTGGTTTCCACGGAGAAGCCACAGGGAGTTTGGATAGTGAATCTTCAGAGACCAGAGGTAGAGGACGCATTCGATGCTGAAGTAACCTCTGTCGACATAGTCACCGAGGAACAGGTAGCGTGTTTCGGAAGGGTCGCCGCCGACTTCGAAAAGCTTCATGAGATCGTAGTATTGACCGTGGACATCGCCGCAGACGGTGATGGGGGCGTCCATCTCGAGGAGGTTGGGTTCCGCGTGAAGAATTTCGGTACCTTTCTTGAGAATCCATAGTGCCTGCTCCTCGGTCAAACGACCCTCGCGGTAGAAATGCTGCTTAAGAAAGTTGATATCCGGTTTCGACTGCGTCTCGTCTTGGAAGAACTGCTGGTCGGTAGGCTTGGAGGTTGCAGGTGCTTGGACATCTGGAAAATAGCGGCATCGGAGTCAGCGCTCGTTGCCTCTATTGCGTGTATCCCGAGTGCGCAGCAGGATAAAGACGGTAAAAGAGTAGTGTCGGGTTTGGTTTGGGGGACCCGTTGTGACAATGGCGACAATCTGACGGCGGCGTGGGCGCAGTGTATGCCGGCAACGATGATCCCTGGTGGCGACAGGAGGAAAGAGAGAAACGGGCACGAACGAGCAAGATCCGGGGGAGAAAAAAAGAAGAAAAAAACCAGATCGGAGCGGTACTAACCTTTGCTCACACGATCAAGTGTGCTCACTTGGGTCCCATCTTCCATGGTATGAATGGTGAAGTCGACTTCAGGCACAGGTTTCTTTTCGCGAATGGCTCGAATAGCATTGTCGACCTGCTGGTTGCGGCGGTCCTCGGGGGAGGCCGGCGCGCCCGGATTATCGGCGTCCATTGTCGCTGTGTATGTATATGGGTGAAGAGATGAAGCGGGTGGTGACGAGAGCGGCTTCGCTCGGATAGGGCGGTTCGGAGAGGCTTTACAGTCGATAAATTACAAATGATGGTTCGGGACACGAGGGGGTGCGAGGGGAAGCACGCGGATAGCGGAGAGCGGAGAGCGGTGAGTAATGGCGACGGTGGTACAGAAAGGGGCAAGTGCAAGTGTGAGTCTTTGCTGAGCTCCACGAAGCGTAATGAGGAGGTGGCGGGTATGACGACGCAGCCGTGTACACTGTAGTATTGGGCACGAGCGAAAGAGAAACTGGTGAGCGGCGGGCGGCGAAGGACCACTCAGGTATACCTGGGATAGGGCTGAAGAGTTTGGAGACGGAGAGGCTCGTTAAGAGGCAACCCCGTGGGTAACAGCCGCCTAACAGGAACCTGTGTGAGTGACGGAAATTTTGGATTGGAGGGGTTCGTTAGGGGGGCAAGGGGGCAAGCGATCAGGCTTTGGATTGGACTGGATCGGTAAGCGTAAGTACTCGATAAGGTACCTGGACATGTAGCCCCTCGAGGTAGAGGTAGGACAAGGGGCGGAAGCCTGGGTAAAGTGTCTTAAATCTCAACCATGTTTAAAGCAAGTGTCCTTCACGTAGGTAGTTCAAACCGCAGTGCATTGCTTCCTGTGAACTGGAAACTTATAATTTAAAATGGCAGATTCGTGGCAAAGAAAGCAGAATGGAAAGCCCGAGCAAGACACGGTATATCTGTACGATGGACGGGGTACTGAATACTTGTCCAAGCATCGTGAGAAAAGCTACAGCTGCCTAAAGCTGGCCGGCCGTTCCAGGTTGTCCTAATAAGGTAATCGCCTCCCCTCCCACCCCCGCTCTTAAGGTTCCCAAGGCGTAAGCAAAGCCTGATAGGTTCACGGTGTTTGGTTGGCCCTGCTGCCCCGCGTGGCTAGTTTGTGGCTTCGAAATTACAGCACTGATTACAACCGTGGCTTGTGCCGTTCAGTGCCCCTGGGCCCTATTCCCCGAGTGTCTCAATTCTTCGATTGTTCACTTCTTTCTTCCTAAGCAGTGAACTTACCCAATCTAGTGACTACATATTTATAGTTACATCACTCTCAACAAAGAAAGTGGGGGGAAAGGGGGGCGGGGGGGGGGGGGGGGATCCGAAAGGCGAATAAATAGTCGGAGTCAGCTTGTCAGCTTCTGCCCTAGCCAACAACTTGGCTCAGAATAGCCTCCCTGGGGAAGTTGGTGTTCCGCCATCGCGAGATAAAATCATCCCGGTTGACTAAAATTGGGTAAGCATAATGTCTACGTGACAACCATGGGGACTCTCTCGCCAGCATCGCCAGCCAGGGCTGAGAAAGAGGGGGAACCTACTATATGCACCGCACATCCGTCTCCTCCCTTCAAATGCACTCCGCCCGTGCATGACTCTCCAGTTATCGAAGACTGCACAAAAAAACGTTGTCAGTGCCGGCCCCTCTCACATTGGAAGGAGAGGGGGGAAAAAAAGGAAATAATATTTTGAAAAGAGAAAAAGGCACGTACTCAGAACCTGGCCCGGCTTCAACTGGACCCAATACTCAACGTCCGGCCGCCGGAGGATGCCGTCCCACTTCCGAGCCGCCGCATACCACTGCGTCGGAGACACGTCGTCTGTGAACGGGACGACGCCGCGGTCATCGTTATTCCACCGCACCCTGGCGAGTTTCCCGGTGGCCCCATCCAGCTCCAGAACCGGGTAGCGCTTGTCGGGCGAAATCGTGATGCCCTCGTTCCCGCTGGCGTGCCACGGGAGCCGGACCCTGGATAGGATGGCATAGGCGGCCGGGTCCTCCTCGAGGAGGATGTTGGCGGCGTGGAACCCGTCGACCAGGAGCGACTTGCCGCCCAGCTCCTCGTCGGGCGACGCAGACGCAGACGCAGACTGGCCCGGCGGGGCCTCGTGGGAGAGCATGTGGAAGGCCTGCAAGCCGGCCGGGTCGCTGAAGTACGTAGTGTCGGTGTGGGCGGGCAACGCGATGTTGGTGTACGCCGTGTCGGCCATGGCGAGGTCGGGGATGAAGTCATAAAAGCCGCCGTAGTGGGTTTCGCGGATAAAGGCGATCTTCTCGAGCACACGCTTTGTGGCATCGGGGGTGCCGAAAGGCGTTCCATCGACGAAAACGAAACCGTACTCGCGCTGCGGCCTGTTAGTTGTACCTCCCTTCCGAGGCTACCCGGAGCCCTGCGAAGGAAGAGATGATCGGACTCTCCCGAGAGAGTCCTGCTGGTTGAAGGAGGACTTACGATCAGGTTGGTCAGCCTGGCAATGCCGGACTCGTTCTCGGGGGCCATCAGGTCGTTATAACTGACGGCAGGACGGTTGACGGCAATGTCGGAGCCCCAATAATGAAATCTGCATGGGGTAAGGCTATGGTCTATGGTCCAATACTAAGGATGAGAAAGCGAGGGGGTCAGGCAGGGGCTGCTCACTCGACATCCTCAGGACTCCGGTGATCATGCCTCAGATAGTGCTTGATGAACTTCCAGGGGTAAAAGCTCTCATGGCCGTCGCCATCCCCTATCGTAAGTCAGTATGATGCAGAGCAGAGCGACTGGGCCAGGCCGGGTCAGAAAGTTTTCCCTCCTTACTTACACTTGACGCGGACTCCATCGGGTTCGGTCTTGACCTGATCGGGTTTGATGTCCTCACTAATCTACGAGTTGGTCCGGCTCGTATACCTTGTCAATCAGACACTGTTCATGGCAGAGACTCACCGCGAAAGTATTGAAGTTCCTTTGCAAGGTTTGCTGATGCACACATTTTTGGCAGCGACAGTTGTCCCTACCAACCCTCTGGCGGTTAGGAAAGAAGAAGAGAATACAAGAGAAGAAGAAAGAATGGGAAAGGTAAGTAAGCCCCCCCCCCCCCCCCCCCCCCCCCCCCCACCCTGCTCTTCCCGAGGCCAGCGATGCTTCAGGGGGCCACAGAAAGCGGTGCAGCATCTCTCACCTCAACCAAAAGTGTGGCCTATACGAATCGATCCCCTGGTGTCAGTATATCATGGCGGGCCCGTCGGTCATCCACCCCGGGATCAAGAAGCTTACAGTTTCTCTCTCTTAACGGAGTTCCCTCGAATGCCCTTGATTTGAAGCCCATCCGGGAGCACTTGGACGTCGACGTCATACCGGGAGCCATCGGGCTGGCCCGGCTGAGCGGCCGTGGACAAACCCCTGAGAATAGGCCGTGTGGCTGCCCGTGGCGTCCCTCCGGCCGTGGCAGACCGAGAGACAGAACGTAGAACCGCGCTGGCAAGGGTTAGTCCAAATGCAACCCCAGAGACAAAGAAGTTGAAAATGGGACTGTAACAGGCTCACTTACCCCGCGAACATTTCTTGAGAATTCGACCGAAAGTGATGTGATGATACCTTCATTCAGGGGGAACATACCTTACACACCTTACCTACGTTAGCCCATGTGAAGCCGACGCGGGGTAGCTGTGACAGTGGTAGTGTGGTACCTTTTAGTGTTCTATTTAGAGTACTGTACGGCTAGTACTGCTACCTCGTGCCGAGGCCAACCGAAGATGGCAGGTCATCACGTGACTGATCACCAACCCTTCCCGACGCTTCAACATCAACTTCCGCTGTATCAAATCGAACTTCCCCAAACAGGGACAAAGGATGTGGCTATTGAAATCAATCTCTTTCGCAGAATGATATAAGTCGTAATCTTCCAGCCTTTCAGCGGGAGATCCTTCGTATGAGCCCACCCACTTTTGTCGAGAGGGAACTCTGTGCAACTGGGACTCTGGGAGCGAGTACCCCGAGATCGTCCCGCTGCAATGGGAATTCAGCTTTTCGATGCATGAGCTCCCCTCCCACCGCAAATTTTCTGTCGCTCCGATGCCCACCCGTCACAGCCTCCCCGTACTCAGAAGCATCAACGTCTGCCGATCCACAAATCTAGACCGCTGCACGCTCTGGTCCCGCACCATGGGATCCTCTTCATAACTCTGACCCCGAGGCCGGTCATTCTCCGGGGTCGGCAGCTCACTCACGATACGCTGACGCTCATCGGCTTCGCGCTGCTGCTGATCGAGCGCATCCCCTCGGTGGGGAAACAGGAAGCGGGAGAGCGCGCCGCAGGCACCATACTGGACGCAGGGGGCCCAGAAACAGAAAAAGAGGGCGACGAAGAGGCCCAGACCGCAGCCGATGAGGAAGCCGCGCCATATTTGCTGGGTTGCTGATGCGTGAAAAACAAAGTCGCGGAAGACATGAAGATCGGCGCCGTGAGATACGGAGGTGGTGGGTGTCGGATAGGGATACCCGGGATAGCCAATGTCATCAGTGAGTTGAACTGGATCGTCGGCCATAGTTGCCAGAATTCACATGAAAACTGGGAAGATGAAGATGAAGTGAAGATGAAAAGTCCGGCAGAGAGTGTCGATATGCCTCTGATGGGTGAACTTCAAAGTAAGTCAGTTTGGAGATGAATGATCTGAAAGAGATCCGGGTAGAAGAGACTAACATCTGGCGCACGCAGAACCTGTTAAATCGTATTGAATCTTTGACCTAGGGATTTCCTATCCCATCTTCTTATTGCTTTGATGCTTTCGGATGGCCCAACATGTACTCTGCGAGACGGGGTCCTGCAGGTCATGCCGGGGTACCTTAGTTAAGAGGAATTTGATTAATTCACTGCCATCTACGGAATAAGGTACCTAGGGCTTAAACGCTTAACCTCCTGGGGAATGCAAGATAGGCACCCTGCAGTTGCCGGTGCAATAACATCGGGAGCAAAGGAGCAGTTGACAAGATACAGTATACGATTCCCGACTTGCCAACTTGCCTTTCCACATTTGCTTTGTCAACGGACAACGGACAACGGACAATGGACAATGGACAATAGACAATGAACAATGGACAATGGACTCTGCTGTCTACCACCTTCCCCCAGAGGTATACGGAATATACGGAATACTTTAGGTACTTTCTGGTGATATTCAAAATCTCGCAGTACCCGGGCCGGGCACCTAAGGTAGGCACTTCTCCCATTGATTATCTCACCTTACCTTACTTGATTACCTACTTACCTTAGTACTAGGTACTTACATCTACTCCATCTCACTTTCGGAGCCGACATCTCAAGACACGCATATCAGCTTTGGCCTCGATAAACTGCCGATTCAGATGCCGCAGCCAGGGGGTCGAGTCCATAACAACGGTTACAGGTACTGGGACTGTTCTGTTTTACCAGTGATCACCAACTTGCTGCAAAGTTCACATCCAAAATTGGCGCTTGAGGTATCTATGCTAGGACCAAGACTTTCCAGGACTGACTCTGTGGTGAAACCCCCTAATACACAATACACACAACACACCCGAGAAAGAAGCACATATAGTCCTGCCCCTTCATCGGTTGGGGATAAACTCCTCCAAATAAAAGGGATCCTCAATCTCGACCCCGCCACCACTGTCGTCATCCGAAGAAGTCGTGTCGGAAATCACCACCTGCACACCATGAGGAAGCATTGTGGTCTGGCGACCTGTCCCCGATACCCGAGATCCCCGGCGGCCCCTCGGTTCACGAACGGACGCCGTCGTCCGATCAGAATCGAGCTGGGATCCGAAGACGTTCACCCTAGACGAGAGGCCACCACCGCTCTGGTACGGTGGCCGGGCACTATTGGGCCGATGAGGAAAGACCGTGAGCGGGGACGGCGTGTTAGTGCCCGCCATGCTGCGGCCCTGGGACATCGTCGTCATCGTCGTCGTCGATGGAGCTTGAGACCAACTTCGGTCCTGGTTCCCATCCCGGCGCCACCCGCGACTCCAACCCCGGCCACGTCCACGGCCACCACCCCGACCCCGACCCCGACCCTGACCCCGACCTCGTCCTCGTCCTCGTCCACCGCCACGGCCACCGCCACCGCCACGACCCTGGTTCGTCCGTCCCCCGTGACCCTGCGAAGCAGGCGAATCTCGGAATGCAGCTTCCGACTGCTCCAGCACGGTTCCCAGGGGGTTGACTGCGATCTGCCCCATGGGAATTGCGTAGCCGCCAAAGACGTCCGGCTGCAGCATCAACCCGGGCAATGGAAGGCCCGGATGGTCCGGCCACTGGGGTAGTGGGGGCCCCCGAACGGGAACGAGTCCCGAAGGGAATCCCTGGCTTCGTACGTACGAATCCCGGAGCAGTCGTAGCTGGAGTTCCTGTAGATCCTCCATCGCCCTTCCCCCCGTGAAGGGGTGCGGGTCGAGTGGAATGTTCGTCGATGCCAGGTCCTGGCGTTGCCGTCCTCGTCCCCCGTGTCGCTGTCGAAACCAAGACGATTGTCCGGCATCCCCTTGCTGCGCACCACCAGAGTCGGAAGCAGTCCCGTATTCATCGCTTTGCTGCGGCCTGCCCTGGGACTGACGCCAGGGAGGTACACTGGTGTTTGGCGTCCCTCGCGGAACCATGTCGTCGGGCTGCCCCAGCAGTTCGATGCGACCTTTGTCCTCTGTGATGGTAATGTTGTGTCGAGTAAAGAACCCTACTCTATGCCCTTGTCGTTCTGCGCCGTAGTTGTAATGTTGGTTTCAGAGACTGAGTGCTACAGCGGCGATTGTCTTGCTCTGGTAGTAGCAGAAGTAGAAGGAGGAAAGGTTAGCTCACCGCTGTCGTCGCTCCCTCTTATATACTTCTCCCGGAAGCAAGTTGATTCTGAGACCTGCTGATATCTCCTGAGTTGTCTCTGCTCCCGACAAACTTCATCACTCGTGGTATATGCAATCCGTGATTCAATTCTCAGTATGACCACTCTTGTGCCAGGCCCGTATAGCAACGACGACGCCCCTTGTACGACCAGGCAAGCCCCGTCATATCGATTCTCGTTACTGAAAAAGTCCTCACAAGCCCGACACAATCATCAGCCAAAGGACTATGCAGAACGAGAGATATAAGACTCACCACCTTTCTTGATAAAACCGTTCACGTCAAGTCAACGCTTGACCCCCCCCCCCATATCGATTCAGGACGACTCGCGTCGCGCCCGAGAGCAAATACCACCCTGCCCTTCCCCCCAACGTCTTGAATCACTCACCCTCTGTGCTCCCAAGTCAGCCCCCCCTTCTAACATCATGCAGAGAGCCAGTCGACGGACGAGCGTAAAAGCAGACAAAGAGGCAAACACCGACTCATCACGGCGCCGAAAATGTCTTCATTTCAATCCACTGCCCCCCAACACCACCATCATCATAACAGGGCCGCCAATCCCCCTTCGGAACCAGAGACGTCTCTCCCGCCCTTAGACGGGTATCTCCGCCCCGTCCTGCTGGCGTCCCGTCTTCTTCTCCGTACCGACAACGACCCTCTCCAACTCGTGAATCGGACAGGCCCCTCCTTGCCCCCGGCCTCGCTGCAGGCGCTACCCGTACGAAAGCGAATTCACCACCATACATCTTCCAGCTTTTCTTGGTTTTTGGCTTTTCCGTGGTTGACAGTAAACCGCCGGCGAGGGGTAGGCAGCCCTTGGCCACTCTTCTTCGTCTCTGACGAGTGAAACCAAAAAAAAAAAAAAAAAGAAAAAAAAGAAAAAAAAGAAAAAAAAAAGCGTGAGAAAATATCGCCTCTTCCAGGGATGATAACTAGGGGACCAGACTCGGAATAGATAACAAGGTGCTGAGGCGAGGACTGAAGCAGGATAGGGGGAAAACAAGCTGTTGGACGATGGAGATGTCGTTCGTATTGGTTTTCGGTCGATCGCGCCTCTCCGAAAGGCTGACTTTACGTTACATACCACCATGGAGGCCTGATGGGGTTGGATCTGACATATATAAACATGTCTATCGACGTTGTGTTTATGTTGTAGGTGGATGTCCTGTAGCACGGCGCTCCTTTGTCTTCCCGAAAGGGGTGTCAATAGACTCCCCGGCCTCCAGCCCGGGAGTAAGGGAGAATATCGTCTCAGTAGCGCACCAACCGTCGGAGGACAGTGCCCAAGGAAAAAGAAAAATAAATAAATAGTATTAATTAAAGACCGAGGCTTCAAGCGCCATGCAGCTGAACAAAACCACATCAATCTATACAAACCGCCTGATCCAATTGCCATCACATCGCTCCCCGTCCGTTCTGATGACCATTCCCTTGCTCCAGGTCATCGGCGAATCGAATTTCCCTCCTGGCGTGGGATCCTGTCGACGCCTCACCCTCCTCCCCTTCTTCGTCTCCATCCCCATCTCCGGAGGTAGTTATCCCTATCGCCGCTTCCCTACGTCTTCTCTCCACCGATGTCTCTTCCGTGTTATCGGCGTTGTCGGCGCTGGGTCCGGTAAACGGTCTAGCAGGTGTATCACGCTGTTTCCCCTTCCTACGGGTTTCCTTCTGATCCTGCGACTCGTTCTGTGTCCCGTCTGACCCTTCTCGCATTTCCTGTAGTGGCCGTTTTGCTGCATGCAGCTTTGGCGACGGTGTACTATTCGCGACTAGCTCAGACAGATCCCGACTCGCGATGGCCTTGACGGGCTGAGACGCCGAGGACTGCGCCACTACCTCGCGCCGAGTCTTGGGGTCCAGCTTCTGCACCTCGAGGATGAAATCCCTTTCTGTCATGCGTTTCCCGGTCTGGCCAATCGTGAACCGGACATGCTTATTGTCCGTATTCTGCCCGTCGGCCGTCTTCTTCTTCTCCTTCTGACCATCGTCGTTTTTTGCATCGCCGCTTCCGTGGAACCATCCCGTCCTGCTGGCTGTGCGCTTGACCGCCGCACTGGATTCGGCTGTTGACTCTTGCTGCCTCGGCAGTCGAGTAGATGGTCCTCCGATACCTAGATACTTCCGACATTGTCCTATCAGATCGGGACCTTGCTTCTCTTCCGGCGGCTGCAGTTCGTACGTCTTAAGAACCTCCCCTGCCTCATCTTCAATAACAATCTGTGAAGAGAATGTCAGTCATGTCGTTCATCACCTTTCATCGCATGTGAATTAGTGAGAAGAAATTGATAGCCCACCGTATTTCCAAACTGAAAAGCTCTCGCCGGCTTGTGTTTCCTCTCGGCGGCATCTTTGAGCCTGCGCTTCTCTCTCTCTTGCGTACAGACATTGCTAAACCCCCTCTTGAGCGACTGCCAACGAGATAGCCCTGGTTCCGGTTTGTCCTGGACAGCTGCAGTCAAGATGGCGCCGCCTCTCAGGTTATCATGAACGTGATGATCTCCATCATGTCCCGGTACTTGTTCGAGGGCGAGGACATCTCCTTCTTCGTTTTCGACGAAAATGCCTCCTCTACCTTCCTGGTAGACCTGTATGTGCTGTGAGGGCTCCGTCGGTGTCGGACTTACCGGCGTCATCTCGGACAGCCGCTCGACGGCATCCTCTCTTGGAATTATCTCTGCCCTCCCGGAGGAGGCGGCGCCAGGAGTAGAGGGCTCTCCTCCGTCGTCAGTCGGTATAGCTGCGTCTCCATCCCTATGCGTCGGGAAAACGGCAGATGGGGAGATAGGACCGCCGGGTCCGGCATCTGGATGTCGAGACCGCCGTCTTCCCCAGGGTGACTGTGACCGTGTCCGAGCGCTCTCTTCTGGACCCTCGGCCTCGACCTGTCGTCGAAGGAAATGTCTCGGCAAGCCGATGGGAGGCAGCGTTCCCGGAGGCAAATCGGGGATGTCGAGGTCCTCCTGCAATGTGGAGGTGGAAGGCGGCGGCTGCGATTTCGACTGCGATTTCGACTGCGACGAGATGCGGGGCAGGCGGCTCATCCACGAGGGACCCTCGTCCGGAGATGTGGTGTACGACATGGTCAGGTTAAGGGTGTTGATGCGCTTGCCCAGGGTGAAAACGGCGATGGACGAGCCGTGGACGATGATAGATGAGATGACGATAAAGGTGACGATGGGCCAGATGAGCGAGACGAGGGTGTAATGCTCAATGTCCTGCGGGGGTCTATCGGAGAGGGGGACGGCAGTCTCGTAGGCGAGCTCGGCACGGGCAAGGATGGCGATGAAGATGGCGCCGACGCCGATGGGACCGAAATGGCCGGCGAACATAGCCTCTCGCCAGGTCTTCACGTCGGGTATAAACTGTTTCAGGGCCATCATGATGGGGAGGCGGCGGAAGAGGATTACTAGAATGGCGAGGACGACCAGGCGCCAGGCGGCGAGTCCCCGGGCGACATCGTTGTACTGGCGCCAGGGGATGATGGTCCCGAGATAGACGAAGTAAGTCAAGTTGATGAGCAAGTCGATGACGTTGGACACGTGGGATTCTTCCGTCTTTTCGTAGAACCAGCCGTCGTTGGAGAAGCCGACGCCGGCGGCAAAGCCAATCAGTAGGTCATCCATACCGAGCAGGCTCCCGGCACCGGCGCAGAAGAGAGCCAGGACGAAGTAGAAGACGAGAAAGCTCTCGCGGTCAATGAGGTCGCGGGATTCGGAGAACTTGATGGCGTGGCGGGCAAGGTAGCCGACAACGAAGCCAAAGATGGCTCCGAAGATGCACTCGTACAAGATGGTATAGACGAACCAGTGGAAGACGGTCTCGCGTGCATCCATGTGTGCCTGTAGGATGTAGACGGCTAGGTAGACAAAGGGAAAAGCCATGCCGTCGTTGCAGCCGGATTCGGCGGACAGGAGGTCGCGTAGATGCTTGGGTACTCTCCTGGCAAACTTCCCCTTGCCGACGACGGAAGACGCGAGGACGGGGTCGGTGGCGGTGACACAGGCGGCGACAACAAGGCTCCCGAGCCAGTCCAGAGGGGGGATCAGCCACCAAATAAAGAGACTGACGATAAGCCAGCCATAGGTCATGACGGGTAGCAGCAGGAATATAACGGACTTCCAGTGACGTTCCATGTAATATTTGGGCAGTTCGACCCCTATGGCGAAGCATTGGACAACGAGGACGATGCGCGAGAATTCCAGGGTAACAAGGTCGACGTTCCCCCAGGAGCCCGGGTTGATGAGGTTGGCAGCATAAGGTCCGAAAATAATGCCGCAAATGGTAGCGACGGTGGCCTCACCAATATACATGCGTTCCTTTATTATCGTGGAGCAAAGCATGAAGAGGGAGGTGAAGCCGCCGAGGATAAGGTAGACCAAATGGGGCCTAGTGATAGACAGGTGTTCCCACGCCATTGCGGTGAGTAAAGAGACTGAGATGACGAGTTAGAAGGGTCGGTTTCCGGTTTTTCTTTCTTTCTTTCTTTCTTCTTTTTTCTTTTTTCCTGATCTCAGGCCAAGTTCCCCCAGAATCCAAGATGTCGTCGGCTATGCTGGCTGGCTCGTCTCGTCGAAATTGAAGGGGATTCCCCGGGCTGGTACTTCAACAGAGGACCCCTAAGAGGGGAGAAACAGGTCTCCTGAATCCCAGATCGACTAAGTTGCTGTGCTTCACCGATATCTGTAAGACAAGAAAACAAGACGAGTTCATCCCGCAACGAAAACGCAATGGTTGCCGTTGTTTGATGCAATGGGTATGATTCGATAAACACCGACGTTAAACTCGGGTAGCCAAGTCGAGACAAACATATCACGATGTCTCATAAGGTCGACGCCAGCAAAAAAGAGACAAGATAGCTCAATCGATATCACCCCAAGTCCAACATAGGCCGTTGTGTGGGACACGACAAGGAAAAAGGATGACGGAAGAGCGTCAGAGAGGAGTGAAGAAATGTTCCGAGCTGGGGGAGGCGAATATCATAATTCGCGTACTCTTGTATTTCTTTCCCGTTTACTCCGACTACCTTACCTTAAGCAGGGGCTACCCAAAGACCAGAGGATATCGGAGGAATACCGAGTACATACCCTATATTAACGAGTCACGCCTTCCTTGGAGCTGTAAGGCGTGGGGCTTGGATTAGGGGGATTCTCGTTTCTACCTGCCTTATCCTTTTCTCGGATATCGTGCCGATGACTTCACCCATATTCCTACTCCGGAGCGAGTAAGTATAGGTACGGATTACTTGGGGTTGAGTACCTTAGGTCTCATGTACTTAGGTACCAAGTACTTACCTTAGACTTACCTTACCTTACCGTACTCTTACGGAGTAGAGTTGATGCTCTCTTTGGTCGGAACGAATACCGGCGCTATAAGGAGGATTCCGATGGGACCAAGCACGAAAAGCCTAAAGGAACCACTCACGAGTCACCCCCAGTGGGAGTTTGATCACCAACCAAGGACAGATAACAGGCCAAGAAGCCGTTTGCCGGCAAGCGCCCGGACCTGAATTGCCTTTAACTGATGAATTTCCCCTGGGCGGCCACCATCTGCACGTGGAAATAGACATTGTCCTACCTACCTACCCTGGTAGGGGTGGGTATAGGTCAGAGCTCGAACAGAGAATTTTGCACTAACCAGAGCCAGGACAGAGATATCGCTGTCAACATAATGTTCTAAGACTTCGGACATCTGACCAGTCCATCGGGCTCTGACCTATAACCAGCCAAACCCGGGTAGGTATCCGGGTATATGTCGTCTAATTCCCTTACCAACCAGGGAGGAAGTTGACGTTTGTGCGGCGACGACCCCCAAAGTCTGGGCAGCATTGGCAAAAGCTTGTCCTCCAGCTGTTGAGCTCCAGGGCGAAATGTGATTGGGCACTCACGCCATCAACAACCTATGCCAAGGCCTCTAACATCTTGGCGCCCAGCCCTGACAGCGACAGCGACCAGCGAGGTACGATCATACGGACGGAGTCCTTCGTAAAACATCACCGCATCCGGAACAGAGGAGTGTGACTGTAACAAGCTCCCAAGAAGTGTTGATTAGGCATATAAATATCACCACCCCCGCTATTTACTTCTTCACACCGAAACCAACTTCTTTTCTTATGCCCAGCTTTGTCTTTTTGGCTTGCGGATACGCCTAAAGAAATCCAACGACGGATGACGACCGTAGGGGAGCGCTCTCTTTAACCAATACATATTCCTTGCTTGGACAACTTCTGACTTGTCAGTCAAGCTAAGCCTGACCCAATGATCCCCCGAAACCTCCCTCTTTTTTCTGCAGCGGTGGTATCGTTTTCCAGAACGAAATGAGTCCCCAACGAGAAAGAAAATATAAATAAAATAAACATCCGAGTCTACCGGCGAAGTACCATGTTTGGTAAAGAAGCTCAGTTTTGACAAAGCCGCAATGCGACGACCAAGCCGAAGGTCCCTCTTCTAGAAGAGCACTATAAAAGGTAAGACTAAAAAGTAAAATATAGAATAAAACGAAATCCGGCGTGTCATGGAACGGCATCAAATAGTCGTACCATGGTGGTGGTTATTTAATAGACAAAGAAAAGAGAAAGAAAAGAAGGCGGCTATATCGCGCATAGCCATGCTGTCTTCCAATCCCAGCCAAAGAGAAAATCGGTAAGATATGAGGGTTTGGGGATGGGTTAGAGAGGAAACGAGAGACAAGAAGGGCCTTTAGAATAGGATGGTCGGAGGGCGGTGATTGCGTCGACCCGTGCGAATACCCTCGGAGTCGGGCTCAAGAATCGGTATCCGGATCACTGACCAAACGATGTGTGGTTCTGATGCGCCTCTTGGAGAACTAGGGAGATTCAGGTTAGCACTCGTTGAGCCCGTTAAGAAAAAGAAGAAGAAAAAAAGAAGACAAAGAAGAACTCCCCCCCACCAAGGTCTTCATCGCTGTCTTTCTCTCTTTCCCCTCTCTCCCCTCTCAATCAATGTACTTACTATGCAAGACGTTCATCTGGCCCGCCCGGTCCTCACAGGCAATCTGCAATCCAGAGCCCTCCAGGAAATCGAGCACAACACTGTTCGGCAGCTCCTGCACCTCCACGTCCGGCGTGTACGGATTACGGAACTCGCTGAGATGATACCGCTTCACCCCGGCTCCCGCCAACTTGTCCCGGGAAGGAGCCGTCGCCGTCGACGCGCTCAGGATCAAGAACCCTTGCGAGTCCAGACACATAGCGCGCCGCTTCCACAGCAGGTTATCGGGGAACTGCACGTTCACGTCACCCATGTACGACACGACCGACGGCTGCTGAGGCTGGGCTTGCTGCTGCTGCTGGTTTGATCGCGGATTCGTCGCCGCCACCTCGGGGAGGTCCTCCTCATGCACCGTCGGCGAGATGGTCGTCGGAGCGAGATTCTTATTCCGGCTCGACGCAAACGAGGAAGAAAGCCGACGCATGAACCGTCCAGCCCTACCCTTCTTCTTGTCGCTGTTCGTGGACTTGCTGTCGTCGCCCGAAGCGCTCCCTTCCGTAAACATCGACGGCGACATGGCGGGAGTCCCGCCGTCCCGGCTGACCGAGGATCGCCGGCTGCTGATGGAAAGTCGCCGAGGGAAGCTGCTGTTGCTGTGGTTCGTCGAAGAAGGGCGCGAGGGCGATTGGGCCGGGCTTGCAAGGCCCGGCGCCGCCAAGACGTCTGTCGAGGCCGAAGTCAGGCTCTTGCGCCGGTCTTTGATAAAACCCCGGACGACACTCAGCGATGAACGCCGCGACTTGACGTCGCTGTCGCCACCGGCGGGATCCATCGACTGCGACCGGCGCTTCTCCTTGGACATCCTCCTCTCGCGGATCGTTTCCCTGGACGGCGACGCCTCGACTGCGTCAAAGGCAGGAGCTAGCCCTGGCGGCGTAGCCTTCTGATGGTTCACCTCAAGGGGGGACACCTTCAAGTCCAGACGGCTAAACTCCGACGGGTCCTTGGGCGGCGGAGCCGCCTTTCCGACTTGGCTGCTGTCTCGAATAATCCGGGCCGTCACCGAGACGGATTCCGGCTGGCCTCGTGGCATCGTATGAGCGGGTGGCACCAACGGCACTTCAAACATTGACAGCCGGCTGGCAACCGATCCGGACCTCTCCCGCGGGACCCTGAGTTCCGGAGAACCATCCCGTGACTCGGAAATGACCGAGCGCGTGGGGCTTCCGCGGGTCAACGAACTGGCGCGGTCCACCAGCGAAGGCGAGCGTGATGGGTCTCGCGTACTCGTTTTACGCACGGCGAAAAATGTCGACGACGGCACGCCGCCTCGTGGTGACGCATCCTTGTCAGAGGAGCTGGAGAGCTTCTCCAGGGCCTTGATTCGTTGCGAGATGTTGGAGCCAAGCTTGCCGCTCTTGGCGAGATTCTTTTGGTGGCTGGATGTCTGCTGCTGCGTGATCTTGTGTAGGTATGCGGCACCTGAAGACACCGACCGCGCAGAGCTCTGGGATACATCCGTTGGCGCGAGAAAACTGCCCCGAACGGGATTCGAGATGGTCCGGACAACGGTTCGAGGGGCGGCCTCCTTGCCACTCTGCATGCCACCAACACCCTCCACAGCTTGTCTGGTGGGAAAGACCGGCGTGACAGGCGACTTTGAGACAAGTAGGGGTTGCGCTTGCTCCACGGGCGCCGATTGAAGCTCGTTCATAAGGTCCTCATCATCGGAGAGGCGTGAAATCGGCCGTCTGTTTGTCGCAGCAAGGTCGGTACGGATTGGCTCCACCGCGACTTTGTGCTTCGAGGGCTTTGAGAGAACTGCTTCTTCGCCCGTGTCAGCGTCGATGACAAGGCTGGATGCTGCTCCCGGCGCGTCGTCTTCCACCGCGTTGGGTGCCGTCATACGCAGATCGAAAGTTGGCGCTGTCGAGTTGTTGGAATCGTGCGTCGAGAACTTGGATTTGGGAATCGCAAACTTGGATGCCCGCTGTGGCGAGTCTGGCGTGCTATCAACTTGGTTCGAAACAGCTTCTTCGGTCTTGTTCTCTTCATCGGCTGAGCTGCCTGACAGGGCCACGGCTGGTGTCACGGCTGCATCGCTGGGGAGCTCAGGAGTGAGATGGGTCAACGATATTTCAGTCGTGCCGTTGTCAGATCCTTGTTGTGGCGCCTCAACTTCCTTGGAGGGCTCGTCTTGGACTGGCTCAGAAGCACCGGCCTTCTCCTCCGAGTCCCGGTCATCGGTCGCCCCTTGTTTCTCCTCAGTCTGCTGTGCATTGGGGGATTCGTCTTCGTTCATGATCACCACTGCGGTATCTGACAGGGCCGGAGTCGTCTGGTCTTCCCCAGTATTCGGATTTGCGTCCTCGATTCCGTCGAGTTCCTTTCTCGGTTGGGTTTCTTGGACCGTCTCGTCTGTCGATTCGGATAGCGACGATGCCTTAGTCGACTGGTCCGGCTCCGAGGATAGAATGAGCGGGGATGCGGGGCCCGAATCGCTGCGCGTGGATTCGGATGGATCGGTGGGAAGCGATGTCGAGAACACGTCCGCTACGACGCCAGAGTCCAGCTTAGCCATGGACAGGCGTCGCTCATCTTCTTCCGAAAGCGGTTCGAGTCCATTGTCGACGGTGGTGCCAAATTGCTCTGCTGGCCGTGCATCGTCGTTGCCGGCGCCGTCGAAGTTGCCGTCCTCAGTATTTCCCGGCGGAGCATCGGGTGAACCGGTAGTCTCTACAGGCTGCGTGCTCATCATCATTTTTTTCTTCTCCCGCAACTGCATGGCCTTCATCAGTCTCGCCTTCTCAGGCGTCATCGTCGGTCTGGCAGAGCCGGGGAAACTGGACATCGTGGGAGACTTGGCGGAAGCGCCGGAGCTGGTTGCAGGGCGGATGGAATCGGTGTGCAGTTTTGTCAGGTCTTCGCCGAGGGAAATGGAGTGGGAGTCGGAGGGACCATTGGAGGAAGGACCAAATGCAACATGCGAACTAAGGTCGTCCTGTGGAGCTTCCAGAACGTCCTCGTCACGCGATTTCTGTCTCTTGGAACCCTTGGAGTACAGCTTGAAACCGGCCGGCATCTGCGAGACGGGTCTGAAGTTCCCAGCGGTTTTCGGTCGGCCACTCACGTCGATCGAAGGTCGCGGGGCCAGCTTCACTTTCGGTTTACCGTAGGTGTAGTTGGAATAACCATAGAGCTCGGGACGGGCAGTTTGAGACGACATGGGCCTGCCGTTATCTATGGATTGGGTGGGCGAAATTGGCCGTGCAGCCCCGACGAAATCAGGCGGGTCGGAAGAGGGCGAGAACCTCCGTTCCTCGGGGGACGCAGCCAGTTCCGAGTTCAGGGTTACTGGAGGCTCGGGGGACTGTGGTGGTGTATCTGACGGTACGGCAGGTGCATCATCCTCGTGTTCCATGTCATCTTCGGGTACCGCTGATTTCCTCTTGTTGGATCGCTGCTCCTCCTCTTCTTCTTCGGCAATTTCCATCAGCCTCCTCCCGCGGAGGGAGCTCGTCGAAGACGACGTTGAACCAGAGGCGGCATGTAGAGAACAGGCCGCCGACAGTTTCGTATCTTTGAGCTCCTTGGCCGTCGAAATGGAGAAAAGGGTGTTATACGGCGTGAACTTTTCGCATACGGCGTTGAAATGGACGGTTACGCGGGCTGTACAAAGCCGGTTCGATTAGTCAAATATTTTTGTTGATCCGGGATGCCCCTTTTCGCGCCACAGCGCCTTCGATATCCAATACGCGAAGCGTGGACAATCGTGGCACTGTTCGCACGTGAGGGCAGGGGAGATTCAACTTACCCTGGATCAGCCGCGAACAGTCCTCGGGAAGGTATTTGATGATGACGTTGCGGCGGCGGTACCTGAGAAAACCGAACAAGGGGGATTTCTCCTCGTACTGGGCGATGTTGTTTCGCATCTCGACGATGCCGCCGTTGCCACGGGCCAGCAGATCGACTTCATCGCGGCTGGCATACTTGAGAAGGAACCTGTATCCAATCAGTCGGAATCGCCCACCAAACTGGATTCAATTGAAAAGAAAGAAAAGAGCGAAAGAAAAAAAGGAAGAAGAAGAAACGCCAAGAAACGCGTCGAACAGAGGTACGACTCGAAGCCATGGCGCCGACTTGGGGCTCTTCCAATCCGAGGTACACAACAGGGAATTTTCGGGGGAGGGATGTACGGCATACCATCCTCCTGGTTCAGCAGCAGCCGCTTCATGGGCCTCCCTGACCTTGGGGTCGTCCAGACCATTCAGGGACATTCTGATGTGCCTGGTTCGGCGCCTACGAATAGTAGCAGGAAAACCAGCGCAGAACCCTCAGTAATTAGCCCCGTCGCTGGAGTGCGTCGATGGATGAACAGTCGACAGTCGTTGGTCGTGAGAAGTTGTGATGTTCAGGGGCGAGGGCAGTACGACGGCATGTGGGGTAGCCGGAAGAGGATGCAAGCAATTCGCATGTATCAATGTCAGGCGTCGGATGGGCGAGAAAGCCAGCTGTAGCTTTTCACGAGGAGGGCATTTGCAGTGCTGCGTCGAGAAGTGAGGCGGCGAAGAGGACGATGAAGATGGGTTGTCGTTGAGGGACGAACCGAGGGTTGAGGCGTGGAATGTTGCGGCGCGTCGAGTGGAATTGAATTGGGTAGGAAGATTAGGGGGGATAGAAAGTTGGCTGACAAGAAGCGAGGGAAGAAGAAGAAAAGAGGGAGTGTGTTTATGAGACAAGTACAATGTGTAAAGACAAAACGAAGCGAAGGACCGTCACGACCGGTGCTGGTAGTTGCTCGACGTTGACCCTGAACGAGGGGTGAGAGTACAGTCAAGGACAGACAGGTAGGGTCAAAAGTTGGGCGACAGGCGAAGAGGAAAAAAAGTATGGTCACATTTGAGGAGAGATAGGAGATTAGGATGGAAGGCACCTGAGAGTACGAAGTACATTGTCCAGCACCAGACCCAAAGAGCCGAATCGAAATGGTAACTTATTAGAAGGGGCCAAAGGACAATATCACGCGTCAATTGGCGCTAGAATTTCCATTGCACATGTATGTACAGATACGGCGTATGGATCAGGTACCTAATGATTCTCGGGGGAGCTTGGGCCTCGCAACTCTTCCTGGTATTTCCTTCTTCCTTTGCCAGGGGTGAAACTCCACCAATGCAACAACCGTCCTTACACTAAACCAAGGTAGGATTACTTTTCTTTGCACAAGGTAAGGTACCTTACCGAAGGTACGGAGTACTTAGTACTTCGGATATTAATTCGTTGCCCCTGAATGCAATTCCCATATTACCTACTTACATGATACCGCAGCATATTAATTGCTTCCCGCTGGACTGGTCATTCGCTTGCCCAAGAAAGTGAAGCAGCGACAGAAGAAGCTCATTACCCTAATCATTTGTCTCTACAGACAGATTTTCATACCACTGCCGGCCTACATTCGTGGTATAGGAAGGACAACACGGATACAAAATGCAAAGATGCACAGGAATCGAGTGTGATCCAACTAACTCCTGGGCCTCCAGCCCTGGTCTAAGGTCTTGGCATGCATCTTTCACTGTGTATCAACTCGCTTGAAACAGCTCATCCCGAGCCAAAGTGAAATTACGTTGTACGAATATGTACAACATCTATGCCTACGACGGTACAGATAGGTAGGTAGGTAGGTACCTTTTACATTATCTTTTCTGGAACTTCTGGAAACCGTAGAACGGTAAGAAGCACGGAGTAATGCTTCGTAGATCTCCCTTCTCAGGCTTCACGGGATCACAGAACATGCGCCACGAGGAAGAAGCAAGAAGAGCATCATACTAAGAACCTGTTCGGTCTTCCCATCTTCAGCTCCCTTCTTTTCCCCCTGCTGCCTGTCCCTAATTAATATCCAACCTAGGTTGATCGGCCAAGATGCGTTTATCGTCAACTAATTCCCTACCCAACTTCTGCCGCTGCTGAAGATTCCTGGCATATATTCATTGTATAAACAACACCAATACGAAATCGCCAGATAGCACGCCAAGACGATTTGCTGATTGCAAAAAGTAATATTCTCTAGGTAGCGAATGTCCATCCTAAGGACTGCCCTACCAACTGAAGAAAAAATAACTACACCAACTGGAGAGGGGAGGGGAATGAACGCCTCCAAGGAACAAGAATCGCAGGTTTATTACACCTAGGCATTCCATGGTGCAAAGGTAACAAGGTGAGGGTGAGACAGGGGACGGTTTTGTCTGCTGTCTCGCAAAGAATAGGCCTGTACCGTTTACGCCATGCCCACAATGCCAATTCGTGACTGTGTTGAGTAAAAGAAAAAAAGACAAAAATATAAAAAAACAAGTCATTCCCATTATACATACCTCTCCGACCTACTTTTGGATTTTCCTCTGCTCTAACTCGAGCGAAACACTCAATGGGCCTGTAGTGCAGCCGCGGCATCGGGAGGCGGCGAATCCAAGTCCACACGGTCGACTTGTGCCCGCTGTTCCGCGCTCTTCCGTACCAAGTTGCCGAAATATTTGAGAGCCACCTCGCTCTCCCCCCGCACCTTGACCGTCTTCTCGCGCCTCTCCCCTAGGTCCTTGACGCTCCGCTCCAGTCCAGAGCGGAGGTTGTCGGCCGGGATGCGGAGAACCTTGCGGACCGAACCTGAGATACGTGTGGAG
The DNA here is from genome assembly GCF_003711515.1 of Sodiomyces alkalinus F11. Taxonomy (NCBI): domain Eukaryota; kingdom Fungi; phylum Ascomycota; class Sordariomycetes; order Glomerellales; family Plectosphaerellaceae; genus Sodiomyces; species Sodiomyces alkalinus. The sequence goes on along the minus strand of NW_021167079.1, from coordinate 1,356,514 downwards.
TTCTCGTGCACGTAATCGGTGGACGCCAGTTGCATGGAGATTTTATTCGATAGACGATGAGGTAGAGAGTTGGGGATCTGGCTGATCACATAGGCGCCGGCCGCGATTGCTAGAAGAAATCATTGGTTAGAGAGAGGAAAGAAAAGGGAAAGAAAAAAAGGTGCAGAAAAAAAGGGCCGAGCATTCGCTTACCAGCAGCAAAGATGCCAGGGAGGAGAAGCCGGCGTAGGTTGTCGTTGCCCATGATTTTGGCGGCGTTGAAAGCATGGCTAATCCAGCCCGTATCCAGGCCAACAGCACGAGGCAAAATGGCACCGGCCAGGGTAAGCGCCATGCCCGTACCAGCGACCTTCTCCTGTTGCTGCAAGATGGTGGACCAATCCACAAAGTCCCAGACTTCCGTGGGGATCTCGACCTGCCTGGCAAGGGAATCCCGCTTTCTCTTGAACATAACGTCAGGTCGGAAAGTAAGATTCTGGAAATCGTTGCCAACATGCAGGATGCCCAACTGCTTGATAACGTTGACGCCAGCGACAGTCTTCATCCTCGCGTGCTCCTCGCATCCAGCTACCGACTCGGAAATGTGTGCCATCATGGCCTCCTTTAACTCTTCGGCGTAATCGAATGCGGCGAACAAGCCGCGGTACTGTACACCGTGGTTGCTGTCCCCGACGCGAGTGATGGCCGAATTCAGCGTTGTCCTCGTGTAGTCGTAAACGTCCTTGCAAGTCGCCTCGATCGTTTGGTCAAGCTCTTCTCCCGTCTGTGACCTTGCCTTCGTGCTCGATGCGAGCTGCGGTTCGATCTCCTGGAGTTCTCGCGTCACCCGATCAAGCTCTCCCTGGGCAACATCGGCGTTGACTGTTGCCAGGGTATGGACATCGTTGAGTATGTTGAGCAGGTACGTCTTGGCCGGTGCCAACTTCGACTTTGCTCTCTTCTCTAGGACGAACCTCCGAAGCGATTGTTCCAAGTTCTCGAAATCTCGGACTTTATCGACATCTTTGCCTTTGCCTTTGGGATCGTGGCCTGGGTCGTCGTCATCCCCACCACCACCGCCGCCGCTTGAGCTTCCGTTGCCACCAGGCGCCCCGCCCGGAGCCGCCGGAACGGCATTGCTCGAAACAAAGTGAACAAGTTCCGCAGACTCCTTGAAGGTGCGTGGGCTCAACCCATTCACCTGCTCGAGGATCATCTTCTTGCACCTGCCCTTATCTCGGATGGCATCAAAGCTGTTCACAACAATAAAGAGGTATGCCTTCTCTTTTGCTGCCGCCCAAATGAATTCCTTGGCCGTCATGGTGAAATGGTTAGCGGCCGAAACCACAAACACGACCACGTCAATCTCTTCTTGCCTCGCAAAAACAGCCGTGGTCTTGGTTGTGTCTGAGTTGAGGCCCGGGGCATCGATGAGGGCGATGTCCACCACCCCGTTGTTGAGGAGCGATTCGTCGATGGTCCGCACATCCTTCACGTAGACCTTGCACAAAGTATATGTCGCATTATCGACCACAATCGTTTCCAGCTCTGATAGTTTGAACACGTCGTATGTCGTCTCGTCATGTCGATTATAGACTGCATCTTTATGCACCGCATGCACTTCTTCGATTCCGCCATTTTCCCTTGCGTCCAATACCTCGCAAAAAATGGCCGTACAAGGCTGCTCGTCTTCCGGAAGAACTTTTCGTCGCAGAAGGGCATTGCAAAAGGTCGACTTGCCTGCGTTCAGGTCGCCGGTGATGAGGACCTTGCTGGATGTATCTTCGATTCGTTCTCGGAGACTCATGAGGTGCCGAATGCTGGAGCTAATCTGACCGTCGAGGAGGGAAGCGATAGAAGTCTTTTCGAGCGAGTGCACGAGTTCCGCTTGGTATAGAGATCCCAGTTTGAGATCGAGCTTCAAGACGGAGAAGTCTTGGGCGATCTGAGGTGTGACTAGCCTCGGTTCCTCGGGCGGTCTGTTTTCCGAAGCCCTGCTCGATTCCGCTTCATCGTGCGAATCTGCTGCTGCTGTCATAGCTCTTCGAAGAGCGGGAGGGGGCACAGGCGAGGCGGGACGGGACTGAGATTTGTTGCCCGTTGTCGAGAAAGAATGAGGGAAGGTGGGGCGTGAAGACGACCCGGGGGTTGGTGTATTATCCGTTCGTTGCACCGATGGGTAATGTGCCGGCCATTGCGCGTTCATCTGCTGCAGGTGTTTCAAAAGTTCGACAACCTTGGTGATAGAACGGCCAAGGGTCGAACGGTGCTGGTTGTACCATAGTTGGTGGATGGCGCCGGCCTGGTACCGCCTATCGACGTCGGGTTGCGTTGCATGGTCGCGACCGAGAGTCGAGACGTGGCCATCACCTCCGTCGATACTACCGCCGTAACCCGAGTCTCTATCGAGCATCGCTTGAAGTTGGGCAGCGTGGACAGAGGTGGAACCGGAGCCGACGGTCACGAATTGCGGTGGGCCGTCAGCTGGGACAGTCGGCGTCGGACTCCCCGCAGCTGCATCTTCATTGTCGGGCTGAGCCTCCTGGCTCATAGGAGCCTTGCCTTTTCCGGAGAAGTAATCCTGGCTCATCGTCGTGGTTGGTGTGTGGTGGTAGTCCGCATGGTCGAAGGACGCGAGTACGGAGTAGGTGACGTCGAAATTGATGTTCGAGGGAGAATAATAGTTTTTGTCTGCCGCGTCTTGCCACGACCTGGTGCCACTTGCATGATGCTGGTCTGAGCGGCAAATTATCTCCCCTCATCATGACGAACACTCTGATTGGCTTACCACATGAAGCCACATCAACTGCTTAATAATCCGTACTGATTGTAGCTATAACTTCGTACCTGTTCTTCGGGTGGTGTGGATTACGAGCGCCGAAGTGGCCACTAAAAAACAACATCCAAGTTCCACTTACCTCAGGGGATAATAGCTACCTTCCATCTGTCCCTTATGAAGTTCTGCACGCTGTTATGCGGAAAAGCGGCATGAGCTCGCCATCAGATGGACAGTTTCTGAAGTTCTTGCGGGAAGTCTATAATATCAAGGCAGTTGATCGATGCGGCGAGAAATCCACTTTACACTTAGGTACTCGGAGGATGTCCACCAACTTACCCCAGTTTTCAACTCGGGACATAGAATCTGTTGGGGTAATTACAGAGGTGGCAGTGAGATGCCGTAAAATAAACAGTAGTTGAGTCGGATGGTAATATCCTAGGAATCTGCTTAATACATGGCGAGACTCGTCCTTTACTGTCCCTTCCTTTCTGTAGTAATCTCATACCTTAGTGACTGTATGAAAATATTTGGGATGTAAGCGGTAAATCGTTGCCTACTTATTAGCCCTATAGAATATATCATTGCACCCTCTCGAACGCTCGTTACTTCGTGCGCCAGGGTGCTATCTATGGTGACCTGGAAACATATATGAAGTCTTGAACAAACCCATATTTTGGACATATCCCGCGGCGACACCAGTCATCAGCACAGCAGCAGACTTCATCTTCTCTAGGAGATGTCATGCGAAGTAAGAGGACCTAGAAAATCTCAGCTCCGGCTTCAGAATCTTGCCGCGGAAGAACTTCAATTAGGTTGCGCTTCATCCAACCCTGATTCTGCTTAGTCATGTTAGCCTTCTTATCTTATCTATCGGCCAGGTCAGGTACCTAGACCTTGTACCTGTGAATTATGACCCCATCCATCCTATCCGTAGAGCAAGGTTGGCGGCTCTCGGCCAAGCAGGCTTCATTGATCATCCAGCTTGCTGTTGTGAACACTCTACCGCCCCTCGGCATCCTTTGCGGTAGCCTCTTTCGTCTCGCTTCTTCCCTCTAATCACAGTTTCTGAGATTTACTTGCCTTCAAAATCCTCCCTTCTGCGACAGCGCACCACGCGAGACGTTTATCGATCTACATCTCTGCAATCCCAGTGCCGGTATCAACACCATGAATGTACGAGGCGACCCATCACCCCTGCGCAAGCACAGCCCACCCTCCCCCTCATTTCATGCAGCAGCCAGTTAATGCCGTAGCATAGATCCTCGAGTATATGTTCGGCAAGCGCATGACGCCGGCCGAGCGTCTGCGGAAGAATCAGCGCATGCTGGACAAGGCGATAAGGGAGCTTGACCAGATGCGTGTGAAACTGGAGAAGCAAGAAAAGACATTGATCGGACAGATCAAGCAGAGTGCGCAAAAGGGTCAAATGGGCGCCTGCAAAATCCAGGCCAAGGATCTCGTTCGGACTAGAAGGTAGGCACACCTCTCCTGGAGCCTCCCCGATTGTTGCGCTAACGTACGTGACGCGACTAGGTATATCGAGAAGTTTTATTCCATGAAAAGCCAGCTTCAGAAGATCTCTCTTCGATTGCAGGTACGGCGCATCTTCCCCTTTCGCTTCCCCCCTTCATCCATCCGTTTCCGACAACGACCACAAGAACTGACATGGTTCGCACGGAAAGACATACCGCACCAACGAGCAAATGATGCAGGCAATGAAAGGAGCTACGGTAGCCTTGGGGAGCATGAACCGGTCGATGAACCTCCCCGCCCTGCAGCGAATCGCTATGGAATTTGAGCGAGAGAACGACGTGATGGAGCAAAGGCAAGAGATGATGGACGATGCGATCGACGACGCCATGGATGTGGGCGCGGAAGAAGAAAGCGAGGAGGTTGTGGAACAAGTCTTGGAGGAGATTGGCGTTGACCTGAACTCAGCGGTACGTGGGACCCTACCCTGCCGGCCTCATGGGGGTTTGTCCGTCGACAGCCCGAGTGGTGCTAACGAAGCAGATACAGCTCGGAGACACGCCCGTCGGAGTGCAATCGAATGCGGTGCAAGAACAGAAGGTAGCGCAGGCCATCGGGGGCGATGGAGGCATGGGGGGTAGCAGCGGGGCGGACGATGAACTTCAAGCCCGACTAGACAGTCTCAGGCGATAAAAGGGGAGCCGTGATAGCCAGCTATGACTTGGAAGTTGCGGCATGGGGCAGGGAATCATTTGTGCGTCTTCTACCACCAACAAAGGCGTTTTGGAGTTTATGGAGAAATTCTTTTGTGTGTACAGGTCAGGCACGCACTTCTGCTGGCGTTTGCCTGCATTGTTGTAGCCATGCAGGCATGTCGGATGATGTGGAGGATGCTACTCTTGGGGCCGGTTACGCTGGGCATAGAGATGTGTTTACTTGACAAGTTTACAGTAAGGTACCTTACCTACCTTAGGTAGGTAGCTACCTTAGATGTGACGATTTCCGCGGAGAAGCATCAGAGTCCCCCTTACCAAGGCAAAATAATGTTAGTGGTTCCTATCCGCTAGTCTGGGCCACCATTCCAGTGTGTTGTTCCCAGGATTAAGATTATTTAATTTGTAAGAAGGTTGCTCAATATCAATGTTCATCGTTCGTTCTTTGGTCTCTCTTGGTAAGCTTATTAGGTAGTGGTTGATGGAACATACTATCATAGAACACAGTCAGGCCTGGCCCTGTACTGGGTAGGTGACGGATCTGCCCCAGGTTCTTTGTTGCTGCATTGACTTGAGACAATGTAGGTAAGTTGCGTGCCCTTGCCCTTCAGGTGCTTTTAGGACGTCACTCGGGTGCACAATGCCTACGGGCAGCTCCGCTTCTCACACTACTCATTTCCGGACCGCTTTCTTTCCGCTCTACGTCACTATTGATGGACCCTTGCCCAGAGCACTTTATTAGTAACCACCCACACTATTAGGCCCCAAATACCTTGTCCATCCTTCCCCAGATTCTCTTCATCTTTCTGCCACCATAATTAGATATTTACCTTGCTTGCTGAATGCCTATTTTTGATACCTTAGTTGGTATGTTCGTGAAGACAGCGGGAACTTAGCGAAGAGCCCAAAAGCGACTGGTCTATCGTCATTGCCACCCAGCTTCCTGCTACTTGGATCCCTTATTCAGTCATACGGATATCTTCCGTACGTTCTCTATCCTCTTTGCAATTCGTCCTGTTCTTCCCTCGCCTCCATCCTCGTCATCATTTTCTCGTGAAGTGCTGCCTCAGTCCCTTCTAAAGGGGACCACTCGGCTAGCCGCCGAGACTCCGGGGCTGTGCCACTTTTCCATCCTTGTCACATCTCGTTATTCTTCCCCCCACCTCTGAAATCCTCCTTTCCCATTACTCTACCTCGTTCTCACCTTGCTGTCCCGTCCCTTCGTTTCCCCTCGCAGACCCTCGGGCCCATACGATCTAAGATACCCGTGGGCTACGTGTAGCTAGCACCTTACACGGGACAGTCGCAACCCCTACTAACCGCTACGTTGCTTCACCATAGTGGAATACTTGATCACAGCTGTCCAACTGTACGGTGAAAACATCCTCTGACATCTTGGGGTTTCCCACCAAAAAAGGATACCAAGATTCAGCTCGCACTTTGAACCTTGATCAACTTTGGGACATTCTCCTAAGAAAAGAAGGAACAGCGGAGGACAAAAAAAGAAAAGAAAACGTCTCGGCGCGAATACTCCGATTCGCGCTGTGTCTCCGCCACTGGTGACATACACCGAAATTCGCGATCCTGGTGCCCCGCATTCGATTTCCTACCGGAACCCAAACCATTTCTAGTTCCGAGCCCACCGAAAACAAGAACCCTTTCCCCCTCGTCTTTCCGAGATCAACGAAGCTGGCAGGCAGCAAGCGCCGCAGCCTCTCCAGTCACGGGAGTGGTTTGCTGAGCAGAATGTTCGGTGGTGGCTCCAACCCTACGGCTTCCCGCGAGTCTAAGGACGCCGACGCCAAGCCTTCCCCCTCGCCGCCCGACGCCGCTGGCTCTTCCTCCTCCAAGGCATCCGACCAAGTCTCTAGCGGTGACAAGAGAAGCGGCAATGGAAGCCCTCCGGGACGTCAGGACACCGGCAGCTCCGCGGACAAGAAAAAACGGCGGGCCAGCGGCGTCCAGAGCCGAGCCAGCAGCCTGATCGCTTCAGCGAAAAACACGTTGAATTTTGGACAGGTCGGTCGCACCAACTCGGACAGCTCGCAAAGTCCCCTCCAGAAGCTCGGCAAGCAAGACCCGGCACTCGCCGTGCCTCAGGGTCAACACAATAACTCGGCCGGCGAGTCCCTCCCCGGGCCTCGCTCCACCTTCCGTGTCGGTGTTTGGGAAGATAGAAACAAGAAATGCCGCCGGACGATGGAGGATACCCATGCTTTTCTGTACAACTTTCTTCACACTCCTGCACCTGCCGTCGAGGGCAACAAATCCGAAACGCGTGCCGACTGCGACGACAAGGACCCCTCGACCACAACTACCGGCGCGACGTCCTCACCCCCCGCCTCGGATTTAAATATGGTGGAGACGGACAATGGCTACTTTGCAATCTTCGACGGTCATGCTGGTACCTTCGCGGCCGACTGGTGCGGCAAGAAGCTGCACCTCATTCTCGAGGATCTTATTCGGAGGAATCCCAACATGCCTATTCCCGAGCTCCTCGATCAAACCTTCACAACCGTCGATGCCCAGTTAGAGAAGCTGCCGCTTAAGAACAGTGGCTGTACGGCTGCTATTGCCGTCCTGCGCTGGGAGGACCGCGTTGCCAGCGACAAGTCTGCCACGGGTTCCCAGGCCATCGCCCCGGCCGTTGCCGCCGCGGCGAAGACCCAGGCTGCTACCGGAGAGGGTGCTGCTGGTGGGGAGCTTGGAGCGGCCGCAGGCAGCGAGGCTGCACATACGAAACTCAAGAGCTCGGCTTTCCGGCAGCGTGTCCTCTACACGGCCAATGTGGGCGACGCTCGCATCATACTTTGCCGGTCGGGCAAGGCGCTGCGGCTGTCATATGATCACAAGGGAAGCGACGAAAACGAAGGCAGGCGCATTGCCAACGCGGGAGGCCTGATCCTCAACAACCGAGTCAATGGTGTCCTGGCGGTGACGAGGGCTCTGGGCGACGCTTATATCAAGGGCCTCGTCACGGGTCATCCTTACACGACTGAGACTGTGATTCACCCGGAGACGGATGAATTCATCATTATAGCCTGTGATGGCGTAAGTATTTCCCCAAGCACCAGCTACGCGAGTGATTATCTATCTGCCTTTTGCTGTCCTCTCTTTCTTTTCTTTTTGTAGTTTTTTTTTTTTTATTCTCCTCCCCATCCATCCTCCCGTGTGGACAGTTTAGCTAATCATCTACAGCTGTGGGATGTCTGTTCTGACCAGGAGGCGGTTGACCTTGTCCGCGATGTTGAAGACGCGACAGATGCGGCGAAACTCCTGGTCGACCATGCGCTCAACAGATTCAGCACGGATAACCTGTCTTGCATGACTGTGCGGTTCGACAAGGCCGCGCTGCTCGAGACGCAAAAGGACAAGGAGAATGCGCTCGGAGTGGAGAAACCGGCGCAGAGCGGTCAGGTCAGCGAGGCGGACAAGATCGTGCGCGAAGCGCAACTCAATCTCGCCCAGAGCGAATCGCCGGCTGCCGGTAGCGATCCGGGCGACGACACGCAACCTGCGAAAGCGGACGGTATGCTGGAGGAGGAACCGAATAGCGTCGGCGGCAATACGACGACCGAGTGCCCGGAAGTATCTATGAATGCGGACGTGGCGCCGTCCAAGGAGGCCGAGACGGCCAACGAACCGCCCAAGGAGGCAGCCACGAAGACCAACAGTTCTTAAGCCGAAAAGCAAAGAGATGGTAGACTTGTGCACGACGATTGACTTTTCGAAGAGACAGAGTATATGGACAGACAGATAGCGGCCTGGACAAGACTGGATGCTTTAGTTGCGATGCTCCCCCTCCCCCCCCCTCCTTTTTCTCTTTGGCAGTGTCCTGTCGTTTCTCTAAGTAAATGACGCATGTCTACTGCCTGGAACCACTGGCGAGCAAAAGAGGAATGCAACAGATTACACAGGTGTGCGGCGCGAAGACGGACATTGGGGGGGGTGTCTTTGGCCGTTCATAGGTACTGGTCGACCGAAGCCTGAAATATCGTTTTCGTAGACAATGATGCTGTATTACTCCGTGTTCGGTACGCGTGACGTGGTTTCCCGGTATTAAACCATCGCAAGCCCTGTTGGTCGTTGGCCTAATCCAGTCAGGGCAAGGCGTGAGTGAAGCAAGGCAAACGGACGATCAGAAGAACGCGTGACCTCTAATAAATTCCAGGCTTTGCTTGGCGGTGTGTTGATAAGCTGTCCACTAAGACCGAGCTAGTGTTTCGTATGCGTACTGCCCGTACATCATGACTGCGTTGGCTTTGATGAATATCGTCTTACGTAGATAATGTTTATTCTATTATTATAGCTTTATCCTGGTACAGAGATGGGTTTTTCGTGTGTATCTGTAAAATGAAAGTCCTGGAGGTAATTCTAGTCCGCTTAGGTAATAGTAGGGTCCAAATAGGAAGGTGGGTAAGCAATAAGCAACCCCGCGCCCCGCTAAACACAGCCTCATCACATGATACTGCCCCTTATTATCGGGATTCCTTCCTCCCCGCCCCAACAACAAAAAAGAGGCCGAACCCAACCCCTCCATAAACCCGGTGCAAACCGATCGAACCCCCCAGACTCGACTCGCGTCCACTCAAGACTCAACAAATGATTCCCAATCATCACCGCAAACAGGCCCCGAACAGCCGACGCCGATTTGCGAATCGACCCATTGACCATTGAACGTTGGGCATCAATTATCTCGCGTCTCATGTTCTACAAACGACTGAATCCTAGCATCTCACAAGTCGAGTACCGCGAGTGAGCGAGCGCTGGGCCCGCCGTAACCCGCCGCAACCCACCCACAGTCCACTCTCCCAATCGCCCTTTTTGTCCCTTATTCCCAAAAGTGCCACCGCTACCCGCCGTTCGTACCCGCTACCCGCCCACCCTATTGCCATTATCCCGTCGCCGGCCGAAAAAATGACAGCATATGGCGCCCAAGGGGGTACCAATACAAGTCCATCAGCAGCCTCGGCCTCTACCACAGTCCCTCCCGCCGCAGCCTCCTCCGCTTCAACAACTACCGCACCCAGGGCTTCCGGCTCGGTCTCCTCTCAGACATCTCAGCCGCCCACCCAGCATAAGCGCGTCTACCAAGCATGCATTCCCTGCCGGCGTCGCAAAGTCCGCTGCGACCTCGGCAGCGTCGACAACCCCCATGATCCGCCCTGCGTGCGATGCCGACGAGAGAGCAAGGACTGCTACTTCAGCGCCACCCGTCGCAAGCGCAAGAACGAGGACGGAACCGATACCTTTGAGGAGCCGGAGGTCGACGAGTACACCATCCGCAACGGCCGGAAGCGACTCCACACCGCCGAACCCAGCCCCGCCGCCGTGGACCGCCGTCTCTACCGCGACGTGCCGCTGACGCCGGGCGGGACCGTCACGCGCGATAAACCCCTGCCGCGCCCTGGTACCTCTCGCAGCAGCGGTCGTGGTAGTATCGGTAGGGGCGTCACCCCGACTGCTTCGACGGCAAGCCACGCCGGGGACTTTGTCCTCGAAGATGAGCCCAACGCCCAGGTGGAGAACAGAGAAGCTCGAAACGTCCTGAGTCGAGGAGTCTACGGGCCTCATGACGCTCTCGACTTGCTCTACAAGGCCGCCACCGATAAGTCAGTAAACCAGACGGGGGGTTCCATTTCCTTTCCCTTTCCCTTTCCCTTTCCCTTTCCCACACCTGCTGTCGCTGTCGCACAACTTGAACTTGTTGCTGACTCGCGTCGCACATTTTTAGTTCCCTACCTTCACACAAACGCCACGAGAGCGCCGCCTCTCTGGCTTCTTTGGCGCAATCACAGCCCATGGTTGTCAGCCCTACGGCGACCATGAAGCCGGCCCCACCACCCCCGGCAGAGCCGATTCACAAAGCCGAACCGCAACCCATAGATCCCGAGCTGGCGAAGCCCGACCTCTCGGCCCAACCGGGCTACGTCGATGCCATCAAGGCATGGAACAGGTTTCGCTTCGTCCGAGCCGGCTGGTTCACGGCTCACGAGGCCATTGAGTATATTGACTAGTAAGCTTTTACCGCCCATGTTCACCGGGGCCCTTTCGTCCACTGTACCCCCCCCCCCCCCTTCCCTTCTTTTTCTTTTCTTTTTTTTTTCTTCTCTTTTACTTACACGATCAGCTACTACGAATACCTTTCTCCCTTGACTCCTATTTCCCCACCAACCTTCCGCACCCCGGCATCTCATCTCACCCTCCTGACCGAGGAACCCATCCTGACCGTCACCCTTCTCACCATCGCGTCACGCTACCGGCGCATGTCTGGCACCGGCGGCCACTGCAGGTCGCATGCCATCCATGAGCAGCTCTGGAACTACCTGCGAGGCATGATCGAGCGGTGTCTCTGGGGCCAGGAAGCCTTCGGTGGCGGCTTCGTGGCCATGGCAGCCGGCGCCTCTTCCATGGAAGACCCGCAGACCAGCAGCACTGCCCCCTGGCGCGGCCTCCGAAAGGGCAGCCTGCGCACGCTCGGCACGATCGAATCCCTGATGATCCTGACCGAGTGGCACCCACGGGCGCTGCACTTCCCGCCCGATGAGGCCATCGACGAACTGATGCTACCGTCCTACGACGGCAGCGACCTCGCCAGTACCGACGAGAACGGAAACCAGCGGCTGTCCGCCGGAATAGGTGGCCGGCGTATCGAGAGCTGGCTGGAGCCCGCATGGAGGAGCGACCGCATGTGCTGGATGCTGCTCAGCACCGCCATGGGTCTGGCCTACGAGCTGGGCGTCTTCGACGACATCGACGAGCTGCTGCGCGACGGTGCCATCTCGCGGCCGGAGTACGAGGAGGAGACGTACCGTCAGCGCGCGAATCGCATCAAGCGGCTGCTGCTGATCTATCTGACCCAGCTGGCTGGCCGTCTGGGTTGGACGAACATGGTTCCCGAGGCGCTGCGGCGGAGTGACCCGGCCGTGACGCGAAAGCGCCCGGGGGGTTCTGGGGGAGGAGGGGGAGGAGCAGGGGGAGGAGGAGGGGGAGGAGGAACGGGTAGAGAGGGTGGAGGAGAAGGCACGACGCCAGGCACCAACCCGTCGTCGCTGTCGAATGCGTTCAACTACATTCCCGATCTCGAGCTGGACGATCAGATCATTCATTGCTGGGCCGGCATCAGCAATGCCATGCACCTGGGGAACGAAAAACTCTTCCGCTCCAGGCAACACACGAAAAACATCATCCAGAGCGGCAAGTACACCGAGCACTTGCAGGACTTCCGTCCCATCCTCGAAGACTGGCACAGGGAGTTCTTGCGCTTTCGCCTCCCACCCTTCATCCGGCACATCCTCAGCATCGAATACGAATACGTCCGGATCTACGTCAATTCCCTGTCCCTGCAGGCCGTCGTGGAACGATCAGCAAGCAATGCTGGGAACTCGGCACAGGCTGGTCAGGCTGGTCAGGGTGGGCAAGTCCCCATCAGCACGGCGCAACTGTCGCCGCAGACGCAGAACTACTTCGGGAAACTGCCCCTCGGCCAGCTGGGCGGGTTCGGGGCGACAGACCAGGAATACATCAGGGAGGTCGTCGACGGCTGCCGCAACCTGTTGAGGACCGTGGTCGAAGGTCTCCTCCCCGGCGACTACCTCAAGCACGCCCCGGTGCGGACGTATTTCCGCATCATCAGCGGCGCCATGTTCCTACTCAAGACGTTCGCCCTCGGGGCCCCGCGTTCCGACGTCAAGCTCAGCATCGACTTGATGGACTCGACGGTGCAGGCGCTCCGGAACTGCGTCGTCGACGATGTGCACCTCGGCATCCGGTTCGCCGACCTGCTCGATTCGCTCACCAGCCGGCTGCGGAACCGGTTCATCCAGGCACCGCTTCTCGGCCACTCGGCTGACGCCCGCAGTCCCGACCCGCAGCAGGCCGGCATGGCCCATGGCGGCGGTCTCAATGGACAGGGCGCCAATGGTGACGGGCAGAATTGGAGTGCCCATGCTAGCCGGCTCCGCGAGGGCCTCACTCAAGGTATGTTTTCTCCCTACTGTGTTACACGTCCTTTTTTTTTTCCCTTTTTTCTTCTTTTTTGCCCCTTTCCTCCGCTTCCTCATGCACGCCAATCTTTGCAGACTGGCAACTAACGACTGTATTCCCACCTAGTAGACGCCAGCGGCAACATATCGGCCACCCCCTTCGACCTCACCGCCGGCTCTTTCCCTTACCCGTCGGGTGCAGCGTCGGGTTTCAACCCGTCAACGCCCGCTGCACCACTCGACAACCCGTCCTCGGTCGAGAACATCATGGACGTCACCGACTGGGGTAACCCGAACACGGAGATGTGGTACCTGCCTCCCGGCCCGGCATTCTTCCAGAACATGGAAAACGGAGGCATCGCCATGACGGCCGAGGGCCTCAACGTCGGTGGCGTCGATCTCCTCGAGTACATGGCGATGGATCCGCAGTTCCCCGTTATGGACAACCCGCCTTTCCCTTGAAAAGTTCAAGAAGCACAACCGTACCGATTGATTTGGTGTACTTTGACTTCAGTGTTATTACAAATGGCGTTGAAGCTCCGCGGTGGCGTCAGAGGGAACATATTTTCTTCTTCTTTTTGTATTTCAGTTTTTCTTTTTCGCTTCAGCAATGGGGGACGAACAAAAAGAAGGACATGTCTCAATCCATATCTCCTCAACTTGCACACAAGTATATCTTATCTCCCTGATTCAACGCGACGGTTCGAAGAAAACAAAGTGGGAAATGGGAGCGGATAATGGTAATAATGGAATACATTCAATCCCATCGCAACCCCCTTTTCTCGCCGCCGACCACATCTGGTGATATTCTTCTCGTCATCTCCCTCCTGCTACTTTACGGCTTGTTACCGTGGCATCCTTATGGAAAATAGTCCTGATAAGAACTATAAGCTCTGCGCAGAGTCGACAGAACAGGGTAGATGATGGCTACATGAGTGCTTGTCGTACTTCTTAATCATGCTATAAACAGACTCCGATTTCTCCTCGGCCACCCATCCCATTCCAAACTTAGCCAACACACACACACACGTCCCGTTGAACACACGGTGGAGGATGCAGCGGCGACGCAGCAAGGCAGCAGCCACCCTCGCATGGGGATTCCGGACAGAAAAACCCAAACGCCAAGCGCAATCCCACAAAAGTCCTGGAGCTCTTGAAGGAACGGGCCTGCACCCCGTTCCCTCCGTCTCGTTACAGCTGCCAAGACAACTCGCCGTCCTTTACTGCCATCAGTCATTGTAGGGGTCTGCCCTCTGCCCTATGCAGCCAGGGCGAAATGGCAGTTAGCTGATCATGCCCTTCTTGGTCTAGAGCAGCGGTGGACAGTCAGCAGGCAAAAGTAAAAGTAAACCCTTTGGGGACCTCGAGGCCATCGAAAAACGCCGGTAATCGGTAAGGTGCCAGGAAGGACAACGGAGAAAACAAAACCACAAACGTACCAAATGGTCCCAGAGCATTTTGGTGAGCGAGTCCGACATGGAGTACAGGTCGATTGAGAACTCGCCCGCTATCAAACGAGGCATGGCATTGACACCGTCAGTATTGCTTCCAAGGTCCTCCAAGGTCCTCGTCAAATAACCAAACCGGGGGGTGGCGGGGGGAGGAGGCGCGCAAGACGTACACTCGACATCAGTTTTAATATACATATCTTCCGTGCGATTATCATTAATAAGCTGGATGACATGCAGGAGGTCGTCCTCCTTCAACTTTCCGAGACCGTCCGCGATCTTCTCGTAGTCGTATTTTTGGTTGGGCTTTTTAGGTCCCGCGGTGCCCTTGCGCTTCACACGGTCCTCGTCACTAGGCAAGGGTCCCGTCTCGCGCAGGATCTGCTGTAGGGCTTGGCTGGGGTTCTTGAAGGTAACAGTGTGGTCGTTCTCGTAGTGGTTGGACTGGAAGTTGAGGTCGTGCGGGATGCTCTGCTTCGACTTCTCTGTGGTGTAGCAGTCAATTGACATCTCAAATTCACCCCATCCTTCGTTTTCGCAGGTAAATGGCGGCTTGGTGAAGGCTGTAACGGCGCAAACACGCGTGCACGTCAGCATGTCGCACCATATATCGATAATTCGCCGTTCTCTTTTCGGTCGCGGAAGTGGGAAAAGGACATGCGCCAGGGATACAAGGGGAGAAAGCATAGCATACTCTGGACCGGGTTCTCAAACGAGGGGTGAAGGTTGTAGGTGACGCGCTGGAAGCAGTCGGCCGGATGCTGATCTCCATTCTCGTCGAGGACATAGAGTGAAACCGACCATTTGCGCATAGGAAAGCCCTCTACCTGCTGTGGTCGTTCCGGACTGGAATTTCGAGTCGATTTTTTTCTCTCGCGTCAGCCTTTGCCCCAACAGGCCGGCCCCGTATACCGTAGCACTCGCACTCGCCCAACCCATGGGCAACAAGGCCACCGCGCATCGCGATCGAGGGAGCACCTACAGGATATTTTGGTCGGTGACCAGTCTGACTTTGCGCTGGGGATTTAGTTTCGTCTTAGCCCGCATCCTGTATGAGCGTAGAGGCAATGGGGATGGTATTGAACGAGAAGCACAACGAAGTGTGGGTTGTTCCGGGATGTCAGGTAGTTTGGGATCAATATCTCCACGAAGAGCAGAGGGAATTCAGGGTCCCAGGTCGTGGTACAAGTGGGAGTAGGAATAAGACGGGTAGAACAGCAATGCAAGATGGTAGTAGAAGGGCAGGCCATGGTGCCACGCGCTGTGAAAGCCCAGAGGATCGATCAAGCAGCGCTGCCCCCCAGGGAAAGGTTTCCCTTTTCTCTTTCACCTCTCTTTGCGCTTTCGTTCACCTCTGGGGAGTTCATTGAAAAAAGGAACCACCCCTCCATGCCGGCCGGGTTGGACAAGGCACGTCGCGGCTCGGGGAGGTGCAGAAGAAGTCAAGAAGCCGACGCAAACCAAGGTAGACATCGTGATGACAGCGCAGTAAGAACCAAAACAACCTACCTCGACAATCATCTTGCCTTCCTCCTCTTACACCTTGTGGATAAACCACAGTCTATGCAGCTTGGTGTTTATACTATATTTCGATTGATACTCGGCGGCGCAATTGATCGGTCGGTCAGTCGCTTCGTCGGTGGTTCGGCAGTGGATTCTACGGCGAGGGTCGGAACACAAGTAGTGGCTCTTTAACGTCGCCTGGTGAATCGCTGAATCGTCATCGGCTAGTGATACGTGAGGTAGAGATGGTTGGAGGGGGGTGTTCTGAACTGAGAGGACGAAATCTGGTCTGCCCTGATGTATGCGGTCATGTTCGAACTCCAATGCTTATTAAGGCCAAGGCAAGGGAGGGCGCACGGTTATAGTACCTTACAGGTAGGTACCTTACAGGTAGGTACCTTACCTAAGGTATCTATGCACGAGGTATCTCGTACGAAGTAAAGTACCTGCCGAATTGTTATACCATAACGACAAAACTCCACCATATATTGAAGCGAGTGAAAATTAACAGGAAGAGAGAAGTAACAATATTATCGTCTCCTTATATACACAGTCCAACTTGACTCCTAAGTTCACGAAAGCACTTACAGATGAATACCTCTGCGACTTTGTTCCTGCAGCGAAGCAGCCGTAGAAGTTCTCTGTCTTAACTGCACTCATTACCTTACATATATGCCAGCGGAGTAACGTCGCCGATATTTTCATGACTCGCATGGCCGGTTTTGAATTAGGGGAATGGGAATCAGAGTCTTTTGTTGATCTGGCCTACAAGCAAGTCGGCACTTTTGAGGAGATGATGGGAATTCCAGCACTTCGAAGGTAGGTACTTGCGCTGCAATGGTCTAGCCCCGATGCCAGTCGCGAAACCCTTCTCAAGCTCTCCTCCACCTTCTGCGGCCACGAAGACCAGTCCATCCAACTCGGCTCACTCCATCTGCCTCCCCTGCCCTGTACAGTGCTTCAACTCTCATCAGATTCTCTCTACTCTTCTTTTCCTTTCATGATTCGCGCTATCATGTTTCGTGTAGTGGGATCAGGGGTAATGGGGAACTATGCGCCGTTAAGACATCGATCCTAGGACCAAATGTCAAGTATGTACGCTATGTGCTGTGTTTTGCTAAGGGGAGGGGTGATATAGGGTGAGACATAGTCGAAGTCCGTTTGCTTGTCCGGACTCAAGACATTGATATAGTCAAATTAAGAGGACTCGTCTTGGGCTTTCTTGAACACCTCCTCGTTCTCCTTCTGGGCCTTGAGGAAAGAGTCCTTGAAGAGGTTGGCATCTGTAACACATCACATGGCCAGTCAGCTAACAATCCTCTCTCGTCGACAGACGCTCAGATCGGGGGTGTGGCGAAGGCTTACTCTCCGAGTTGGCAAAGCGGATGGCCAGGGTGACGGCCTCGGCTTCGCCCTCACTGACATCGGCGGCAGCGTTCCAGACCCAGCTGCGGTCAGAGCCGACATTGGGAGAAAGCTTCATCTCGGGAACAACTACAGCAAACGGTTAGCAAGACCATCATTCTTTCTCGTAAAACCGTCGGCCCACCAGCTCGGGACGGTAGAGCCACAAAGAATGGCCGCAGGAAAGGGAATTTGGCGGCCCCGTGTTTCTTCTTCTTCTTCTTTTTTTTTGTGCCAGACATACTGTAGTGGTTGGCGCAGACCTTGAGCGTCTTGTCCCGACGCATGACAAGGCGAGTCTTTCCATTCTCCTTGTGTTTCAACAGGCGGACGTCGCCCGTGCCACGCTCCTTCCATTCGCTCGACTCCTTGACAAACTTGAACAGCTTGGCCCGCATCTTGAACAGCTGCTCCTCGGATTCCTCGTTGGTACGGACCTCGACCTGCTCGGTGAGCTTGACGACAGGCTCGAAGTGGACATCCTCCGCTTCTTCGGGGGCTTCCTCATCCTGCATGGCGGGGAGAGTGGCGTAGCATGTACTGGTCAGCGCGCCGCAACAACGCACGGGGAAGGGCCATTCACACAGGCAGAACGGGGTTGGTGCATGGAACGTACGCCGCCCTCCTTCTTCTCGTCGGCAGCAGCGGCAGCAGCCTCACGCTGGGCCTTATTGCTGCCCGAGTTGTCACCGCGATCCTCGTCCTCGACCTTCTTTTCCTTCTTCGCACCGCCGCCGAACATGGAGAAGACCGCCGACTGGGTGACGGGCTTATCGGCATCGGCAGGGGCAGGGGCATCGGTCTTGGTCTCGGTGGCCTGAGTGTGGAAGAGAGTAGAGTGTTAGCTTCATTTTTCCAATGTATTTCATGCCCCGCGATACCGGGTAAACTATAGCATGCATGCAGTGATTGCTGGACGGAGAGGAGACATGGGTAATCGTACCTCAGGCGCAGGGGCCGTGGTCTCCTCGACCTTGGGTTCGGTGGCTTCGGCAGCAGACATGTTGATGAAAATGTCGCAAGAGAAAAATGGCGGGACGATAAGGTAGGTAAATGTAAAAGGTTAGGTTCGGCCGACAGAAGTACTACTAAATGCTCAGCTGATAGAAAGACAAGAGGGAGGACAAGATTAAAAAAAAAAAAGAGTCAGTCAAGAGTTGCTGGTTCCCACATGTTCGCTGCCTCCCTCCGCCTGTCGCCTAATCATTCAGTCGGGCCGCCCCTGCCTTGTGCGCTTTGCCCCTCTCCCCCCCTCCTCGAGTAAAGAAAAGTAATAAAAGGCGGGGTGGGCAAACATCAGCCACAGCTTGGAGCCGCAAAAGGCACGACGCCTGAAACCTCCTGATGGTGGCATACCGACTCTGAACCAAACAACATGGGAAAAGGGGTCAGGAACTTACTGTATAGGCTTGAAGAAGTAGCTTGGAATAATAGTAATGATGTGTGAGCTGTGAAGTGAGCGCTCCCAAGTAGTTGTGATTTTTTGTTCTTTTTCCTTCCTTTCTGTTGTTCGTATTTTCCCACCCCGCTCTGACAATGACCTATAACAGGTAGCCCGTCGCAGCACGAAGTACAGTAATTACCTATGTACTCCGTATCAAGCCTCCAGCACCAGCCCCACGTGCCCCTTTTCCAAGAAAGTGGGCCCCTAGGTACTGGTCCCGATACTTATTAATTACTCTGTACTTCCGATGAGAATAATCCAAAAAAAAAAAAAAAAAAAAGGGAATCGCGTTTGAGAGAGGCATCATACTGCAAAGTAGCAGCTATTATACATTATTCCATTTTTGAATTCGCTTGTTACTCCGTGTCATGAGCTCGATACTTTTGTGGTCCCGATGGAATCTGCCATTAAGTGTCTCCTTACTCCATTTCTCTTTTGCTCCAACCCCGATTCTCTGACAGGACCTTTGGGTCTACTGCAGCTGCCTACCTTATTCATGCCCTCTTCCTCTTCGTTGTCTCCTACCGTCATTCCAAGTACAGTCGACGGCGTGAACGATAACGTGTTGTTTGAAGAGAATGGAGAATGGACCAGAAAGTATTCTGACGAACAACGATCGACTTAAGAGAGACAAGGACAGTAGAGAAGGCTAAACAGCAGAGTCCCCTAACAGAGATAGAACCAGAAGAGAAATAGAGAAGGCAAAGGTAAAATGTGTTCCGAACGCAAACAGTTCCCTCCAAACGCCACCTGCTGTGCCCAATTCCCTGTCCCTTGTTCGTCTCCCATAACCATAATCCATTGCATCCTGACAAGCATGCGACCTAAATCGTTTCGTACCACTACTTGTCTCCAAGCCAACATTTCCTGGACCATCGCCACGAGCGGCAACCACTCTCAGAGCTCGTCTTGGCGTCCGTTCTATGCCGCACCTGTCGAGCCTTGACGGCCTCCGAGTATTTGTCGGCCAAGTATGCCTTGGCCTTCTCCCGGTACAGGTTGTACTCTTCGTGCTTCCCTTGCAGCCGCAGCCACCCGAGATGTGATGCGATCTGCGCCTTGAGGACGGACAGCCTCACCTGATCCGAGTAATCTTCCATGTGCCGTGAGGTCTCGTCCTGAATCCGCCGCCATTGTTTGGGCATCAGGTTACTGTTGCTCCATGCGTTTTTGAGGTAATCCACCGTCACGGATGTCTCTGCCCTGACCCGCTCTGGCAAGTCTGTGAGCTTCTTCAGCAGCGAGTGTCTAAGGGAGAGGACCAGCTCCGGCGTCTCGCTGGCTGTATCCCTGGCTTTGTCCCTGACTCGGTCCGCAGCCTTCGCGACTCCGCCGGCTACGTCGGACACCCTGTCGACGAGAAACCGTCCAAAGTCGACTACCTCTTCAATAATGCTCTTGCCAAAGTCAACCTCGAACGTCTCATTGACTTTTGGTTTTCGGGTAGTGACGACTGTTACGGAAATCGGACCATATGCCTCACTCATCGGAATCTCAATTAAGAGGCCCTCGTCGATGGACGAGAACTTGGTCTTGACAAGCCTGCCACCGCGAAGTACGTCAATACTAATGGAGTCCTTCGCGAGCCAGGTCGTCTTCGTGCTCAGTGGAATTTTCACCAGGATTTCGTTGCGTCCATGGACCTCGGCAGAGCAGACCGTTGACTCCTGAGAGCCGGTTACGCTTTCGGAAAAGAAGCTCGGGAAAGGAGCGAGAGCCAAGTTGGTTGGGGAAGCGTTGGCGCGAGGAATATCAACCATCGTCGTCGACGTCAGGTTGCTGGTCATGGTTGAGTCGGGGTAGATAGCGGTGCTGGCAACCGGGGGTGGCGAGGTCAGGGGCTGGTGCACTGCACCGGGGGCGGGTATCGGAGGCGCGACCAAGGAAACCCGGGAGACGCCGTAACATACGACCGCCGTGAGCCCAAAAAGAAGCAAATGGATGAGCACGTATGTGCTTACCACGGGACATCGGTCGAGCATATATCTCCATATCTCTCGAGCTGCCTTGCTTGCATGTGCGCAAAGTCCCTCGATTTCACTCTCGCCAGGTTTTTCTTCCCTCTTCCGCGAGTATCGGCGGGCCAAATATGCAAGGTTGCGGTTTAGCTTACCGGAATCGACGTTCAAGAAAGAGGTCAAATCGACGGGTAAGCGCCCTGTTTGACGGTTGTGGCTACTAAAGAGACGGCGGTGGATGGCACGTCCGTCTATGTATTTGCTCCAGACGTTTACAGGCAGGAGGCAGAGCTGGGGGTCGGATATAAGGATGCAGGGCACACAGTGCTGCTTCATGAATAGCCAAGCAGCATCTCGCGTTTCCCCGGCAATGGCGTCATCCTCCTGCGAGGCATAGAAAACGGCGAAATCGGGCACCGTCCAGTGAGACGTGACATGAAAGTTTCTCCGGTGTGCCAAAGTGCTGTAGGTTCTCTCGCCGTCGACAGTGATGAAGATCATTGTCTCAATCACACCATGCGTCGACATATAGGCTGTCTCCTGGGCCAATGTGCAGCGCTCAACTTTGATATGGGTCCTCCTAAACTCTGCCTCGTCCAACTGAGAAGAGCCGGGACCAGAGGGTGCTGTGAGTGCAGAGGCCATTTTTTTGACGATATCTTCTTGTGCCGTCGGACTGCCGACATACATGATACGAAGTGGCTTTTTGATGAGCAAGTATTCTTCGTCCATGCGCTGGTGGACAGTGGCAAAGGGTGGCCAAGAAATATTCGGAGTGTCATTCTGGCGAGCGAGGTCTTCTTCGTCGGAAACATGTTTGGGATCTTGAGATGCCGAGGCTCCCCGTGACGGAGCAAGCGTAGGGTCGAGAAATGAAGGAGTATTGGTTGTAGGGTCGATAATGGAGGCACTCGCAGGAGTAGAGGGACTACTCAGGCTCTCTTCCGCATAAACCTGCGAGTTATTGCGGGCTTCTTGTTCTTCTTCCGCTACTTCATCCTCCTCTTCTTCTCGTGTTTCTTGGTTATTGAATTCGATCTCTGAGTCTGTCTCCAAGTCATCCGCCGACTGCTCAGTACCAGCAAGACTATGAACGTCATCGGCTCGGCTGTCGTCGAACGAATCGAGGGACTCGGAAGCAGGCCCATCCTGACTCTCGTCGTCTGTGTGGATGAACTCAAAGGTTGATTCTGACAGAGAGGCGGTGGCATCACCGTAAGGGTCGGCGGAAGGAGTCATGATATCAGAATGACTGGAGGCTATCCAGCTAGCTAGCTGTCGGTTGCCCTGCGGTCGGGGGAATCGAAGGGTCAGCTCTGAGGACGACAGTGAAGACTGGCTCAAAGGTTGAAGCTGCTTGTCGGCCGGGTCGGAACTGTCAGGTTCGAAATGTTGAGCAGAAAGCTTCTGCTCTTCCATCACGAGATACCAAATGTCAGTCTGGTAGATATCACGTCATCCCTCCAGTTCGGGAGAGCATCGACAGGGGAAAGAGCCGGAGAGCGCGAGGATGGAGTTCTGGACGGGAAGATCAGTCGAGAAAATGCTCGACAGACCGACCAGGATGGGAAATTATAGAACGAAGGGGAAATCGAGTTGACACGGATGGGGTGAGCACGAATATCGGTTGAGGATAGTGGATCGAGTAAACTGGACAAAGGAGGACTTTAGGCTTTTTAGGCGAACAGAGGGAGAGAAATCGTAGAATATAGACCTTTGAACAACACGAGAGAGGCGTAGAACCAACCCCAACCAACAAGTTATTGGCCTGAAGGGAACAAGGAACCTCGTTGTCTTTGAGGCTTTTGGTGGAAAATGACTTGGACCGAGCCGCCCCCTCCGTCAGCCGGCTTTCAAAGTGTGGCCTGGGCTTACTGGACGAAGACTTACTGTGGAGGCGAAGGTCGTGGAAGGGGTAACTTAAAGTTTGTAGAAGAGAACCTTCCCATGTAGGTATATTACAGAGAAAGTTTTCACCCAAATACGGTGATTTAGGAAGGTATGATCGCGGAGTGGTTTCTGGTCGTCTGTCGTGTCTGATGGACAGGTTAAACCTGCCGCCTGATCTGATGAGTGAGCCTGCTGTAGGGCGGGGTATGGCACTCTGGGTCGGGCTAGAGCTTTGGGATAACGGGAGGGGTGGCGGCTGCTGCCTGGTACGTTGGTTGTCGTTCGTCTTTGGCCTCGACTGGCTTTTAGAATAAGGTAGGGAGGAAGAGAGGACGGAGAGATACGATTTCATCATTCATCGAAGTGACTCGCTTAAGGTACCTACCTCCGTTGACTGCCCACCTTTCTGGGCCGTACTCGACATGTTGTCACGCGGGGTTGTTTGGAGATAAGGAACAGTGAAGCAGGAATGGAGCAATAAGGCAGGAACTCCTTATGGCTAGGATACCTATGTACTCTGTACTCCGTATCCGCACTTGAATACTCCGTCGGTACACAGGTGGGTATTGTTGTGGGGGGGGTTGCCGCCATCCCCGCGAAAGCTTGCCGCCCGTCGCCGTGAACCTTATCTCCGTACGTGATTTAGATACATTAACTGATATAATCGCTGGATCTTTGCCATATCTAGTAACTTTGAAAATACGTATCTCTGTGTGAGCTTGAAGTGCCTATGAGAAGAGAATTCTCGGAACCAACAGAAGAAGAGAAGGTTTAGGGTTCAATGTTCAGTCGGGTAATTTTGAAACATCGAGGTGGACGTGAAGTTACCAGTACCACCCACCCTCTTGGCTGGACAGTACCTGCAGAATCGCTGGACATGTGATCTAACATTGGAGTTACCTACCGTAACTTTGGTGGGGCACCTCGTACAGGGATAAACAGCCGGTCAATATGACGATGGAAGTGGTCACCAACCTGCCCTTATGGAGGACGTATCCGTAGACTAGGTAAATTCGTGGAGTAGGCAACGGATATTTATTATAATTTCTGTGAGAAGAATAGACTAATATATGAATTCTGGCGTAGACGTGTAGATATACGGATACGGAGTCCTGCCTTGCTGCTAAAGGTACGTACCTGTGCGTGGAGGGATGGTTTTTGGGCTACCTTATTAGGCGCGCAACTTGGTGGTTATAGTGTACCCAACATCCAACCCCCAGAGCCCAATGGTTCAGATGGATCTCCGAAACACGTTGTATTCGCCTTGGGCATCTATTAGATACCGGGAGAATATATTAAACACTCAAATACATTTTGTTGTTTGATAGATGAATACTTGTCTTTCGATACCAAGCAAGAGACATTCAGTAATAATTGAGAGTCGAAGATGACTCGACTTCGTACCTACTACCTTTTGTGCCACACTTCGATGGCATCATAGTGCCTTATCGATAAGGGAGGGTATGCCCCCCTCTCGCTGTGATGGCGGGGTCGTAAAACTTCAGGGTACAATGTGCCTACCTTAGGTAGGTACCTTAGACTTGACACCTGGGTAGCTGTCCCGCCCGAGAGTCCCTGTTAGATAAACCGCATATTACGAAGTACTCCGTATGCTGGCATTGCAAGAAGACAGTGAGAAAACGAGGAAGAGCGGGCAGCAAGGTGTGTCCATTAAAGCCGGCAGCCCTGCCGATAGTAAGTAAATTAATGCCGAAAACCCCTCCAACCCAAGGTATCATACAGCAATGCGATGCCTCCGTATATATGCGTGTCCCCGAAGGTCAGGACGAGCCCTGGCACGGGTCTGATTTCCGGGTCCCCGGTTTTCATAGCACCCAGGGCAAGAATCCAGCCCAGTCCAAAAAGCGTTGGGATACCCAACTCCAGACAGGGCTAAGCAATGTCTCTCGCCTTCTCTGTATAATTCACCAAAAGAAAGTGAAAACCGTGTCTTCGTATCCTGCATAACCTTAAGCTTGCAAACCGTAAAAGCAAAACAGGCCCCGTCCACAGAACCGCAAAAAGCATGCATATCGGCACGCGTCAAAACAGTATTATCTTGGGGTATTGGCCATCCGACGCTGGTGACCTTGATAAAGGAAAAGAGCCCAGGTTCACCAATGCCCACTTGCCTATGTTATGCCGGTGACGAAACCGGGCGACAGGCGTAAAGAAGGGCCGCGAGGCGGGGTATCGTGGGTAAGAAGAACCGGAACAAAACGCAGATGAAAACGCCTCAGTCGTCAAGTGAAGACGTTGGGAGAGCCGTACGGGCAAGCTTTAGAGAGAGGGGAAGGGTGTGGTGGTCGTATAGCACAGCCTCTCGAGGCAGCCGAAGCATGAGGGGAAGGAACATGATGAACAGCAGAGGTAACGCTTTCATAGAATGCCGTATTGCTGGAAGAGCCTCATTAGGGTTTGCGTGCCAAAGGGTTCATCGTCGGGGATCATCTCGATGATGCCGGTGAGATTGGCAAAGATGTCGCCTTGGTTCCGGTACGCCAAAATTGATGGCACGGCGGCATTGTCGAATTCGATGTCGAGGTAATGTACCTTGACAAAGTGGACGGTGTTATGGTTCCTCACGAGCGGACTCATCGCGGCCTGTATCTCCGATGACACATCGCACTGCGGACAAATTGTTAGTACGTAGCAAGGAAATGGCGCCAGTGTATGTGAAAGAGGAGGGGGGGGGGGGAAGAAAGAAGGGATTGTGGTGTTAGATGCGACCGAGGAAGGAAAAGACATACATCGGGATCGTAGACGAAGACGACGACGACAGTGTCGCGGCTGACCTTCTCAATGGCGTCGAGGTAGCCCAGCGCATCGACCTCGTCCAGTCTGCCATACACCCTCACGCTCGGGCTTGTCCTCCTGTTTCGTACCGCCTTGTTCCCGTCCCTCTCCAATTCGCGTCTCCGGCTCTCGCGCCATTGCTGCAGGAAAGCCTCCTCGCTCGGCGAATCGCTGGCGTTGCCGTCGTCCTCGCTGGAGTTGCGGGAAGCAGAATGTTGAGCCCCGTCGAGGCCAAAGATGGACTTGCGCACGGTAGACTTGGCACGGCTGATGAAGGAGACTTTCTTGGCTTCCTCGTAGCTGCGGGCGTCGGCGATGACGCCTTTGACTCCGGTGGTGCGGCCGGCGTCGAAAGTGGCCGGAGGCAGCTTGAGGCCTTGGTCGAGGGTGGGGGTACGCATGGCGTTGTCGATCTGGGAGGCGCGATAGGCGTCTTCTTCGCTGACGTCGACGCTGGTGCGCTCGCGGGAGTAGTCTGCTCTGTCTTCAGGGTGGACTCGGATGGGATCTCTCGCGCTGTTGGCAACTAGTCTGTTGAATTCTTCTTGGGCGGGGGTTGGGTTGGACATATTGGGCAAAAACGGGATTCGCGGGCGGGAAGGCTCGAGGGCAGGGCTCTTTTAATAGATGTGATAATTAGGTAGTGGGTGTGTTTCACGGAGAAAGCGTCATGGGAGGGGAACAAAGATGCCTGCGAGTTTCGTGTGCTTCGTCGAGGAAGGAGAAAGGGGCACGGCAAACAAGAAACAACGGGGGTGGACCGGAGAGAGAGTGCTCCTGCCTTATTGCCCTCGAGTTTTTTCGAAAGTGATTCTCGAAGCTGTGGGTACGAGTCGGCAAAGACAGGGATATGTGCGATATGAAATAAGCAATCCCTGTCTTAGGTGGTGGGCAGAAGGGTCAGGGTGGCGACCTCGGGCTCGTGGGGAGAAAAAGAAGATGAAAAAAGCTTGGGTTATGTTGGGGGGGGGGGTTGCGGAGCCCCCTTGTTTCTGGTGTTAGACAGTTTGTTTCAGAATCCCTAGATCAACTTCATGCTCCCTGTTGCCTAATTACGTTGTATGCTGAAGTAATTACTTCGTAGAGTGGGCTGCAGTACCAAGAAAAGGACAAATTAAAATAGGAACAAGAGGACTATTTGAAGTTTGCAGGACAAGAGACAAAGACCAGCGAAGAACGAAATAATAAAACGAGCAACGGGAAGGGATTGGTACGGGATAATAAATGCTGGTTAAATCACATTCGGCACATACTTCTCCAATATTCATTCGTACTGCCAACAAGTTCAAATTCGAGCCGAGTCAGTCTGGGCCAGTCCTGGCTGGGTAAACTGCGAAAATCGAACGGATGATTTGTGAAAAGCCTCCTCCGGTAACATCGGACAGGAGGAGCGTTGATCGACAAGGAGATAGCAAGCCACCGTTGACTTGGCGCTATCTTCGGTGGGCCGCACAATTACCAATTACCGGTGGTCTAATTTAAGAAACCGCGTGGCCTTTCGCCGAGCGTATGTACATACATAATCAAGCATCTTCTGCCTTGGTCCAATGTTTGATTGGGGGCTCTGCTCTTACTCCGTGTTTGTCCATTGCCAATTATTTGACCTGGTGCCTCCGAGATTACCAGAAACAGCTTGAGGTAGGTCATCAAGCATTTTATCTAGATTCCGTGCCAAACCGACGGGTGCCTGATATAAACATGTCTCCGTACCTTAGTAATTACTTTGTCCTTGCTCTCACTGGCAACACTTCAACCACCACCATCACTGGTAGCTAGAGTTTCACTGGCAGGGTTATTTCTTTGGTTCGCCTCGGCTACGAATCGCCTCACGGGGTGGAAGAACGGGTGCAGGTTGCAGCTCTGAGTTGCATAAAACAGGCTGGTTCAGGCAGCCTTATTTGAGTGCCGCCTTTATCGGTTCCCCGACATCGGTTCTCTTCCATCCCGTCCCTGAAGGATGGGCGCAGTTTTCAGCTGATGCATCGGCATTTTACTCCGACCCCATGATACTCGTAATTACTCCACCCCTTCTGTGAAGGTTAGTTCTTAATTGTAGTAATAACGGCCCCATGATCAGACCATGCGTCGATTGTCCATGTCTGCATTTGAAAATACCCCGAATTGCCCCTCCCCCTCCTTTCTGGCACATCGCACGACGCCGGGAAACGTCAACACCTCGCACGACTGCATCACAACGTCACCCCACAACGGGTAGTGTGAAAACGTGTCCAGTATCAGTACATATACCTCGGTACATACTACCAGTCCTTCCGATGTCTGTGCCGTTGTCGGCGACCCATCCTACAAGAACAATAGTAGAAGTTGTGCCACGCTGTGCCACGCTGTGCCGCAAACAAAATGCCCCAAATCACACGCATCCTTCTCCCTACCTTAGGTAGGCACTGGCAAATGAAGGGACATGCACACGACCACTTTTTAATCAAAGATATGCGGATGCATGCAGTGAGACTGGAGTCTGGGGCAAGGGTCACTCGGTGATTTCCCAAAATAGCATCCCTTGTTTTGACACCCGACTTCCAAGCCGTCCTGCAGCCACGTCCACGTACAGCACTGTAGCCGCGCCGTCTATAGCCCCCGTGCGGAACGGAGTACGTATCCCAAGGGGTCGTCCGCTGTCGGTCTGCCCAACGAGCTCGCCAAATCATTTTCCTGGGTAAGAACCATAGCCCTTGCGACGCGACCTCCATGGAAGGTTGTGACTCCGGTCATTCCGGTCATATTTATGCTTCCCTCATGGAGGCCAGGGGTTCATGGGCTCAGTCCCAGACGTACGGTCGACCAGCAAACACGGGGCTATTATGGGCGGATCAGCGTTTCACAGGATATCCCCCAACTCTGCCCCTGACACCTGCCCCTTGGCCTTAGTACCAGTAACCAGATTGCTGCACGATGAACGCAGTATGCGAATTTCGGTTCTCTGGTGTTCTTTATTTGTTTGTCTCGCCTTGTTCATGCTTGAATCTCGCCTCTCAAAGCGCCGCCCTTCGACTATATTCTCCTTACGTTGACCTCGTTTTGCGAGTAGCGTAGCAATAACTGTCTTAGCTACGAGCTGTCCTGAATCTGACACTTCAAAAGCCATGCCCATAATAAACCACCACACAATTATGGCGAAACAGGAGGTTACATCGAATGCAGGGCGGAATGGGCGAGTCCGGGCCAAGGTGTCTAAAACTACACTTGCCTTCTCATCTTAGTTAAAACCTGCTATATACAACCTTATTTTTCAAAGACATCAGTTTCTTATTAATTGCTATAAGACTTAGGCTCGGGCGAGAATCAGCTATAAAAGAGTCACCCAGATTTGTGCTGTCTCATTCCGGCCATACTGGGGGAGCAGAGCACGAATGTCCCGGTGCGTCTATGTAAGGTATCTTAGGTCTCCTGCCGGCACTTGGATTCATGCCCAGCGGTCGCAAAGACGGAGTCCTCTATTTACAGAAAACATTCGAAAGCGACAATCTCTCCTATGTTCTCTCCTTTTTTTTTTTTTTTTTTTTTTTTTTTTTACTTCTCATCTCTTGCAAAGTGGCACCTAAGAGCAAATAAAAGAGCCCAAGTCCCATCTTATGCTGCATGTTCAGCATCAGAGTATTCTTCTTTCCTTCCATCCTACCCTCTACCTGACGCAGAGCAAACCATTAATTCCCCAGGTTCCCTTTACTCCGCGACTTAATTCGACTGCTGTCACGGGAGAGTAGCCATATATTTCTACATCGAGTTGGCGAGCCGTGGCGGAATTTCTTCGTACAGACCACACTCGTATTCACTTTGCGGGAAGAGCACCAAGGACGACACGTATAAGTAGCCAACGTCACGTAGATGGCCCTCTCAGAGTCGTGAATCTCCCGTGGTTTTACCTGGCCCCAGGTCTTTCGCCATCTCTCATTCTCAAACCGCGACGCACTTATTCCCATAACGACGACTTCTCAGTTACCTCACAGATGCGTTCAATACATCTGTTATTCTTCCCCAGTTGAGCAATATGGGGCTCTTTTCATCTTATGACGGACAGGTGCAAACAGTCCACCCTAAGCCATGTGCTACACAAAACTCCGGCAACCTGATATAATTGCCCTTGACACCCCCTCCGCCATTTCCGAACACCCCGGAGAGTCTCACAACGACCGTAGAAGAGATGACAAGATGGTGGAAGAGCGAAGGATGGCAGAGGGCTTCTTCTGTCCCTAGACCAACCAGCCCATCGTTGACCCCTTCTCTACCGTGAACAGCCCGAGAGGAAGGCCAAGACAGAATACCACATCCACGCAACGTGTCCGGCCGAATCCATGTTCTCTTTCCACATCTCCCATGATTTCGAAGTTGCGGCATCCATGGTTCGCCCCCTCATCATAGTCCCATCCCATGAAGATACATAGGATGCTCCGTATTTACTCGGTGCACAGGTAGCCAGGGAAATGTGCGGCGCCATGGACGAAAACGGTTGGGAAAATAAACTACAATTTTTTTTTTGAACGCGAGATACTAATATAGTACAAAGAACAACTGAAGGAGAACAGGTAATGCCTGGTGACAGTACGTGACTATATGGCCAGCGCTTCAACGCCCGCAAGACAAGCAAGCCGATCCTTCATCTCCTGGCTCCCGGTTCGCTGGCAATTCGTCGCCCACAGCCGCTGCCCTCTTGCTGACATCTCCTCATCGGGCAGCTCCCTTTTACGGGCTTCTTTCAACCCCACTCCTACTTTTTGTCCTTGGTCGAGTACCACACGCTATGCGAAAAAAGAAAACCCGCATCGTTTTCTCAAAGTCGAGGCTTCTCATCGCTAATTAGATACGCCCACAAGTCTCCAACAGAAGGCGTCTTCTCGTTTACCGCAACGCAAAAATAAACGAGAATCAAAGGTGTATCTCGCGTAGATCGGTAAACCAAACAAGGCAACAACAAAACAGACAAACAGGAAAAAAATGGGGGGCAAGCCTGCCAGATATTGCGCATCACGTGTTGGTGAAACGCGGTGGCCGAAGCCCTCGAGAAATGAACGACAACGAACATATTTCCGTCTCGGTGCAGAACTCCCAAGTCCATAGAGTACCGTTCTGTTTCCCACGTCGGTTTTTTTGTTCGTTTTATGGCTGTCGAGGAGCCTCTGGTAGGATCAAGGTCGTACAGCGAGAGTGCGGCTCGTCGGGACTCGGTAGGGTAGGAGCCTGATGGTTGGTAGGTAGGGCGTAATGGTGGGAATGCGCGAAAAGGCAAGGGGAATAAAAATAAGAGGTACGGCGCAGAGCATCGCCAACGTCAGCCATCCATTATAAATCAGGAAACCTTCCGCCCGAGGAGAAATGGGCAAACGAGAAAATAGGACAGGTTATGAGCAGGTGTGTATCGTGACTTCGTCCCAGCAGCGCCAGTGCTCGTGCAATAGACAGGGTGGCATCTGGGTTGGGAAATTATGTGGCAGAGCTGGAATCGATCTATCCAGACACGCGAAAATGATCGCTCGAGAGGATCATCAAGGGCGGTCGGTACATTTAGTATGCCCAGATTTTGAGCTGGAGAGAGTGGTTGGTTGGTTAGCCAACTATATACGTGGGGATAACTCATCCGAGGGTGCTCAGTTATTTTGGGTATACTTACTAGAGAATCCCAAGAACCCGTGCACAGACTAATGCCGTCGTTGCTGACACCCAGGCAGCTGACGCGATTCTCGTGGCCGACAAGCGAGCCAACCTTCTCGCCTCTTGTAATATCCCACACTTTGCACTCGAAGTCGTCGTAGCCGGCGAACAATAACCGCCCTGAAATGGAGGTAGCAACAGAGGTAATTCCGCAGAGAATGGATTCCGACTGCCAGTGACGGGTTAGCGCGATGCCACGTGAATGCATGATGTGTGTGTGAGAGAAGAGGGAGAGGTCCCAACAAAACAAAGAAAAACGACAAAAGAAAAGGAGCCGGGGTGTTGGGGGGGGGTTGCGCTTACGCCATAGAGGTTCAATTCCCTATCGGCACGGATATCGAAGAGACGGCAAGTGGCATCGTCTGAGCCGGTGACGAAGGAATGACCGTCGGGGAAGAATTGAATAGCGTTGATGTCGGACTCGTGGCCCGCAAAGGTCTGGACGGCCTTGCCGGCACGGATATCCCACAGCTTGGCGAAGGCGTCGCAGGCTCCGGAGATGAATGTATTGGAATTTGTAGGGTTGAGACTGATGCTCATGACATCGCCGAGGTGGTCGGCGAACTCAATGACTTTCTGGCCCGTCTCAATGTCCCATTTCATACAGGTCATGTCACCGGAGGAGGTCAGTATGCTTTTGTCATTGATGAAGCGACAGCATGATAGGTAGCCAGCATGACCAGAAAGCTCGCGGGCGACCCTGGTCGGACCATCACGCTGATGGTTGAGGTTGTAGATGGAGCAGATGTTGTCGAGACCACCGCAGGCCACGTAGTTGCCCGACGGAGCGTAGGCGCACGTCATGACCCATGAGGAACGTAGGGGGATGGCGTGGACCTTGTTGGTGGTATAGGCATCCCAGATGATGAGCTTTCCATCTTGCGAGGCAGAGACGAGATGTCTCCGGTCCGTCGACCAGTGCATTGCGTAAATTTTGGCAAGATGACCTTTCAGAGTCCGTTTGGCCTTCATAAGCTGACCTCGAGGGATTTGTTCGTGGGCTTCCTGGGCGAGGCTTCGCACTGTGACAGAGCAGCCGAACAATTGTCAGTACCCATTGAAATAGAATACAGGAGGGGGATTGTATTGCGTGGGGGGGCATGACGAGGCATCGAGACAGCGACCGCATGCGCATCAGGCCATCGCAGAGAACCGATCCCGATGTTGGGGAGGGGGTGGAGTCTAAGAAGGGAACGACAAGAACAACAACAAAAGAGTAACAAAATAAACTGACGTGAAGTATCGGCAAGCTCATCCTTCTTCCTCTTAATTCTGTCCTTGAGAGTCTCCGCCTCGCGGCGCGCTTGTTGAATGCGCGCCTGCATCGCCTCGGGCGACACGTCGTTGTGGCTCTGCGAATTCATTGTCGACACCAGAGAAATGGACCGGTAGAAAAGACGACACGGAAAGGAAAAGCGATGGGCGATGCGACGGGTCGAGGAAACAAGTCGAAAGAGGGCCGGGCGGCGAGGGGGGACAGAGGAGAAGAGGAATTGGTCGCTCGCTGGCGTACGTTCAGTCAACGTCGTCGATGCAGAAATGAATCGAAGGCAAGGACCTCGGCGGAGAGGGAAGAAAAGGGAGGTTAGGTGGTCGTTGTGCTCTGGGGCTGGTGCCGTGGGAAGGGGGCAATGCGAGCTCCAGGGGAGGGAGTTCGCGGGCGGACCAGTGATATCGTTGCTTGGCAATGGGAAATGATAGTCGTGCTGGGGGGATGCAGCCGGTGGGGAGAGGAAGTAAGGTACGTTGTAATACTGTACTGTTCCGTTGGAGAAGGAAGACTATGCGTCCTCCGCTCCGTACTAAGCGGATCTAAGGATGGGGAGCCTCGGACCGCTTAGTCGCGTATGTACAATGTATTGACGCTGGAAGTACTGGTACTGATTGGGCTTTCAAATCAGGTAAGTACCGTACAGTAAACTGGTACCTATATTCTCGTATGAAGTATGGGGTACCTTTACTTCCATCTTAACAGTAATGTATTGTGGCCCCATGGGTCCTATATAGCCCCTCTGTACTCCCTACATATTCGTGTCTCCTTAATCAGGCATCCCTCGTCTGTCCCAGGCACAGAAATATGAAAACATATTATTAGAGGTCTTAACAGGGCTGCTCTAGAACAAGACAAACTCAACATGAAGTTATTTGACAAGCTGGAAGTGTACTCATACTCTGTACGTCGAATGGCACGGACTCTGTGTGTACACTAGTGACAGGGAGCAGAGGTACCAATATACGATTATGTATGTATGCGGAAGTGGAGATACAGGTCGGGTGCAGGCTTGGAAAGCCAAGAAAGAGAAAGGGGACGGGAAAGGACGATACGACGTGGGAGATGATTTTTTCGTCTTCTTCTTCTTCTTCTTCTTCTAAGGTATAAGCTCGAACCTCATCCATCCAAACAATCATTTCGTATACCTGAATAGCAGACGATAACGAAATGGAGAAGTCGGTCTCTTTTTGGCCGAACAAGCCGAAAGAGATATCTTATAATATGGCTGTTTTTGTAACGGCCCACGCATACAAAAAGCTGAAGCAAGGCTGCTTGCTCTCTTATTGTAGGGACGAACAATTAGACAGCTTTCACTGTTCGGATTTCTGACAGTCCCCCTTTTTTAGATCCCTTGTCGTTCCTTGTTGGCTTACGTTACAGTTGCGGCTGATCTGGTTGCACGGTAATTAATTACCTTAGTAGGAATCATTGCAGCGCTAAAAGTCCCGGGAGTGTATGTATGGGACTGTGTTCAAAGCATCAAAGGCACCTCTGGCTAACAGCAGCATAGTGGCCTATAAAGTAGGGACAGTAATTAATTACATACCTCGCACACAACAATAGCGCTCTGACTCTTCTTACGGTGTTGCTGGGTAGAATGTCAGCGCACGAGAAGTAACCGATAATCGATATCCAGGAAAGGTACTTACCTACCCTTATTAAGAGTTACCTACCTTATTTGGACATATACGAATAGGCGCAGGTACAGGTTCACTTAGTGGGGGCGAGGCTGGGGGTTGTCTCAGTGGGTGAAGCATGACATGCTTTTACAGTGCCGAATCGCCTTGGGTCGTTAAAGTTGCCTAAAGAGTGGGCAGTACGTATATATTATTTAACGACAGTGCCGGCTCCTTCATAGATGGTATGTATGTTTTCCTACAGATGCAGCCCTCCTTTGCCAAGGCTTGCGCTAGTGGACCTCCGGTTTGGGGACCTTCGGAAAATCCCAGGGAGTTGTATCCCTCTTCAACGGGCCTGACTAATCTGAAGAGTCCCCAGTACTGGGATTGCGTATGAACAACTTGAAGCAACCTACCTATCCGGAAGGTCTCCATCAGAGCACGAATACCGGTGCAAAAGGCCGTTGGATGATTAGCGAGGTCATCAGCTCCAGACACGTTCCGCCGAGACGTCACTGTCATTTGTCAGCCCATTTGATGGATAAGGTAATCATGAGGAAGGAAGACCAAAGTTGCATTTACTAAGGTACCGTAATTACATTTCAACGCCTCAACGCCTCACGGGTAAGGTCGAATCAGAATAAAAGATAACTCGGATCCAATAACCAATCCCTATACCCTCCTACGGTGTGATACTTTATGTTTCTCTTGCTGACCAAACAGACCATGACTCTTCTGCGAAATATGCTTTCTGTTACTTGCTCCTAACCAGATCACCAGTTGATATGTACAGTAAGGTACCTTATGCACGATGAGGATGTGTCCCGCCGGACCAACGCCGGGATCATCCGCGTTTCTGCTGCTTCTCATCTGCATAATTAAACTTGGAACCTGGAAAAATAACCGCCAACCCACTGGCGGACCCTCTCTGTCTGGAAAGGCCGCTAGGCAATGCGCTCTACTGTCCACTATTGGCGCCACGGGAGTGCGCCGTCTCGATCCATTGCACAAGCAGAAAGCTCTCTCGTCTGTAGACGAATGTCATCCGCAGATTGCTGCTTCTGTCAGAGAAACCAAATTCTCGATCTACAGATACGAACATTACCGGCTTATGGAAAGCATTGACCGCTCTTCACATAATGGTACATAAAATGTTCGACAGCCTGCATTCACCACTGGGTATGATGATGTATTGGCCGTGACTTGTGAGCTACTGCTGTGCTGTCTTTTTCTTCCTCTTTTAGCTCTTCCGCTCCGCTTCCTCACATTATTGGTACCTTGGGTGCTCGTTCCTTTTGCACTTAGCTATCAGTTGATCAGAAGCAGCACTGTCTGTATACACTGTAACCATCGTATACGCCCAGCCCAGATGGACGCGTTGCTTCTAATGAGCTCACGGCGTCCCTTGGCTATGTTGACCTATGTTGGCCTTTTGAAGGAGCTGCATGTATTCAGTGGCCGACCTGTTCGTCCCCCGTCTGCCCCAGGTTATCGCAAAACCCCCTGAATACCTTCGTACTGGATTCTGTTCAGGATTATTTCATGCCCCCAATGCAGTACCGTCAAGTAGTATTCCAGGTTTTGGTTCAATAGCCTGATTCAATCAAGACAAGGATCTGTTGACAGTGCTCGAAAGTCAGGATGAATGACACCCCACGGCGTTGATGCGGTTGATTTGGTAGCATTACGACATATTCTATATTCCCTAACAGTCACCGGCTAACCCACCCCAACCCCGACACGGGGCGATTTAACTATTGTAACACCGACAAAAAACAAAAGACAGGACACCAAGGTATGAGGTGATGATGTAGAAGTGGTCGAAGACGCCTTCGTCAGAATACAACGGAAGGGAAGAAAGAAAAAAAAAAAGAAGAAGAAAAAGTGCGGTCATGGTATCTTTAGGGCGAGGCGCACTATAGGTCGGTTATTCCCGCGAGATGTCGCGACCAAACATCTTTGACTTTAACCAGTCGATACTGACGAGCAGGCGATTCCGTGCTGTTGCACGACGGGTTAGTTTTTCTGGCGTTCTCAAGCGAGCTGGGGGTGTTACAAGGCAAGGGAGGCGAGTGTGGTTGCTCCCCGGCATAAAGGGCAGGCCGAAGAGACGAGTCGGTTCATGGGGCAAAGGGGAAGAAAAAGAAAGGAAAACTTACTGCTGAAGCACATGGATAGATAGGCGCTGCGCCAGAAGAGGTAGGTCATGCTGCCGTGGCTGGCAATGTTACCATTCCACCAGCTGACGTCGGCAACGGCCTTCTCGCTGCCAATGTAGGCCAGGCTGCCCTGGTGGGTGTAGTGGAAGGGCTTGATGTCCTTGATGCGGCGGAGCTTGCGCTCGCACTCCTCGATCTCGCGGGCGGCGTCGGCCGAGTTGGTGCCGGGCTTGAGGTTGAGGCTGGAGCTGAGCTCGTGGATGCGGGCCTCCAGGGCCTCGGTCTTCGCCATGTTGTTGAAGAGGCGGGCGAGGAAGTTGCCCTCCTGAGCCGCGACCTGGGCGGTCGGGGCGTAGCCGGCGACGGCACAGTCGCCGACGGCCCAGATGTCGCGGGTACCCTGGACGACGAGGTACTCGTTGACGGCGAGGCCGCGGCGGGAGTCCTTCTGGGCGGCGATCTTGGAGATGAGGTCCTTGACGATGGGTCGGACGGCGTTGCCGGTGGCCCAGACGAGGAGGCCGTAGGGGATGGTGATGGTCTCCTTGGTGCCGTCAGGGCGGGTGGCAACGGCCTCTACGGTCTTGTCGCTCACGTTCTTGACCATGGTCTTGGTCAGGACGTCGATCTTCTCTTCCTTGAAGGTGTTCTCGGTGTACTCGATAAGCTGGCGGGAGAATGAGGGCAAGACGTTGGGCAGGGCCTCGATCAGGGTGACCTTGCAGCGGTCGGCAATCTCGGGGACGAGACGCTTGATGTCCTGCTCGAAGAAGTCCTGGAGTTCGCCAGCAAATTCGACACCGGTGGGGCCACCACCGACGACGACCATATGCAGCAAGCGCTTGATCTCCTCCTCGGTCTGGCCCTTGAAGGCGGCGGTTTCGACGCAGTCCATGATCTTCTTGCGGATCAACTGGGCGTCGCCGATCTCCTTGAGGAAGCACGAGTTCTCACGAACGCCGGGAATGCCGAATGTAGCGTTCTCAGCGCCAACGCCGACAACGAGCATGTCGTAGGGGATCTCGGTCTGAGAAGTATCACCTTGGATCTCCGAGTTGTCCGTGATTATGACGACCTTCCGGTCAGGGTCAACGGAGGAGGCTTCGGCTTCGTAGAACTTGACGGCGGCCTTGCGGTGCTGGAAGATGGAGCGGACAGGCTCCATGATGGAGCGGTGCTCGATAAGGCCGGTGGTACAGGATGGGAGGAGCGGCGTGAAGAGGAAGTAGTTTCGGGGCGAGATGACGACGACATTGTAGTTTTCGGTATCGAGCTTCTTCAGAAGAGAGACAGATCCCCAGCCAGTGCCTGTTAAAAGATTGCGCAGGTTAGCCCTCCATTCCTCGTTTTCTCATGCTTTTTTTTTCTTGTTCACGAAACAACTCTGACAGTAGCATATGTGCCTCCCACTGCCAGTGTGCATTTATCCTATGGTGCCATGTGAATTCCATAAAGAAGAGAATGTAGCGCGTACCGAGGACGACCAAAGTCTTCTTGGTAGGATCCGGCTGGACCTGAGGCTGAGGGTTCCGATCCTCATAGACAGCATAGATCACGGCGCCAATGGCACCCAGGGCCGAGAGATAGGTCAACCTCCAAAGCCATTTAAAGGTAGTGAGAATCTTGCCCGGCTTCCGCTTCTGGGAAGCAGCATCGGCATAGGCGCGTTGGAACTGGCGCGAGAGGGTGGCGGATCTGACGATGGAGGAAGCATTAGGTCTCGCTTGCAGGGACGTGGTTGGCCTCGTGGTGGTGAAAGCTCGACGGGCCAATGTCGAAGTCGCGATCGAAGCGCGAGTGATCACCCTGGGAGCGATGATGTTTTGAGCTGCACGCAGCGAACTCATGGCTCGTGTTGACGAAGCCATGGCTTCCGTTGTATGATGGGAACGGAGGTCCCGAGGAAAACGAAAGGGAAGGGAGATCAAGGACCAAGGTAAAGAAAGTGTGGGAAGGAAACGGTGGTAATATCCAAGCAAAGAAATGGATTGACTTTTTTTTCTTCTTCCTTTTTTTTCTTTTTTTTTTCTTTCATTCAGGCCTACTACGAAGCGAAATGGAAAAGCGGGATTGGAGGATTGGAGGGCTATCAATTGACTTGCTTCTCCGTTGTCCCCCTCCCGGTGAGCGATCGGAGGACGACGCCAACCCGTTTTTATTTTTCACGCTTTTTTCCTCCCGTTGGTAGCTGACCGAGCGGCCCAAGTCATTGGCGACGGCTTTTGCTGGCCTGGATTCTTGGCACACTCATGTCTTTCCGTGTCAAAATTTGCCGTGGAGATCCGAGGACCTAGGAGAAACCTCGGGACATTTCTTATTGCCCAGTCATATGCTTGACCCATTCCGCAGCGCGCCATGCCGAGCTTGGGCCATGATGTACGTTGTAGCCTCCGTATGTGTTAGGTATGTCGTGTCGTCCCGAGTCGTCCCACGCCATCCCACGCTCTCCCTTCCACGCCGTCGTGTCATTATTATCATCTCACTCGTGGTTACTCGCGTCTTTTAGCGCTTCTTTTTAACTGGCGCCCACCCAGCTTCCACGAAGTACTAGTCAATTGCCGCTCTACCCCTTGCCTAGACTTATCAATGGGGGTCTTTTTGCCCGCTCTCCTATTTGCCTAGAGACTTTAGAGATAGCGGACAGATATTTACCGGAGGGAAAGGAGGGAAATAGCCTATTTATCGCTCCACACCCGTCTCCACCAGAGCTTCATGAAGGATGTGTTGCTCTGCTCCTTGAAATCTTTGCTTCTTTGCTCGAATCTTAAGACAAGGCTGTCTACCTCATAGCCCAACTATTCCGGCAGGGTTCCCAGTATTTATGAGCAATGAAGTTGTTCGTCTGCTCTAATTACTCCGTACTCTAGAGATAACCCTCTCCTTGGTTGCTACCAAAGGCACTTACTTGAAGCTTCCAGATGCGCCATATTTCCTCGCAAAGTCCGATGCGAACTCCCCATTACGTACGACATACTTGGTGTGTTGCCATTTATCCCGCAACACCTGAAGCCATTTACCTGGACTCCGTATAAACTCGACCTCCACCAAACCGGGCCCATCAGGCCGGCGTACCATTTGGGGACATTGCAAAGCGTGATTATTTGCTGTGTGCTTCTATTCGTGCTTTGTTTGTGCTTTCTTCTTCTACCTTCTCACTTGTTGGCGGCATGAAGACCGCGTGGAGACGGCCACAAAAGCTTCCCGGTGTATTTCTCCGGAATTCGAAGTAATGATATCTTCTAGGCATTCGTACACATACCCTACCTGCGAAGTCCTATCGAGGAGCCCGAAGTAG
Source organism: Sodiomyces alkalinus F11 (assembly GCF_003711515.1). Lineage (NCBI taxonomy): Eukaryota > Fungi > Ascomycota > Sordariomycetes > Glomerellales > Plectosphaerellaceae > Sodiomyces > Sodiomyces alkalinus. Next base: position 1,317,135 of record NW_021167079.1, on the reverse strand, counting down.
GTACGTCTTACCAAGTTGATTGTTGCCCGGACCGACCTGGTGACACCTCGGGCTCGCTTGTCTGTCTTTCGCGGACTGTTCTTGTTGGATCGGAATGCTGCACAATTACTTCGTAAATACTTATCTGAATCAAACGATGCAGGATTTATAAGAGGCATAAGAGCTCTTTTGTTATGATATTTTTGAGTGATGTTGGGAAAATCGGCGGTGCCCTTGTGTGGTTTTGTATCTCGGCGTACTTTGTGTGTTCATATAGTGTGTGATGTCGGAGTACGGATAGCTGTCGCTGCTTGGCATTATCCCAGACTTCCCGCCTCCCGAAGTCGGCCAACCAACAAAAGTCCCAGACCGCAAGTGGGGGCGGGTGGAGAGCACCAACCACATCACCATCAGCCCCACAGTCCGCTTCCTCAAAGTCGCACTGGAAACAGAAACAGTACCACGAAAGTCGTCAACTGCCTGAAACACCTTCTGTCCCAGGCCGAGACGCAGAACCCCTGAGGCGTCCATGAGGCGTCTTTGACAGATATGGAAGAGCTAATTAATACTGCATTTCCCCGTAACAACAACAGTGTACGGCCGGCCGACCTATCCAACTGCGAAAATCCTTGACAGCACCTTAGAAGGAGCTTTATGCGAAACGGCCGTGTGGCGCATATTCGATGTATTCATCCTATGGCCTCTCCCACGAGCCTCAGATGCACGGAGTACCTCTGGCCACCCCGTGCTTCCTTCCTTTCGCAGGGACGCTTCTCCCTCCCGTTCGCTTCTCGTCTTCTCACAGGAAGATGCAATCAAGGCGATTGGGAAAGGCTGTGATGGACGATACCAACAGCCAGGTCATCTCTCTCTCTCTTTTCCCTTCATCTCCGGTTGATCTGGACAATCAATGACATATCAGACTCCTCCCCTTATTAGGAATGCTTTGTTTTGTTCTCCTTCCAAACACTGGGCGGTCATTCGAGGGTTAGTCTCCTCGATGCCCATGCAGGCCGCACGGCACGCGAGAGCCCAGCACCTGGCAGCAGAAACCTTTGCACTTGCACGTCTCGCAGAGTCTCATCTCGTCCCATATAGTGCACGTTTCCGCTATTCCCTTCCCAGACCACGGATCACAGTTTGTCCTGGTCCCATTTGACAGCTTGCCGGTTTGGTGGTGGTGGGACAGGGTACTACGGTATAACAAACACAACAAGGTCAGTGCGTGTAACCTGACTAGCGAGGGTAGTTCCAGACGAGCGAGCCCCTTGATATTGGGCTCAATAATGGAATGGGGTAGGTATCTCGAAACCAATCCCATCCGCCGCAGATGCTGGTCTGGCAAAGCCCCGGCTCCCGATATTCCCCTGGCTCGAGATCGAGAAACCGGGCTCACCCTCGGTAGTTCCCGCAGATGTATGCGTGTGCGTGTGCGTGTGCGTATGTGGCATATCCACCTACGAAGTGGGAGAGTCTTTGACGGCCTGGCACAACCTGACATCGTCTTGTCATCTCATCTGATTCTCTGTCTTCGTTCTTCCCTCTCTTTTTCCCTTTCTCGTCCTATTTGTAATTCCACCACCACGGCCAGGTCTCGGCCTGTTTCTTTTCCATTCGTTGTCCTGGTTTGTCGTCATCAAGGCCGGCCTTGCTTTCCTATCTCTTTCCAGTGAGCCTGCTAGTTGGGCTCCTTTCCCTTCAACATTCTTTCCTTGTCCTAATCTTTCCCTTTCCATTGTATTTTTACGACATTGCCCGCGTCTTGAGTCTCTTGACCTGCTCGACAACTCCGCCAAGTACCGTCAACGTCTCCACCCCAAAGGCAATGTCAAGCACCTTTTAAGAGTTCATATACTTTGTCCTCGAGCGGGAATCGAGGTCCCTAACCCTGCTGCGATGTGCAGGTATGGTACCAGCTGTTCCACGAGAGACGCAACGAGCTGGTTGGAAGAGGGCGGCGCCCCCAGCTAGCATAGACTCTTCCTTGGGATGGCCGCGGGTACGAAAGGATATATCAGATCCTACCTCCGACCCCGACTTTGACGCCCCAATCCGCCCTTCTTTTCCGTCTTCGAGGAAACCAAGAATCGTAGTATTACGTGCGGAGATTGGTGGTGCAAGGGCCCGCAAGACAGCGAGGCAGGTGTTCCGCGGCGATAGTAGCGACGACGAGAATAGCGACGACGACGATAGCGACGACGACGATAGCGACGACGATAGAGGCGAGAATAATAGGGACGACAACGACGACCGGAGAAGACCCGGCCGTCCCGGCCGTCCCGTATTTCCTGGACTTCCCTCACGTCCCTCACCTCCACCTCCTGCATCGCCATTATCAAGACCGTCGTTACTGCCGCCCCCCTTCCAACCGCCCCCACCTTCCCCTGGCCTACCCTCACTCAGCCTTGCACCGACGGGCTCGACTCTCATCCAGACGGTCAGTACACACTCTCTCTCTGCTACATCCCCCGCCATATGGTGGGCCGACATGGATCTGTTTTAGGATAGAAAGACCTGGGACATGAGTTGCTGAATCGGCCTCCAGATCCCATCAGACACAGGTGGCATAACTGTTTCGATAGAAACCCCCGCCCCCCCTGCGGTTGAGCCATCGTCATCCGCGATTGAACCATCGTTACCCGTGGCCGAGTCATCCTCATCGGTGGCCGATTCATTGTCATCTGTCACAGAGCCATCGTCATCTGTGACAGCGTCCAGTTCGCCTGTTTTCTTCTCGGCACTCCCATCTAATACCAACGTACCGTTCTCATCACCTGCGACAGCGCCCACTTCGCCCGTTCTCTTCTCAACACTCTCACCTGATACCAACATACCCTCCCCGTCAGATTCAACAGCGTCCAGATCAGCCGTATCCTTCTCGTCCGTTACACCGGGAACGAACGAACCTTCCTCGTCCCCTGCTAGCTCTAGCGGCCTGTGGTCCACGGCAATCCCCGCGGAGCAAAGTAGGCAAGGGGCCATGGATGTCCCCACCCAGCACGCTCTCATTGCCATTGCGTCCATCGGTAAGTCTGAGAAACCCAAACGCGTCAGACACCAAACAACCCGGGTGAGCAATATGCTGACGATGATTGAAGGCACCTTCATATCGATGGGATTTATAGTGTGGCTGCTCTGGAGAACCGTCCGGAAAGTCCATAAAAAGAGACGGCAGGACCTGGAACCAGAAATGCATGAACGACGTCCCTCTGGGGACGTTGGGAAAGGGCCTCAAGCGGCATCTGCGGAAAAGAAATCGTGGGGCCAAACATGGCTTCATCTCGAAGACAGCGAGGCAGGCGAGGCAGGCCAGATACTGCCGGTGCACCAGAAGCCCGGCCGAGGGGCACTTCGGGTTCAAACGAAGTTCTCCGGACAAGGCGCCAATACCAAACCACCGCAGCCGAGCACGACTTTTGCGTACAGATCGCCCCAGGCCCCCGTCGGGACCAGCCCGTCTACGACTGGCACGACCGAGCCCCGGAGCGCCGTGGCCAATGCGTCCGACGTCGACGTCAATTGGACGTTCCGATCGTTCGCCACCGGGCCGTTGTACAATCATTCCGAGACGTCACGCCAAGCCCCGGACGCACGCGCACTACTGGATCCTGCGAGCGGCCAAGTCAACCGAGTCAGTGAGCTCTCGTCGTTGTCGTCGGGATTCGGCGACGTGGACATCATCGTCCCGGGGATGAGTGGACTACGGCCACCGCCGGTGGTGTGGCAGTCCAGGCAGCAGCAGTCTCAAAAGGGCGGTCGGCTCTCGTGGGCAAGTCGGAGAAGTAGCCAGAGGACCAGCCAGAGGAATAGTCAGAGGGAGACGATGTACACGGAAGCGAGCGAGGACTCGCCGCCGAGATATCGGACGGTCAACAGCTGGGTAAAGCAGCAGACGAGCCGGGTCAAGAGAGCGCAGGCCCGTCCGGTCCCGGGCGTGTCAGCCGAGGCGGGAAACAACGGGCTACCCCCCGAGCCACGTTTCAGCTTGATGATGCCGGATGGCGAGGTGCCGAGACGGCCCATCTCTCATCTGACAAAACCATAACAGCAAAACTGAAGGAGGAGATAACGTTTTGTCTCTGAGTCAGTCAGTCCATTCACAAGGAAGGGCGCATGCATACAGGAAACGGGGACATGTAAAAATAATATAAAAAGAATAGATACCAATACCAGACGTTATGTCCTACATAAGGTAGAGCAGTGGCCATCCGTACGCCGTACACCGGAGTAGAACGACCTTAGGTACGAATGCCTTAGGTAATACAATACGTCCCTACTAATAGTACGTACTCCGCAAATAATAAGCGGCGGGCAATCGTGGCTGAGCGCTACCTTAATTAGGTAGGCCGGGAACGCGTTGCCCTCTAACATGAAAGCCCCACCGGAACGCTTGGCGGTCTCCGCCAACGAAGGACTGCGTTGCGTAACTTGGAGTTGACGAGGCAAAGACTTGCGAGAATCATCAACATATTGTATAGGCAGGCAGAGCAGACTCGCCCCCCCATAATCCATCCCCCTTTGTCTTCTCTCCGTTTCCCCTCTCTTCTGTTTTTACTTTTTATCCTTCTCAGTACTCATAAGCCCCTAAAATTATTTACAGAACATTTTCAACAGCCAGCGTCTTATTCAACGTCAGTAAGCTCCTTGAAGCTGTCATAATCCACCCGATATATCTCCTCTCTTCCCGTTGCGGCCGACCTTTTGACGTCAAGTATTTGCCAAAGCTTTATTTACTCTCGGTCTCAACCTCATTCGATCCTTCCGTCGTCGTCTTGAACAAACAGCGAGGCAAAAGAAGGCCGAAAATGTACGCCTAGAGATCATCATTATTTAGCCCGCTAAACCACCATCATATCATCATGCTCGACGAGAACCTTCCATCGTTCCACTTCAAACCCTCTTCCGACTCGCCACTCCACACCATTCTTTTCTTCACCCATAATGGCTCCGAACTCTCCCCGTATTACCTCCTCATGCGGCCCGACCCCGCTCTCCCCGCCTCCAAGGACAAGTACGCCGTTGCCCTGACCGACGTCTCCTCCCAATCCATCATCTACGCCGAAACCCTCGTCGAACCTTCCTGGACGCAGCCGACCCTCTCGACCGCCGAGATCCGAGCCCAAAACCACAATGGAAATGGCGCTCCTCTCCCAGCGACGCCCATTACCCCCGACGCCGTCACCCTTGCCCTCTACAACCCGGACTCGCAGGTCGTGATCCGCACCAAGCCCGGCTCGTGGGGCAAATCCGACAGCTGGGAGTTCGAGCTGCCCGAGGAGTCCTTCCGCGCCCCGAGCGCGAGCATGATCGACCGCACCGCCGGCCAACCCCCCGTCAGCGACGTCATCCCCAAGATCGTCTTCCGGTGGAAGAAGGAGTCCCGCATCAGCAAGGAGATGACCTGCTACATGGTGGGCAAGAGCGTCGACGGCAAGAAGAGCAAGGAGCCCGACATCACCGTCGCCATGTTCAAGGTCGGCCGCCACGGGAGCACCGTCGCCATCTACGAGCCCAACCTGCGCCGGGTCGAGGTCGAGGATCGGAAAGGTCTGGAACTCGTCCTCCTCCTGAGCGCCGAAGTCATCTGCGACCTCTACCTGAACCCCAAGACGGACCCCTTCAACGCCGCTGGTCGCGGAGCCGTTTCGTCCGGTCGGATCAAGGACGGGCGCGGCGCAACCGGCTCCCCCGCCGCCGCGGCAGCACCGCCGGGGAAAGCTGTAGCAGCAACAACAGCAGCAACAGCAGCAGCAGCAGCATCGACAACGGTCATGTCTGGCGCCTTGCCCACTACTCCTTCCGCCGCTCCCGCTGCGGCGGCGGCGCCGCCGCCACAGGCCCAGCGCCCCGGTCCCAGCAATCCCCGCAGGCAGGAGGAGATCGACATGGAGACGAGACGGCTCCAGGCCATGGTGGAGGAAGAAGAGAGGCTGGCGCGCAAGCAAGAGCGGCGCGACGAGGAAGAGGCGCGCCGCATCCGCGACATGCTCAACCGGGAAGAAGAGGAGCGGCGGCGCGGGCAGGCCGAGGTCGAGAGGGAGACGGAGCGCCTGCGCAGGCAGTACGGCGTGCAGGGCCAGGCGTACGGTGGTGGCGGCGGTGGCGGCGGCGGCGGCGGACCGGCTCAGGCGAATCCCGCTGCTAGCCCGCCGCTGCCGCCCCGGCCGAGCCCCAACCCCGGAGGGTTCAGCCCCGGTATGTCGCCCACCACGCTGCAGACACCACTTCTGCCGCAACGGCCTCTCAGCACCGGGCCCATGCATATGTCCGGCGGGACGTCCTGGTGGGGGAGGCCTGCTGGGGCGCCTTCGTCTGGCGCGGCCGGGAACGGGGGGTCCCGTCCCGGGAAGAAGCATACTAATCCGCTCTCGGGCCTCTTTTCGCGGGACCGGGACCGAGAACGGGACAGGGAGAGGGGTAGAGGAACAGATGGCCCGGGACTCTTGCGGAAGAAGAGTCTGTAATGAAGGAGAAGGCATGATTTTTATACCTCCCTCTCTCCCTCTCTCTCTCTTTTTTTTTTTTCTTCTTCTTTTCTTCTTTCTTTCTCGTTGGAGGGAATTTTCATGCAGACGGTTTAAGCCTACGAGCCCGAGCGAACTGGATTGGATATTGTCGGACCGTTTCATATGTATCTGAACTATGACATTTCCAGTAGGCATGTCTGTTACGAAAGCTGATAATGATTGTTATGATGAAATATTTCAGGGACTGTGTTTCATTGTGTGTTGCCAACTCGACCAAACCACCAGCTGCTTCGCACTGAGCATGTTGAGAGTTTAGGAGTTCTTCTACGCCTGCTCTAGTCCACCATGTCCCAACCATTGTGAAAACGCATGTCCACCACAACGAATACAGCAAAGAAACCAGGTTTGGGTATAAGGACCTGGTGGCTCTATGTGTGCAAGTGTTTATTTAGAGTAAAGCTGGTGCTTGAGCCTTGAAACTCTCGCTCGACTAAGGCAGTCAACTTCTTAAAACAAAACGCATAATTAATGAAAGTGAAGACAAAGACAGAAAGAAGGAAAAAGAGGGAGAAGAGAGAAAAATAAAAAAAAAGACAATAAAAGAGTTAGGTGGTACAAGCCACCTAACAAAAAAATTCAACTGCTGCGTTGCCTCGTACTGGAATCGAACCAGTGATCTCCTCATTACTAGTGAGGCGCTTTACCACTGAGCCAACGAGGCTTTTCGCTTGTTGATAGCAAGGGAGACCTTAATTGACTATATAAGACTTAAGCGTCGTGGCAAACCACCGACCTCCACTATCCACTATGCGGGGGAGTCCGGGGGAAGGGGCATGTCTCGTTCTTCTCAAGATGAGAAAGTTGCGACGACTGTCGCTATTTCGAGAGACCGAGACCTTACTTACCTGCTAACTCTTCGAGTTCGTGCGAAACGAGACACATCGCGGATAAATTTTGGATTACCTCAAGGTTTCCAGATGGGGGGAATACACTCAGTCTAACAACGAAGTTCTCTGGTGTGTGAACTCAACAGAGTCTCAATCGTACAATTACTTGCCTTTCCAAGGCAAAACCAGCAGTTACACAGACGCGAAAAGGGTTCCCGTTGTCCGATGGGGAAAATAAACCGATCGAAAGTGTTGCATAGGATTACTACCCTACGAGGAGAAGATGGCGTTGGGAATGTTTGTCGTGTTGTGCTGTCCTATGCGAAGCCCAACATGGCCTATTGATCCGTCACAACACGGCACGTACTGTGCAGCCAACATTCGACGCCGCTGTTGGTATATATTAACATCCGAGCTGGTTCCCTCTCCTACTTTCTCAGCGGCCTGGCCTGTTTCCCACCGTGTCTGGAGCGTGCCTGCGTGTGTGAGCACCCTCGCCTTCTCAAGTGTTTAGCCCGACTTCACACCTCGTCTTCCTCCTTTCTTTGGGCGCCGTATGAGTCCCAGGGACCTTCTTCTCCCCGAAAAGGGGAAATCCAGGGAAGAGGCCAACCCTTAGTCCCGTGCCCATATTTATTAATGCCTTATACGCACACAATTTTGTGCCTGGGAGTCTCAAGGCACCATGCAGAGAGTAGCCAAGGGCCGCCGCCAGAAATGTAAACGGTACTCTGCCCCCTCCCCCCCACCTCCTTAACAACCCCGGTATTCTTCTATGTGAAAGACATGAAAGACATGAGCATGGAAGGGGCAGCTCCGAGCTACCGTGCCAGCTCCGCCCGTGTCCGTTTCGCCTCCAGCAGCGATACCATCTGATGTTGTACGCAGTCGCTGTGCAGTTGGCCGGCGGCCCTATCCCAAACGTCGACAGGCTCCCAGGGATTCCGGGGATTCATTTTCCTCCGGCCCCATTGATCCAGTGCGAACAAAGAAGTGGTGGACAAGACAAGCTGAGCGTCGTCGTCAGAGCAAGACGGGTGGGTCGTCGTCGAGTGGGTCCGCTCGCCGGTGGCAGCTCGGTGCGTGGTTTCGTGATCAACCTGCAGGATCATGCCCTAAATGATACCGCCAGGCGGGTCGTAACCTGTGGCTGCGCCGCGTGCCGACGCCGTTCCGAGGCCGGCACTCCCCGGTTGGTCACCGGACAGGTCCACCTGTGCGCTGTTGGTCTTGCGCAGCATGAACATGGGCTTCTTCCCTTCCTTGTCGAGCTGCTTGAATAGGATTAACGGTTTCTCGTCGAGCGCCAGGCAGCGTTCTTGATCGCCGTATACAATGTAGAGGGCGTACTGTTCCCAGGGTGCATTGATCTGATACTTCTTCAGAGCGGCGGGCAGCACCTTGTAGCAGGGATCGTCCATGCTGACGCGAAACGACTTGAAGATCTCGACGGATGCGTTGCTACTGGGCGTGTCGGGCGCAGGCGTGGGCCCGCGTCTTGGTACGGATGCGGGTTGGTCGCGGCTCTTGTGGCCGTAATCGCTCTCATTAAAGGTCGTCCGGTTCGACGGTGTAGGGACCTCCGCCCGGTAGGACCGCGAACCGAGGGTGGTACCGCCACTGCTCATGATGGGTGGCGAGGTGGGTGACGGGATGCCGGGGGAGTGATGGTACACGGGAGACGAAGCACTCTGGCCGGGGCCGTTCATGGCAGCTAGATGCGAGGAGGAGAGCACGGCCCTCTCGGCCGCACCGGAAGGATCCAAGGTCTGCTCGGCCGTTGGCCTCTCGTGGGCGGTCTGTAGATGCGACGGCGACGGCGTCGGGTTCTTGGGCATCGAGCCGAGCATGATTTTCTTGGTCGAATGAGATCGCATAATTCCTGCGGATTGCGTCGGGGGAGGTATCGGCACGGGCGGTGACAGGGTCGCTTCGTAGCCGTAGCTGGGATTCGAAGAGTTGCTGACATTGGGCAGCGGCTGGGATGTGTCCTTGGCCAGGCGCAGAGCAGGCAACATATCCTCGCGAAGTCTTCGGAAATCCTCGCTGAGTCGGCGGAGATCCTGCTCGATTAGGTTTGCCCGTTCGTCTCGAAGTCGTAATTGCTCGACGAGATGCTTAATATCCTTGAGAGTGGCGGTGGCGTACTGCGCCTCAGCGTCGGCGGCTGGTTTCGAGCGGGTTAGCAAGCGGGTGAACAAGCGGGTGACAAGAACGGAAGCGGGATTGACTTTCTACCGGGCGCACGGCGGGGTTCACGTACTAAGGGGGACGTAGTGATCGCTTTCTACGGGCACATCCTGAGCCTTCTTCACGTCGTGGACACTTTTTAGGATGGTCAAGCGGTGGCCGACACTGGTGATGCCCATGGACTTGAGATCGTCATGCAGGAGCGCCACGAGAGCCTCTCCTACAATCTCGTTTTCTGCAGAGGGGTGGTAAGGGGCCCAGGTTAGCTTGAACTATTCTCAGCGGCGGCCCAAGGCAGTTATAAGAATACACCGAGAAGAAGAAGAGAAAGAAAAAAAAAAAAGAAGAAAAAAAAGACAAAGAAAAACAACAGAAAATCGAGGCCAGGCCAGTCGGCCTAGGAAGACGAATAACCCACCTATAAAGCGGTCGGCATATTGCTGCAAACCTATGGTATTGATGAAATCGGCACACTCCTCGGCGGTCCATTCTGAGATGATGGTTTCGGGTAGTCGGTCGGCGCTATTGCGGTGGCCGTATGTGGTAGGGGTATGTTCGTTGGAGGAGGGGAGCTCCGATTCGATAGGAGAGGCCTCGCTGTCGGTAGCCATGACGGGAGAGCTCGCGGCGACGCTGCGTTCGTACTCGTCGTCGGCATCCGACTCGGCGTAGGCGGTGCCCGAGTCGAAGTTCATGGCTGCTGGTGGGAGGGGAAAATGCGAGGAGAAACTCGGGGGCAGGAGAATAACGACTTTGTGAGGGTGAAGCGGGCGGATCATGCAAAACGCCTGGGCGGCAGGTAGGTTGTTTTGGCGATGGAGGATGGAACTGGGAACTGGGAACTGGGAACTCTTTAGGCCATCAAGTTTATGAGAGTCGACGAGAGGAGAAGTGGTCAAGCGACAAGTCGAGAATCGAGGAGGGTTTCGTCAGAAGTGCAGAAGTGCCGCAAGAGAGACCAGACAAATTAGAATGGGAAGGCGGTTAATGTCGAGAAGAGGCGGTCACTGTGACGGACAGTTGGCGGCAAGAGTCGGGAGAGAAGGAAGATCATCTGGTTGACGAAGTCGGATCGGGCTTGTCGTCTGCGTGCTTTTTGCGTTGAGCGAGGTGACTGATTCAATTGCGTCTCACCATCGTTGGCTTGGGGATGCGAAAGTGTGTCATGGGGCGGTTGGAAATGAGGAGCAGAGTCGAGAACGGATGGATTTTTGGGGAGTTCTTTTGGAGGAGAAGGTGGTGGTGGTGGTGGTGGTGGTGGTGGAGGGAAGCGGTCCTGGGTGGAGAGGCCCACGCCTGAGGGAAACATTGATGAAGCCTGAGCCCCGTGCCCAAGATGAACCTGTGCCTGTGCTTGTGCTTGTGCTTGTGCTTGTGCCTGTGCCTGTGCCTGTGCCTGGGCTAGGCCAACGGTGGCGGTACGGTAATACCTGCTGCGAATTCGTAGGCGTTTGGTGGGCCATTCTATCCGTAAGGTTAGGACAACGTGGGGAACATGGCAGGTGGGCCCGAAGTGGGGGGGTACATCGCGCATTATCGGTTTATTGAAGCAAGTTACGATGCGGATTTGCTAGCCAAGACCCACAGAGGTTGTATTTCCTACTGGCAATGGACCTTCAACATCCAAGGTACGAAACAAAGTGACTGATACATACGACTACAGGAGTTGAGAGATGAGGTGCGCAACCGAGTATCGATCATAGCCTGCCTCTTTTTCACAACCCGCAATCATCACGCATTCCCCAATTGCCATATATATGGGCTACCCCTTTTCGCTTTGCAGCTAGTATCCGGACTTTTTACCATCTTTATTCATTCTACTCGCTTTAATCTCATTACTCGCTAATACATCTAGCCCATGAACATGAACGCCCTTGCTCCACCGCCCGCGGAACAAGAGTCCTCGGCGGACCTGGCAAACAGAAGCCGGCCTATCCTCTTGGCGCCGACATTTATCGATTTTTATTGATGAGTATTGGCCATGGGACAATTTTGAAAGTGACAAGATGCCAAATCAGCGGGACCCAGGGCGGACTTGGGAGGGTCCTCGGATGGATTATCCGATATTCCAATCCCAATACGGAGGTAAAAGTAAGGAAGACAAAGAAAAGGGGGAAGAAAAGGGGGGGTGTTCGAGGACGAGAACAAAATTACGATTGCTTCCTTTCCCGCGACTATTTGCAAGCATAGATATATGTGATATATTCCCGGTGAGTCAACCCCCAATTTCCGTCTCTTATCGTCACTCGCTGAAGGGAAAAAGAAGATGAAAATTGGGGATGGCTCCGTTACAAATACGACTCGACAGGCAAACTAATCTGGCAGTTTCCGGAGCTCTCCCCGGACTCGGTCTAGAGACATTTGGACCTCCCAAGCCAACCACGTCACGTCCGCAGGTGTTTCTCCGTTTCCCGTACTCTGTAATTAATTACAGTATGGCTTCGTAATTCTTGATTTTCCATGTCCCCTCTCATCCGTCCCGCATGCTTATACGGATACAAATGCACGCAATGTAGTATTCATCTCTTCGAAATGAAGCCGAATACCAAAATATTCCTCCGTATTTTGCACTCTCATACTGTACGAGCGATCCAGCCGTTAGGCATCATTTCTCCCCTTTTCATTCCTTCTATCTGGAGATCGCCGGAGTCAATACCATTTTCCAACTCACCCGTCGTTTGAAGATTTGAGATTCGACCCATCCCGCCGTTTGTCGTCCGAGTTTCAGGCCGCTGACTGACCCCTTCTCTTGAGCCCTCCCAGGACTTCGTATCCCGCAGAGCAGAGACTTGACCTCGACGTCGACTCCCGAATCGTTTCAAAAAAAAAATTGCTTTCACTCAGTCACATTACAGAGACACTTCCCAATTCGTCAAGCCTAGACGCTTAATGGGTATTCAAGTGTTTAGTGTAGAGTTGGAAATGATGAGAAACGAGCCGGTGCTCGGCTTAGGTAGGGAATCTAAATATATATATACATGGATTTGGGACCAACCGAGGTACCGTGTAATTATGTGTTAACTACCTTACCAGGTACCTTATCCAAGAGGTGATGAGACACAGTTGTGCCACAGCATTCGCTGTAAATGGGTTCGTCATGGGCTATCAGAGCACCAATATTCCACAGCCTTCGCCTTCTTTTTTTTTTTTTTTTTTAACCCCCCCCCCCCCAATAAAAAATTTATATAAAGAAATAAAAATTACAGCTTGGGCTGTGCCTTCTGCGCCTCGAGAGCCTCCGTCTCTTCGAGAATCATCTCAGCACACCGCTCGCCAACGCCCAGCACCGTGAGCATGGGATTGATGGTAGGAATGGTAGGGAAGACGCCGGCATCAGCGATGCGCACACCGCGCAGCCCCCGTAGCCGCAGCCGCTCATCGACGACGGCCATGCCGTCCCTCGCGACGTCGCCCATCCGGGTGGTGCCGACGGGATGGTAGACGGTGTGGGCCGCGCGGCGGGCGTAATTGCTGAGATCCTCGTCGGACTGCACCTCCGGGCCCGGCGCGACCTCGCGCTTGATCCAGTCCTTGAAGGGGGATTGCTGCGCGACCTCGCGGGCGGCGCGCATGCCGTAGACAAGGGTGGCGGCGTCGTAGCCTCCCGGGTCGGTGAAGTAGCGGAAGTCGAGCGCCGGCTTGACGTTGGGGTCGGCCGAGGTGAGGTAGAGCCGACCGCGGGACCGGGGACGGGGGATGTTCGGGGTCATGCAGAAGGCATGGCCGTCCTTCACGTCGGGGTAGCCGAGACGCAGGGTGTTGAGCGTGAAGGGGATCTGGTAGCAGTGCATCATGAGGTCGGTGACGCCGCCGTCGGAGAGGCCGTACGGGTTGGCAGCGCTCGGTATGGCGCCAGCGTTGGGAGGTTCGCGGCGGAGGAAGATGCTCGCGTCGGAGTCCATGGTCGTCTGGTTGGGCGGGACGGGCTTGTTGAGCTCCCACATGATGATGCTCTCCGGGTGGTCCTGGAGGTTCTCGCCGACACCGGGAATGTCGCGGACGACGGGGATTCCGAGCCCGGAGAGCTGGGCGGCCGGGCCGATACCCGAGTGCAGCAGCAGACGCGAGGTGTCGATGGCGCCGGCGCAGAGGATGGTCTCAGCCTTGGCGGCGAGGGTGCGGCGCGTGCCGTCCTGCAGGGTCAGGTTGACACCGGCGACGGAATCGCCTGCGACGTTGACACGGGAGACCCAGGCGTTGGTGAGGACGGTGAGGTTGGGACGTGGCTCGTCCCCGCGGAGGATGGGATGGATGTAGGCTACCGAGGCGGACGAGCGGTAACCATTGTCCGGGTTGTAAGAGATGGACAGGAAACCGACGCCCTCGTCCAGGGAGCCAGTCTCCTTGATGTGGCGGTTGAAGTCGGAGATGATAGGGATATTCAGGGCGTCACTGCAGGACTGGACCCAGTCCTTGCAGAGCTGGTTGCGGTGGCGGGCATGGACGGGCTGCACGGTGGTACGGAGGCGGTCGAGAAGGCGCATGAAGAGTGGGAAAGTCCAGCCTTTGGCGCCGAGGGACTGCCAGATGTCGAGGTCATATTGGAGGGGGCGGAAGGAGATGAGGGTGTTATGGGAGGAACAGCCTCCAAGAACCTTGGCCCGCGAGTGTCGGATATGAGAATTGCCTATAATGGGAGAGGGACATGGTATAAGAACTGATGTTTTCCACTGGCGAACTTGGAGAAAAAAAAAGAAGAAGAAGAAAAGAAAGAAACAAAAGGGGGGGAGGGTCAAAGAAAGGGGCCCGATTGGTGAGAGGATTCTCAGTGAATTTGTAAATGTTTAGCCCGTCTTTGGCCTGTCCTCCTTGGGCGGTTTTTTTCTTCTTCCTCTTTCTTTTCCTTTTCCCCCTTTCTTTTCTCTTTCTTTTCTCCCCCCGTCTCTCGTTCAACACACAACTTACCATTGGGCTGTTCAGTGGTGCCGTAGTCGTAGTCAAGCTCTCCGCCCAACAGACTTAGCCACCTACGTAGATCGAGGACACGCTCATCGGTCAGGTCGCTGGGGCCAGCCTCGATGAGGAGGATGTTCTTCCGAGGAAGGTACTCGGCAAGCCTCGATGCGACGACGCAGCCCGCAGTACCACCGCCGACGACGATGTAGTCGTACTTGGCGACGTCGCTTTCGGGGAGATGATTGGTGGTCATGTTGAATGGTGACAATATATATCTCCTCTCAAGGGCAGGCAGATGTGGCGTTGGACAGCAGCGTAGGCGAGTGAGAGATCCCAGCAAGTCCGCCAGCGTCTCGAGGTCTTCCCTTTTCGTCTCCCTCGAATGGTAAGGAGGAAGCGAGGTTCGATTTGAGTTGTGGAGCCGCCGGAGTCCGATGGGTCTCAAGTATAGTAGATGCAGGCAACGCCGTGTGATAAAGCAGGGGATATATAAGTAAGATGGGAGGGATGGATGGGAGAGATGGATGGGTGGGAGGGTGGGAGGGGCGGTTTACTGAAAGCCACTGAAGATCACTGGGATAATGTGCGAATTGGAAATACGAAAGGTGGGAATAAACTTTCCTTTTCTATACGAATGGGGGGGAAAAAGAAAAAGAAAACCATACGTAAAAAAGAGAGAGCCCGCCCAAGAAAAAACCGCCCGGGAATTGGCCGTAAACACCTCGTTGCTTGTCCCTCGGACACGTAGGATACTAAAACGATTAGTACAACAGAGGGTGTCCTATTCGTACACTCCATAGCCCCTCTATGACCTTAGTCAAACGCCCCGAAGCCACAGATGTAGGTATGTACTCTGTAGCACCGAGGCGATGAGGCTGGGCATGACATGATCAGGATGCCCCGGAACAAGGCACGAGGTAAGGGTACGTGGCCCACATAAGCGATAGCACCAATAGACGAGAGGATACGAGGCTACCAAGCGGCGCATGTTGGAGGCGCATGGTATGGCCTTGGTAGTGTAGTAATAGCGAACGATGTCGGGGACACAATTGGAAGGAATTGACGTGTTGGAAACGACGGAGGATCCGGCGGTGAGCCCGTCTGACCGGGAGCGGCGTTCAGAGGGGGTTCGGCCGGGAGTACTACATACGTTGTAGTGTATACCTAGGTATGGATTTGTCATTAGTCCATACAACGTACATACAGCAACTGCGGATGCTCCAAGAAAGAACAGGTGAACGTTCGGCCTGACTCGCGTCTCGGCCAAGAAACCTGGACGAGAACAACGAGGCTTTTTTTTTTCTTTCTTTTCTTTTTCCTTCTATTTTTCCTTTTCTTTTTCCCTTTGAAACGGATCTAAAGTGGGCGAGATCCACACCGTCCCAAAACCAAAGCGATGGGCAGGCGGTCAAGAACACAGAAGACAGACAGGAGAACCCTTGTGAAGAATGGAGAGTGAGAGGAGAGATACTGTACTCCGTACGAAGCATCCGTACCTTAGGCATTCGTAATTCAAGGTAGCCGGCATGGATTCCGTAGCTATTCGTAGCTTCTGAGGTTGAGTACGCCTTGGAGATAGACAAAACCCTTACAGACTAAAGATGGTAGTGCTTGATGATTGTTTTGATTTCACGTCGAACGAAAGAGAGAAGGAAGCAGTTCGGATTTCCCTACCTTAGTTGACCCGTAATACTCCGCAGCGAGCTGACGAGTGCGTCCCTCCCCCGCTTCTCAGCTGCGGTTCCTGCAGTCGGTGACGTCAGTTGGTGGATACGGTCAGTGACAGACCCTTAGCGCGCCTTAAGGCTGCTACCGACGCTAAGCACGACGTCGAAGAAAATTTCCTCGGAAACAACTTGTCGGGCGACATAAAAAATCGCCGGAAGCCACCACTATCGTGGTCGTACGAGTTTCTGACCGAAAGACATGGGTGGCATGTACTAAGTACGGCATACATATGTATTGACGACTTTCAAGGGTCGCTATTTTTCTTGGAACTCGACGGGCATTGCTGAGCAGCTGCATTGCTCCTCGGCAACGATCCATTTACAGGTTAGTTGGGATTTAGAGGAGATCCGACTGTAGTCTGTACGTTGTAGGTTGTAGGTATGCATTTTTGCAGGTAATATCCCCTTCGGTAGAATCTGTGAATAATCGATACAGTGCCGGTGGTCAAAGGGCAAGGACGAGTACCTTTACGTTGTACGTAACTCGTTGTACTCGGCATGGTTAAGAACTCTGTTGGTTCGTCGCTATACCGCCAAGCAATACTAAATCCGGGTTTTACTCGAGGTACTTCTACGCATACACTACGGCAGTCACAGTGTAGTGTACATACCCTATTCTGTGCCTTCTCCAACAAACCGCAAACCGAATTGAATTGACATCACAGCCCACTAAAGGTACCTTGAGTGGACACGACGCCAAGTGCCCCTCTAACCCCAGGGACCTTGCACCACAGCGCGTCGTCTTCTAACACCCCGCTGTATAATTCTCCTGCGAGACTGAAACTGAGATTGTGATATTCTTTTTTCTGTTCTTCGTCGCAACCACAACAGAAGAGCATCTCGTCTTCCCCTAAGACCCTCCTACACAGGCCACAGGACATATCCTCATCATGGCTCCCCAAGAACCAGACCGTCACACCTTCTATGCGGGCAAACCGCAGCCCTCGGCCGACTCGAAGGAGACATTCCAAACCACCGACCCCTCGACCGGAAAGCCCGTCTGCACCATCCACACATCGAGCCCGTCCGCCATCGACTCCGCCATCCGCTCCGCCCAGTCCGCCTTCCCCTCCTGGTCCGCAACCCCGCCCATCGACCGCGCCCGCATCCTCCTCCGTGCCGTCGCCCTCCTACGGGCCCGGAACGACGACCTCGCCCGCCTCGAAACCATCGACACGGGCAAGCCCTTCTCCGAGACCTCCACCGTCGACATCGTCACCGGCACCGACGTCCTCGAGTACTTCGCCGGCCTCGTCGCCGCCGGCGGCCTGAACGGCGAGACCCTCCGCCTCCGCGACACCGTCCACGCCTACACCACCAAGGAACCCCTCGGCGTCTGCGCCGCCATCGGCGCCTGGAACTACCCCATCCAGATCGCCCTCTGGAAGTCCGCCCCCGCCCTCGCCGCCGGCAACACCCTCGTCTACAAGCCCAGCGAGTTCACCCCTCTCCACGCCGAGCACCTCGCCTCCATCTACCGCGAGGCCGGCCTCCCCGACGGCGTCTTCAACGTCGTCTACGGCGCCGGCGACGTCGGAGCCCGCCTCACCTCCCACCCAGCCATCGCCAAGGTCAGCTTCACCGGCCAAGTCGCCACCGGAAAAAAGGTCGCCGCCTCCGCCGCCGGCGGGATGAAATACGTCACCATGGAGCTGGGCGGCAAGAGCCCCCTCATCATCCTCCCCGACGCACCCCTCGACTCCGCCGCCGACGTCGCCCTCCTCGCCAACTTCTTCTCCTCGGGCCAGGTCTGCACCAACGGCACCCGCGTCTTCGTGCCCCGCCCCCTGCAGCGCGACTTCGAGCGCGCCCTCCTCGACCGCATCCGCCACGTGCGGCCCGGCGACCTCTTCGACC
This sequence comes from Sodiomyces alkalinus F11, assembly GCF_003711515.1. Lineage (NCBI taxonomy): Eukaryota > Fungi > Ascomycota > Sordariomycetes > Glomerellales > Plectosphaerellaceae > Sodiomyces > Sodiomyces alkalinus. Next base: position 1,299,132 of record NW_021167079.1, on the reverse strand, counting down.
CCGCCACCAACTTCGGCCCCCTCAGCAGCGCCCTCCACCGCGACAAGGTCCTCCGCTACATCCGCACCGGCACCGAACTCGACCGCGCCCGCCTCCTCTGCGGCGGGCCCGAACCGGTCGACGGCCTCCCCGACTCCGTCCGCGACGGCTACTGGGTGCGCCCCACCATCTTCACCGACTGCACCGACGACATGGCCGTGGCCCGCGAGGAGGTCTTCGGCCCCGTCATGTCCGTCCTGTACTACGACGCCGTCGACGAGGCCGTCCGTCGCGCCAACGCCACCGACCTCGGCCTCGCCGCCGGCGTCGTCGGCCGGGATCTCGACCAGTGCCACCGCGTCATCGCCCAGCTGCAGGCCGGCATCACCTGGGTCAACACCTGGGGCGAGTCGCCCGCTGAGATGGCGGTGGGTGGTTGGAAGTTGAGCGGCGTCGGGGTCGAGAATGGTCGCAGAGGTTTGGAGGCCTGGGTACGGAATAAGAGCACCTTGATTGACATGAGTGGGAGTGTGCCGACTGTTTTTACGAAGCTATAAAACTCCAAAATACGGTGACAATCTTTTACAGCAACAAAAGGCCGAGCGAACGAGCGAACGAGGCTGAAAATGTGTACGATGAATCGAGGGCATTATGTATCTCTCTGGGTTACTTATATGGAAAATACGGAATAACTTACACGTAGAATACAACACACAGATATCGAGCAGACTCGCTTGGGATAACACGGTCACACATATGCTGGTAATAAATACTGTTATTTTCTACTATGTATAAATACCCCCTCCAGCCCTCTCAGATTAGATACAGGGTCACGGAAGACTAGACTTTGACCAAAGCAGGCATGCTAAGCTGGCCGCGCCCCAGAGGCCCCATTGTCCTCTTCCCGACCGTTCCCACACTTCGTTCGTCTTCATTCCCCCTCCAGCAAGCGCTTCCAAGCGATAGCTAGCGAGGGATGTGGGACACTCCCTCATGAAAAGTTCCATGCCGTCCCATGCCATATGCTGACTCTCTTTCTTGGTGTTGTATATGCAGAACAAACAGGGCGACCTTGCTTCCACCGAAGGGGAAGAAAATGGTCGAACGAATCGAAAACATTGGGGCGTTGTATATGCATGAACGACTCTGTGTAACTCCGTTTCCCCCTTCCTGTTCTCTTCCCGCCATGCCTATTACCTCCCTCTATTCCCGCCGGCATTTTCCATGACCTCGGTTTTTGATTGCGAACATCCGCTGTTGTTGTTTAGGGTTCGGAGGTGCGGTGCAGGGGACGGAGATGAGCCCCGTAGATGAGCCCCGCTGCGAAGTAAAAGGGACAGCGGGAAGAAGAAAATAAAACGGCAGACTCGTCGTATGCATACCACAGGTACACATGACACATGCCAATCATACACATGTGCTGTTCGCTCATCTCATCAACTTCTTTGTGGGGTCATTGTAAGCAAAATGCGCTGCACAAGGGAATGTATCCACTTCTTCGCCATAGTATTCCGACCGATGCTCTATCGCAGCCGGACCTTGGCGTCCTGGACGCCGTGCGCGACGACGTCCTCAATCGACCACCGGGGTGGTTTGACGACGCCCTCGAGGCCGTTGGCCTTGCGCCACTCCTTCTCCATTTCGGGCGTGACGCCCTCGGGGAGCGGGTCGGCGCCGCCCGCGATGCCCGACGCGAACTTGAGCTGCATCTTGTCGCCCACCTCGTCGCAGGCGGCCAGGAGGCGATCCATGTCATCCTTGTTGTGAGCGGCGGAGACGCAAAACCGGGCACGCGACGAGATCAAGGGCGTGGCGGGGTAGCCGACGACGACGACGGCGATCTTGCGCTTGAGCATCTCGTGACTGAAGGCCGGCATCTTGCCCGGGTTGTAGAGCACGATGGGGACAATGGGCGAGTCGTCGTGGCCGTAAACGATGAAGCCGAGGCGCTTCAGCCCCAGACGGAGGTACCGCGAGTTGAAGGCGATCCGCTGGAGCCGCTCGTCACCCTGGCCTGGGCAGAGTTCGCCCGTGATGAGCTTGAGCGAGCTCAGAATCTGCATCAGCACGGAAGGCGCGGGCGTTTCTCCGTAGTGGTTCGCGGTGTTGGTCATGCGGAGCTTGTCGATGATGTGCTTCTCAGCCGCGACGTAACCGCCGTTGGCACCGAAAGACTTGGTCAAGGTTCCCATGAGAATGTCGATACGCGCAGGGTCCACGCCAAAGTAGTCGCAGACGCCGCGGCCGCGGGGGCCGAGGGCACCGATGCTGTGGGCCTCGTCCACGAAGAGGTAAAACTTGTACTTGTCCTTGAGGGCGATGAGACCAGGCAGGTCGCACATGGTGCCTTCCATGGAGTAGAGACCCTCGACAACGACGAGGATCTTCTTCCAGGGACGATGGGTGCGAGGCTGGCCCTGGGAGATGGCCTCCCGCAGCTTCTTCTCCAGGTGGTTCATATCATTGTGTCTGTAGGCCGAAATGACGGCACCGGACTGGCGGGCGCCGATGCGAATGGAGGCGTGGTTGAGCTCGTCGGAGAGAATCAGGCAGCCTTTGGAGACGAGAGCGGGGAAAGAGCTGGCGTTGGTGACAAAACCCTGCGAGAAGACCATGGCATCGGGCTTGCCCACAAAGTTGGCGATCTCCCGCTCGACCTCTATGACCAGATCCGAAGTGCCAGAATCAGAGCGGGGGCTGGTGAAGCTCAGGCCGTATCGCGTAACGCACTCTTCGACGGCATCGGCGCAAGGACCTTCGGACTGGGCAAAACCGAGGTAGTTGTAGGAACTCATGTTGAGGGTCTCGGTAGTGGTTCCGGTGTACTGGTAGGTCTGGTTGAAGTCGTCCGACTTGCGGTCCATGATGGAGATGTAGCGACCGGGGACGCCCGTGGTGGGCCTGGCGAAGCAGTCGTCGAGGCGCATCTTCAGGCGGCGGGTGTAGAAGCTGTCGAAATCATCGTTGAGCGGGGCAAAGCCGTTATAGGGCTTCAGGCTCTGATACTTCTTCTTGTCGCCAAAGCGCTTGCCAAAGAAGTCGCGGATGTGACCGAGCAGGATGAGCAGCAAATAGCTGATGTAGGTGGTAATGAGGATGTAATAGGGGGGTTCGTCGACGACCGGGGCTTCCAGGGGCTCGCCATGATGCATGCTCACGTAGAGGTGGCTTGGATCATTGAGCGGGCCGAACTGGGCATGACGTTTGCGCGTCTCCTCGGCCTCGACAGCGGTCAGCGGCGAGAAGAGGGTCTGGGTAGAGTCGCTGCCGTCGTGATCGATCCCCGAGGCGGTGGACAGGGAGATGGTCGGAAGGTTGAGAGTCGAGGAACCGAGAGCTGATTGTTGTTGTTGATGCATGGCAAGCGATTGCTCTCTGTTTTTGGGGGACGAGAAGAAGTTGGTGATACGGTTGCCAGATCGCGATGGCCTCCGCTCCTTTTCAGGATTGTTCATGGCGGAGGAGGAAGAGGACGTGAAAGGGAGCGTGATTTTTCGTGGCATTGCAAACGCTTGTGCGCAAAAGCAAGCCCAGAATAGAGGTACACGATTAGGCGAGCTCTGGCTAGTGTTGGACCGATTTTTGGAGCACGTTAGCACCAACTTAGTCGTGGTAATGGTAGATGTCTTCGAATTGGCGATGAAAACGTGTGGTAAACGTGTGGTCGTTCGTTGTGTTAGAGAACTACCGAGTATCGCAGTGTAGTCTGCTGAAGAGTGGGAAAACAGCAATTGTTAGCGTGACATTCGTTTCCAGGGAGAGAAAAAATTACAGGGGAATGATTTCGCAATTGACTTTGGTGAAAAGTCGCTCCATCTGCTTTCCCGTTCCCATGTTTGGAATATCGGAAGGGGAAAAGATGGAAGACGTCAAGCGTGGATATGATGCTGTTTGAGCACCAGCTCGTGGCAGTTCCCACTTGGGTCTGGGAAGGCTCGAGACAGGTGAACCACTAGGTAAGGTGTCCAGGCCCCTTGTGGCTGTACCAGTACCAGTACCAGTACCAGTACACGTCTCCATGTCTCTTTCTGTTCCTGTGCCGGACCTTCTCCCCAGATCGCAACTGGCTTGTCCAACCCCTTTCACTCCACTGCATCCTGCCCGATCATATTTCGGGCGGGAATTGGGATGGCGTCTAAAGGGCGGATAGAGCGGCCAGAGACCACAAGACAGGGAGGCTGCACGGTGGATTGTGGATTGACCTCGATGATCTCTCACAATGCCATTGTGATGAATATGCTTCCCCCGCCAGTCCAAGGATCGAAGAAGAAGAGGGGAGCTCGGGGTGTTCACTCACTCAGCTAAGACACGAAGACGGGCAATCAACTCGACGTCAACTGGTCCGTTACCGGTTCCCGTAAGGTCGGTAGTCGCAGGTAGTAAATATTAGGGCGCTGACGGTTGTGGATCCTGGAAAAGTAAAAGAAGAATATAGCGTAAGCTGCGGCTTCCCCCAAAGTTGAAAACGGTAGCTGGCGCGTGGAGCAATCTCTTTCGAAGTACTCCGTACGAACGTCCTTGGTGGTGATACAGGTTATTAATCTTCGAATTAGGTTTGGGCTTTTGAGACGGTAGGTTTCAGACGCGCGACCAGACAGCCAGTGACCGCAGTAGAGGAAGGAGACTGATACGCCTTTGGCTGAGATTGCAATGAGGTGGCAATGCAGACCACAAACCGAGACGAACGGGCGGGCTGCTGCTGATGGATTATCCGAGGTCCAGTAGAATTCGCGGTGTTGTCGAACCGGGGATGAATCAGGGGGCGTTGGTATCCCAGAGGAATTAATGCAGCGCAGACAAGAAAATCGGCATAAAAAAGAATTAGGTACTCGAACAAAAGTTTGGACGCGTTGAGCTGCCACCTTCCAATAATCGAGACAGCTTCTTGGAGGAGGAAAGGAGGGCGTGTAAGAATGACCGCTCCGTCCGGATGACCTCTGTAGCCGTGCGTCACCGTTCGAGGTCCAAATCGCGGGCAAGGCGGATGGGAGAACGGGAGGCCTCGAGACGAACCGAGAGGAAAAAAGGACGCTGGCGAGTGAGCAGCCGAGACAGAGGTCGGAAAGGAGGAGCGGGAGCGGTAAGGAGGGGGTGCTAGGAAGGGAGAGAAGAAGTAACAAGGAGAAGAAAGAAAAGAAAAAAAGAAAATGGGAGGGAAAAGAGACGAGGCAAAACGAGGATTGGTAAGGGGATGAGGGTCTAACAGATATTGGGTGGGTAAGGGGAATAGTTCGAAGTAGTGCTCGGTTGGAGAGGACAGTGGTCCGAGCTACCTTATGGAGACTGGAACCTGAACCTGGGATCGCGATTGAACACTGATGCAGCTCGAGGGTGTGTGGTGGATTGATGATTAAGGGTCCCTCCTGTTGTACGAAGGAGGGAGGTAGGTACGGAGTACCATTGTACGAAAACTTTGTACCTTGTCATACCTGCCGCTAGCGCGGCTGGCGCAGCTCATAGGTACACTTTTGCTCAAGGTAGGTACTTCGGAGGTGCCAAGGGCCCGTCCAGGGGAGTTTGCGAGCGGTTGCCAAATCGCTGCCAAGCATCAGGCGCTCATTAAGGTGCAAGGCTGTCTGCCCGAGCCTTCCGGCGCCCATCTAGCCACTCAGCTTTCCGCATCAGGATCGCAATTTCGGCTTTTGGACCATAGTCCTTGCTCGTCTCACCTTCCATCTGGAGGCGAAGGAGGTAAGACCCTCCCCGCCCCGCCCCGCCCCAAAAAGGGGCGGTTCCTTCCTGACCTAAGTGTAGGTACCTGTATACCACACAACCTACAATGTACTTCGTACTTCTTGCAAAGTACCTTATTTGTAGAACCCACGCGCTTTGACCCAAACGTGTCCGTCAGGTCATACCCACCAAGGCTGAACTATTTGCTCTCTGGACTGGACTTCTACTCCAGATGTTGGTTGCGCTGCATCGAAGAAGTAACCAGCTGACCTGTTCGCCGTGCATCGTCAAAGTTTCTAATAAAAACGTAGGTCATTCCACCCTCCATGGGACGTGATAAAAATGAGAATTGATGGAAGAAAAAGAAAGGGAAAATGGCCCCCAGTCACACCGGGTCCCTCAGCTGCATAAGTGTACTTTGATGCAAGGTATTCATCTCCCGAGAATCCCGGTCAGCACATCCATCAAAGTCCGCCTTAATCTTGTGTACTCCGTAATGGAGAATAAGATCATGCGATGGCTCCGAGGAAAATTTGATTTGAACTCCGGGCTTACGGGATTTAGGCTTCTTGTTAATTTCCGAGGTTCCAGATGCAGCCAGGCACAGGAAGTTATTACTAATAAGTGTACTTTGTGCCAACCCGTACACAGCGAGTCGCGTACTCAGAGTGCCGCCGCCTCCTTTAGGTACTAGGTACTAATACTGAGTTGGAGTGTCCGTACTTTTGTGCATGCTTTGGCGTTGCCTGTGCTGATTGCGCTGCTCAGCACACCATCCCGTCATGCCTCCTGAACTCTCAACTCTTAACTCTCTGCATTCCCTACTTCGTGTAATTCCTTCGTACTTGACAACAAGAGAAATCGATGCTCTTCACACGTAGGCGGAAAATCAGGGTCGACTCTCCTAGTGCTGGAATAGAAGTGGCGGATGGGCGGGCGGGCGGCCTGTCGGGCAACGCCGGCGTCTCGGAATGCGACGGCCCAAAGAAATTTCGACATGGCCGCCATTCCACAAAGATGATCAAGCACTTCACTTGATCCGAGGCGCTTAACTCTGGCCAGTTCTCCTACTTGAACTGATCTCGAGTAAAACAGTGTTACTTTTGATTGCAATTGGCTCTTTTCCCTTCGAGTTTCAGGTTCCGGCAAAGGGCCATTCATTCAGTCTCCGTGCCTACTCCGTATTTCACATTGAATTCCCCCGTCCTCCGTCTCCGGATCCACCAAGTTCAATCGACCTCATCGTCATGGCTGCGGTAGCCAGTGATGGGCAGACGCAGCCCGCCACCCTTGTGCGCGAGCTTTGGCGACATCCGAACCCCTCCTCGACAGCCTTGCACAAGTTCACGCTCCATGTCAACGCCAAGTATAACCTCCAGCTAGACGGCTACCCTTCCCTCTACCGTTGGTCAATCGACAATGTGTCGGAGTTTTGGGAGGAAGTCTGGCATTTTGTCGGAATAAAGTCCTCGCGGACCTTTGACCAGGTGGGTTGACCAAAGGGAAGAGAAAAGAGAGCGGGGGTGAATATGCCATAAGCGGTGGCATGAGACGCTCTCGACGCTCGCACTCACTCTTGATGGTTTTGTCTGTCTACCCAAATTGACTGACAAAAACCAAAACCTTTTCCGGCGCACAGGTCCTCCCGCCCAACGCGCCCATGTATCCCCGTCCGGACTTCTTCGCCGGGTCGCTGCTCAATTTCGCCGAGAACCTGCTCTTCCCCGCCAACGCCGACGTGGCCCCGGACGCGGTGGCGGTCATCACCACCACGGAGCTGGGGAACCCGGTCTCGACCACGTGGTCCCAGCTTCGAGAGGCCGTGCGCCGATGCAGCAGCGGGCTCCGCTCCGTCGGTGTAACCCGGGGTGACGTTGTGGCCGGGTACGTCTCCAACCACGCACAGGCCCTCGTGGCTTCGCTTGCCGCCGCTGCCCTTGGCGCCGTATGGACCGGCATTAGCCCTGACACCGGCGTGAGTGCCGTGCTCGACCGCTTGGCTCAAATCGGGCCCAAAGTGCTGTTCGCCGACAATGGGACCGTCTACAACGGCAAGTTGTGGAGCAGCACCGCCAAAACCACCGAGATTGTGGGGTCTCTGAAGGAGAAGGGGCTGGAGCTGGTGGTCGTCATCGACAATGTGCCATGTGAATTGGCGCTTGATGAGCTGAGAGAAAAGGGGGTCAAGGCATCAGAGTATGAGAGCTTCTTAAAGAGGTAAGTTGCTGCGTCGGGCGGGCGTCCTCCCAGCTACGTAAGGCGAGCAACGGGGACTGACATTGACGACATTTCTTCCCCTCCCCCCACCCCCCCGTGTGATAGCTCCCCCGACGAACCGCTCAAGTTCGAGCAGCTGCCCCCGTCCCACCCCCTCTACGTGCTCTATTCCAGCGGCACGACAGGCCTGCCCAAGGCCATTATCCACACGGCGCTTGGTACGTTGATCCAGCACAAGAAGGAGCATTTCCTTCACTGCTCCTTGTCTTCCTCCTCCCGCATGCTCTACTACACGACGACCTCCTGGATGATGTGGCACTGGTCCATTGCTGCTCTGGCCGTGGGCGCTACTGTCGTCCTCTACTCCGGTTCACCGTTCAAGCCGCACGGTCCATTGTCCCTGCCACGCCTCCTGTCCGAGCTCGAGGTGACGCACTTTGGCACATCAGCAGCCTACCTTACGGCGCTCGAAGCCAACAACGTCCGGCCGGTGGCAGAAGAAGGGCTGGACCTCAGCCGACTGGAGGCCATCTACTCGACGGCCAGCCCACTGCCGCCCAGCACCTTCAACTTCGTCTACGAGGCCTTCCCGCCGCACATCAACCTTGGCTCGATCACGGGCGGCACCGACATCATCTCCCTCTTCGGGGCGCCCTGCCCGCTGCTCCCCGTGCGGACGGGGGAGATCCAGTGCGCCGGACTGGGCATGGCGATCCGGGCGGTCGACTCGGTCACGGGGGAGCCGGTCCCTGGCGACGAGCCGGGCGACCTCGTTTGCGTGCGGCCGTTCCCGAGCCAGCCCCTGACCTTCTGGGGTGAGAACGGCGACGTCAAATACCGCGCGGCATACTTTGAGCGATTCGCCGACGTGTGCGGTGTTCCGGGGCCGACGTGGCACCACGGCGACTTTGTCCGCATCCCGGACCCGGCGACGGGCGGGCTCGTGATGCTGGGGCGGTCGGACGGCGTGCTGAAGCCGGCGGGGGTGCGGTTTGGCAGTGCCGAGATTTACAATGTGCTCGCGCGCTTCTTCGCTGCCGAGGTGGCGGATGCGGTTTGCGTCGGTCGCCGCAGGCCCACAGACACGGATGAGACGGTCTGCTTGTTCGTGGTGGTGAATCCGGACACAACGTTTGGGGATGAGCTGCGGGCGCGGATCAAGGATGTCATTCGCAGGGAGCTGAGCCCGCGACACGTCCCCGGTGTGGTGGAGGAGTGCGGTGGTGGGGTTCCTAAGACGGGTAACGGCAAGAAGTACGTCTGCGTCCCTCCCTTCCTCCCTCGCTCGCTCCCTAGACTGCCTACGCTACGAAGCATGTGAAGAATGTATATGAGTGAAATGTTGACTGAGTCTTTTTTGTTTTAGAATCGAGGTGGCAGTCAAACAGATCCTTTCGGGAATGGATGTCACAACCAATGCCAGCGTGGCTAACCCGGAGGCGTTGGAGTGGTTCCGGGCGTGGGCCAAGGACCACTGATGCCGTACACTCCGTAGGACGTGGAGACAGCGTCTGACGTCCACGTCATAAGGAGGACATGGTATGATCGCCAATCCTCACACGCGCGGACGGTTCATACCTTGGATATACGAGGAGTACGGAGACGGCACGCCTAGACCAGGAGGGTGTTCTCCTAAACATGCATTGAATCGTGTCTATCGGTCAGTGAAAAGGGTTGGCTGGTAATTAGGTCCGACTGCATGTCTCGATGTGAAAAGGATGCAGGTTGGAAGAAGGACCGAATATCGATGCCTAATAGTCAATAAAGGGATTCATTCAGGGGGCCCGTACAAGCAGATACCTGGCTTAGTAAAGGCCATAAGGTGAAGGTCCCGGGAATAAACTAAAATAAAAAGGCCAAAGGGACGAGGGAGGTCTTGAAGAAAGAAGAAGAAGGAAGAAGAAAAGGAGGAGGAAGGAGAAGAAGACGAAGACGAAGGGCAAGCAAGAGGAAAAAGAAGTCTGGCTTCTCTTCCTTCGTACGAGTAACGGACTCGGAGGACGGAGTAAGGAGTAGGATACCCCATGCGGCAATTGGGGGAAGACTGCCCAATTCTGCCCGGACAAGTATATAAGGTAAGGTAATTAATTCCCTTTAAGTACCTTGGCCAATCTTCTGATGCCAGGTGACGATGCACTGGTCGATTGGACCAAAATAGAAGCCAGCAACAAGTCCGTCCTTCCTGCCTCGAAGGAACGACCAGTGGGAGTGGGAAACGATACATCTCGTGGGAAATCTCCCGATCATTCAGTGCCTGTACCTGTACCTGTACCTGTACCTGTACCAAGTACTTTGTACTTCGTACGTGCGTAGTGCGGAGTAGGTACGGGTACATGTAGAATACCCTTTAATACCCTTTAATGTGACGTAGCCCATCCCATTTCACACACCAAGTGATGATTGCTGGGGGCTGGGGAGCAAGAGGGCAGCAGGGCTGGCAGTCCCTGAGAGTTGGATACCATTACATAGTAGGTAAGGTACTCCGCGAATTTGGCCAAATATTCGTCTCATCTCACCACTGAGTTCCTTGCTGCCCATACGGTACGGTGCTTTGTGTGTTTCGAACTTGAAAGGATGAGGGTGAGAGGAGGGTTAAAACTTAGAACCGAGGTATCCATACGGAGCACCCTGTATTGTATTGATAACTATGCCCAACGTACAGAGTACTTGTTGCCCCCTTCGCCCCGGGCACGAATGAATGATCATCATCTCAGGGAAAAAGAGGAAAGGAACAGGAAAAAAGACGCCTTCTCCATCCCATCCCTCGCCGTTTTTTTTTTTATCTGTTTGTTTCCCTCCCTCCATTATCGTTCTTCTTCCCCAGCGAAACGCGAAACGAAAAGTAATTAAAAAAAAAAAAAAGGAAAACCCCCCGCCCCCCGACAAAGGGGAAGGCGCCAATTGAACATCGAATCCTATTCCCCATCCTCCCCTCTCCCTCCCCTCGTTGGATTTTCTCTTCAGTCTTCGACATCCCTGTCACTCCTTGGAACTTTTTCGCCTTTTTTTGTCCTCCGCCTGGTCCCTGACGCACCCCTGTCTCTTATCGTGACCAACACCCAACCCCTTTTCCACTTTCTCTTGCCTCAACTGTGCCTGCGGCTGCCAGGATCGACCGAGAGCCTACGAATACAACGTACCTACTTACAACGTTCACGACAATAGACCCCCGGAGAAAACCTGCCTTTTGGAACGAAGTGCAAGAATAGAAGGCCAGCCAGTACGAACACTACCTACCTTACTTTACTCAACGCGATATATCAGGACGATAGGAGTTGCCCTGGACTCCTGGTTGTGATAGACGTATCGACCACCACGTTCTTCGTCCATGATCCCCGAACCAGGAATTGCAATTTTCGTCCCGTCGTCAACCCACCAACCTCTCCTGCCGCGACCGCGTTAAACACGACTACGACAGCGACAGCGACCACAGTCGCTACCACGTCTTGGCCAACTACCTCCCTGTCTAATTCACTCCCTAGCATTTCCATTCCCACCCGTATCGTCGAGGCGGATCTGGCTTGATCCTGGCCATTTTTTTTTTTTGGCTCTCCGGCGGGTTTCGGCATTCGTTCCCCAGACCGTTTCTCAGCCTTCCTCCCCCGTCGCCACGACGTTGCGCTGCACCAGGAACTCTGATTTGCCATCTCAGTGATTCAATATGGCCAGGCCACACATTATTCGTGCCGGTAAGTTTGTCAACACGCGTCGTCGTGGTCTATGCTTCCCCTTACCTCCCTTTCACCTCCCCCCTGCTGGTCCCAAAGCCCGGGTCTACCCCCTGGTTTTGCCCACGCCTCAAGTTTGGGCCATAGCCATAGCATACCCTTCTGGTCTTGCTGTGCTACACGCAAACTTGCGGAGACTCACGTGTCTTCCCCCCCCCCCCCCTTTTGTTTTTTTCTTTTCCTTTGCCCCTGTCTTTCGTGAAGAAAAACTGCTTGGCATTCATTGTTGCCTTGTTGAGTGCTAGGCTGCCGATGGACTAACCTTGTGCCTTCTATCTCGTTCCACAGACACGATCGACCTCCAAGATCGCAAGACACCGTCCGCAAAAGACCACTCTCACTCGCACGCCAAAGGTCCCTCCCCTCTCGCACCCCATCAAGCCGGAACACTGCGAGAAGTCGCGCAAGAGACCGCAGAAGAGAACGCCCGCAGTCCCCGAGTTTCCTGGTCCAACGGCGACGCCATCGGCGACCTACAACAGCACGCTGAAGACATCTCGGCCGGTGCCTCAAATACGCACGACCCCAACGGCTCTCACAAAGACCGAGACTTGGCCGCATCCGAGGCGACAATGCAACAGCAGCAGCGGGATTCTCTGGCCGTAGCGCAAAATGGGGGCCTTTCGGGGAACATCGACGAGAGCGACGCCGACGGCGACACCGACGATAGCCTGGAGGATGATCTGATGGACAAGATTTCGAGCTCGCCCTCGATCGAAGATGGTGGGTATACTCTCAACCTCCCCAGACTCTGGCCTCGCCGGGTAGACTCTCTTCCCACCACCCGCGCTTGTTTTTCTCCCACCCGTTCACCCGCCCTTGGCGACCCGAGGTCTTCATCGCCGTACCTCGAGATCCCCGAGCACCCCCCCATGAACTCCATTCACCCCAGACAGCATAGCAAGGCATCTGTCGAGTTATCCCCCCGTCGTCATCATCTTCGCGGTGAGTATCCCGAGTAGGATCGAGACGCAACCGACGACGAGCATGAGCGCGAACGCGAACGCGAACGCGCGCGCGACGAACACGAGCACGACGAGTGCAGTAACAACGAGACCGCCGATACCCTCGACGACGTATTGGATCTGTACTTGGAGGCCGGGGAAGACTTTGCCGAGCGACACCAACGTTGGCCTAGACGCCGCGGAAACCCATGGCACTTTCGAGGTCCGCCCGCTCAATATCATAAAGATACGGGATTCGAGGCACAGAGACTTCGCAGCGCGGCGCGCAGAAATGGAAAAGACAGAGCGAGTCAAAGCCGTGGGACAATTCGTGGACGAGAACGACGAGAACGACGACCCGCTCACGATGCTCTACGAGGCCTCGCTCGAAGATGATGATGACTTTACCGCCCCCCTCCTAGACGATCCCAAACCCAACTGCGTCAATGCCGCCTGGGCTGATAAGTGCTTACATCGTACAGAGGACATCGATTTCGATTTTGTCTACGCGTTACATACTTTCGTGGCGACCGTCGAGGGCCAAGCCAACGCTACCAAGGGTGACACCATGGTTCTTCTCGATGATAGCAACAGCTACTGGTGGCTGGTCCGAGTAGTGAAAGACAGCAGCATCGGTACGTTGCGTATTCGCATTTTTTTACCCCCGGACATCACTATAAATTGCTAACTACCCTTGGTACACCGTAGGGTATCTCCCCGCCGAGCACATCGAAACGCCCACTGAGAGGTTGGCGCGCCTTAACAAGCATCGGAACATCGACGTATGACTGGCCTTTCCTCTGAACAATTCTCGTAAACCTCTAACAAAGTCGCAGCTTTCAGCTACGATGTTAGGAGACCAGCCGGGGGAGAAGTCTAAGAGCACATTCCGATCGGCCTTGCGGGGAAAGAAGCGGAAGACAGTTGTCTTTGCAGAGCCTACGTACGTTAACTACTCCGACTTGGATTATTCGTCCGAGGAGGAAGACGTGGACGAGCTCTTCGGCACCCAGAAACAAACCGGCGATCAGGGCCAGGCGCCGACCGATTCGGAGACGAACGGAGACGCACACGTAGATGCGCAAGATGAACAACATCCACAACAAGAAGAAGATGACCGACATGGAGCTGCTGAACAAACGCAGCGTCCCACAGAGGATGCGATGATAGACGAGACTGCCAGGGTCGAGCCCTTGAAGCCGAGAGCGACCAAAGAAGCTGTTGCCACTGCGGAGCTTTCGAAGGAGGTCGCGGATGAGCAGGGTGACAACAGGCCTAGCAGCGAACAATTCTTTGAGACCAAGTCGGAAGGCGGCCCCAGTCGGTCAAGGAACGGCACAGTCAGGAACACGGACTCTTTCTTTAAGGATGAAACGGTCGAGACGAAGAAGATCACGCTGACGCCTAACCTGCTCCGCGATGACAACACCACGCCACGACCGTCATCTTCGAACGATTCCAAGGACCTCAAACAACGGCCCAGCCTGGACAAGATGGACAAGATGGAGAAGGAATTACAGCCGGACAAGAAGGAAGACCGAAAGAAGAAGGACAAGAAGCCCAGCGTGATTCGCAGCTTCTTTTCCCGGAAGGACAAGAAGAAGGCGACCGACGATGATGACGATTCCTTCGGCAAGAGGTCCATGGATGCCGAGAACGAGCACGATGACGACAGGTCCGACGTTCATGCGTCACCCGAGAAGCCAGGGCCGCAGCGGCAACCAAGCAAGCTTCAGAAGCAGCAACCCCGGACCGAGCCTTCACCTACCCGGAGACCTGGTTCCGCGGCTCAGAAGTCTACTACGCGAGAACTGGCCGACTATATCGTGTCCGAAGCCAGGAATGACGTCTCCAATGTGCCGCCGGCGTCGATGCGCATCGTCCAGGAACAACAGCAGGAGAGGGACCATTCGCCAGCCAACGGTCAGCGGGGCCAGGGCCAGCCGGGCGAACAGGCTCGCCCGGGCTCTTCGCAGAAAGAAGAACGGTCCGGCCTCTCGAAGATCAAGTTGTCGCGGTCTGCCGGGGGCGGGGCCGAGAAGCAGAACAAGGTCGAGAAACCTCAAAAGGTCACTAAGGCCAAGTCTCGCATTGAACTGGATGACTTTGACTCCACCGATGAGGAGACGACGGCTATTGCCAACACGCAACATACCCAGAACCAGGCCCAGATCCAGACCCAAACGCAGGACCAGTCGACACAGGAGAAGGCCCAGCGCCCTGTACTGCCGGGCGCATATCCAGACAGTTTCGCGTCGAACAAGCAGGCCGATGGCTCGGCACCGGCGGCGGCGGCGGCGGCAACGGCAACGGCAACAGCAACCAACACGTCAGAGTCTGAACCTCCTGCGGAACACTTCACCGAATCGCCTGTGCAGGTATCTTCCTTGGCGCCGAACGACCCGCCAGCGCTCATGGGCGACACGTCCAGCCAGGAAGATTCGTCGTCCAAGTCGCCGTCCCCCGAGCTCGTGGACACGGACGAAGCAGCTAAGCACACCCAAGACTCGATGACCAGCTCTACCTCGACGAGCAACAGTCGGGGCAGCAGCTGGAACGACGCCAAGCTGCGGGCCTTTTTCGATTCTGGCTCCGACATCCGAGACATGCTGGTCGTGGTCTACGACAAGAGCGACGTGGTCCCTGCTGGGCCGGACCACCCCCTTGTGGGAACGCTGTTCCGCGAACAAAACGCAAAGTTGGCCGAAATAACCACGGTATGGGGGGGTTTTATTTCTTTTACTTTTTTTTTCCCCCTTGGTTCTTCTTCCCCCCTCTGGCAGAGTAGGCGGCTAACAAATTCGTAGCAACTCGACAACATGCTCGGCGACTGGTTAGCCCGCAAACAAAGGTTGCGAGGCACTGTATGATCTGATTGATGCGTAACACAAAAACAAAACATCATCTCGCCCGACTATCTACTTCTTGTTATGATACGAACTCTTTTTTGGCGTCCCGGCTTGGACATTGTGTGAACTGGATCGGAAGGGAAGCGGGTTTTCTTTTTCTCTCATTTCGTACCTAAACGAAAAGGTCAAAACGGACCCCCAGGGGGGATGGATTCGCTGTGTTCTGCTGGTCCTATTTTCTTCTCCCTTCCCCCCTGTTTCGTTCGAGTTCCTGTCTTCTCTTGATGCGCGCTTCTTGTAGCCGTACTTGTTCTTCATTCATGGAGGCTGATATGAACCCCGAGCTCCATGTTATATGTCATGGGCAATCTTTTTCTTATGCCTTGCCCAATGCATTTGATCTTTTTTCATTCCCGTGTCTTATTTTGTGACAATCTCATGACTCTTCATGGCTCGTTTCGGTCTATGGTCTCGCCCTTTTTTCTATTGACCGCCCCTGTAAATGGATTGTTCTCAAATGATAAGCGGCCCCTATTCGCAATATCAAGTCCGTCAGAGTTGGACGGCTGGCTACGGCGATAACGACCATAACAGCGATGCCTTGACGAAGAGTCCTTGTATGTTTCTTACTAAATAAAGCTGGTCAACCAAAAAAGGAGTCGAGGTTCAATGCATGAAGACATATTGCACATGCGTGAATTAGCTACGATGCATTTGCTTGGCAGAAATTCGTCGATACCTGCTAATAATTAATGACCGTTTTTTTTTTCCTTCCCTTTTCTTGCTGTCGTTTCCCACGACATGAACCGAGACCAGTACAACGAAGACTTTTATCTTTCCGGGTGATCTTTTCTCATCCCGTGCTCTCTTTTTCTCCCCTCATGCATTCCTCCTCCTCTTTTCGGATTACCACGCGTACCTTAATGGCCGCCCTTTGTAATAATGTACACACTTCTCATAACTTGCCCTCCAGTTGCTGAAGCTACTGCCGGAAGAGCCAGCCCATCTAAAATCAACTCCAAAGTCTACTCCTTAATATTGGTCATCCGCTTGGACATGCTGTACAGAACAATTAGCAGGAAGTCCTTATTGCCGAGCATTATCCATCTCAAAGAGGCAGGGGGGAAGGGGGGAAGGGGGGAAGCAAGAACCTACAAATCATAAAATGCGAATTGGCCCGGGTTGATGCCAAACTCATACACGAACCTCGAGGCGAGGTAGCTGCCGAAAATGGCCCGCAGGTACGCGTCGGGAACACGCTCCATGATGGTATCCAGGCCGATCTTGTCCAGCAACAGCCTGGGCAGCGCATCCTGGAGGACGGAGCGGCGGGTACGCTCCTCCCTCCACATGTCGGAGTGCTGTAGCTGCTCGTCAAGCGTCGTGATGGCCACGGACAGCTTGTCGGACAGGATGCTCCGCGGCATGCCGGTCAGTTCGTGCTCGCGCCAGATGGCCTCGAATTCGAGCCGGGCGTTCTCCTGGATCTTGGCCTGCACCTCCTTGACGTAGTCCTTGTAGAACTGGGGCGCCTCGCCGTCGGGGCCGACGCACATGTTCTGGGTGAAACCCTCGTCGTCGAAGGAGAGGGAGGCGAGGACCTCGAGGGAAGACGAAGTCACCCCGCCCTTGTTGACGCTAGCGTCCTTGTAAACGATGCAGCCGGCCGCTTCTAGGCGGAGCTTCGCATCCTGCGTGAGGAACAGGTTGGCGCCTTCGATGATATATGGGATGGTGGCCTTGCCGTTCTTGATGAGCTTTGAAACGTTCATCAGGTCGATCGACTCGGGACGGCCACCGCAGGGAACGAAGCAGTCTGTCAACCCAGTGTCGCGCAGGTGGTAGGTGTTTCGGAACGTGGTGCCGCTGGAGACGAACTCGCCGTTCCGCAAGTTAATGTTGGAGTCCTCACAGAGCACGCGGTACCCGTCCTTGGACAGCTTGGACATGTCGAAGTGGCTGATCATGACCCGCTCTCTGGCGAGGCGGTACAGTTCGTCCTTGTCGATACCGTTGGGGTCGACCAGGACGCCCGACCCATCGACAACGGACGTGTACTTCTCGTTGCTCCGGAGAATCTCATTGCTGCCGAGGTCGCCGTCGGGGCCACCCGTTTGCATCTTCCTCACGGTCGCAGGGTCCAGACCGACCTTGCGATAGACGCCCTTGACGTACTCTCGCACCGACAGGGTGGTCATGCCGTACGTGTCGTGGGGAATACCACCCAGCTTGGGAGACTTGCCCGTGAAGAAGGACTTCCACCAGGAAGCACCGCGTCGCCTAGCATGCGCGGTGGCCCAATCGACCAGGTCGGCCGTGTTCTCGTCGGGTCCCATGAAGAGGATCTCCTCCTTGCCGTATAAATCGACAATCGGGTTCTTGATTCCCGGGGTCTGGCCGCGCAACAGCAGATCCAGGATGCTGTCAATGTACTTCTCGAACGCCTCTTGGCCACGGTCCTGCATCTTGGGGTCGAGCAGAATCACGCCCTTGGATCCGCCCTCGGGGATGTCCTTGTTCTTGCGCTGTTGGGTGCTGGCCAGGTTGTAGTTCTCGTCGAAGAGATTGCGCGCGTTGATTCTGTAGGCCTCCTTGCTGCGAGACTTGACGATGCGGATGCCGCCTCGAGCGACGTCCTTGAAGCGGAGGTGGAAGCCGCGGAACTCGGCACCGATGACTAGGAACATGCCGTAGAGGGGCGTCGGGTACTCGATCTCGGGGAGGAAACTCGGGTCCAGACGGAAACTCAGAGCAATCTTCGTAGGGGTGAAGTAGTTGGTCTTGAGAATGGCATTGTTGAATACCCTAAATGCAGTCATGACCATCTCCTCGTGCTCGTTGGACACGTCGCGGGTAATCTTCTCCTTGAGTTTCTCGTCCGACATCACCTCCAGAGCAGGAGTCGGTGCAATAAAGTGACGATCAAAGTCGGGGCCGACGGCCAAATGGACGCTGGCGAACGAAGCGTACAAAGCCCTAACGAGACCCGGGTACGACTGGATGATCTCGAGGATGTAATCGGGCGTAAAAGTCTCGGTCCTGAGACGACGCTTCAGCTTGGACAGCAGGGCCGCGTGGGCATTGCTCCTGGGGTCGACGATTTCCGAGAGCGCAACATATTCCGTGCCCAGTCGGTTAAGGAAATGCTGGATGAAGACCCAGGCACAGTGACCATAGATGGTCTCCTGGAGACTCAGCTCGCCACTGACGAAGAGACCGTGGAGCTTGTTGTGAGGGAGACAATAGAGGAGAGAGATCTCCTTGGTGATCTGGTGGATAGACTGATCCAACGACGGATATTCTTTCAGGGGATTCGGGGCGGGGCGAAGATAGATGCTCATAACGGTGATGCCGTTGGCGAACTGCTCGACATACTTGCGGGAACTGGTGACACCGTAGTAGTGATACAGGTCGCTGAGCGCCGAGAACATGCCGCGGGCAGTCCTCGACCGGAAGGCGACGACGAGACGCTTCTCCTCGGTGTCTTCAATGTCGAAAACCTCGATAACCGGACCGGTCCGATTCACGGCAAGGTCGATGATCTCCTGGTAGATTAGTTTGGTGTTGGTGGTGGCCTTGCTGAGGAAACCGTAATCGGAAATGACCTCGAGACGTGTCTCCTTGGGGTCAGTCTGTTCTGGCGGCTGCTTGAAGACGCATTGGTAGACGAAGTAGCATCGCAGGGTCGCCTTAAGATCGTGGGATGGTCCCAGGACGCCGGGCGAGCGGAAGGTTTCGACGCGGTACTTGGTATTGCCGGAGTGATCGAGGTACTTTGCCTCCAGCCTGCTCTCGTAACAGGGTCCGCTGGTAACTGTCCTGCCGGGCTCGCTGGTGTCGATGTAGATGGCGTGGTCATGGGACTCCATGTCTAACCTGATCTCTTCGCGCTTGTCCTCCCTGGCGAGAGCGGCAACCTTGGCAGCATAGAGGGAGGTGATCTGGCCAGCAATGACGGATGGCTTCTCTATCTTGAAGTAGACATCATCGATGCCGAGCTTCTCGTAAAACCAGGTCACTTGCTCGTTGATCAGACTCTCGGGAATCCAGCCGGCTTCTTTGATGAGCTCTCTGACTATAACCTCAAAGTCAGCACATGGCCATTTTACGTAGGTTTAGGGGGTTATTAGGAGAGAAGAACAATGCGGAGAGGGGGGAAAAGTAAAAAGGGGGGGGGGGAGAGGGGATCGAGAGTATACTGACCCTGCTGCATCTGCTCAACCTTTCCCACAAATTCGGGCGCCACGTATCCGACAGTGGCAGAACGGAGGACTCTGTGACCATTGCCATTGGTCTGAGATAGGATAGGTACGCTGAAATGTGTCGGTTGAGGCGACGGATGCCGGCTGGAGTCTTGCGACTCGGCCACCACTTTGCCCAGAAGCTTGTTCTGGGGGGCATTCGTGGTCGCCATGATGTCTAAGAAGGAATCAACAGGATCTATGTAGTCAGGAAATCTGTCCAAGGCAGGAAAATTAGTATCAATGGCTAGGGATAACATGCTGGGCGACATGTTGGCCAAGCACGGCCTGGGGGAAGTAACGAGAGCGACGTCAACACAGAGAAGAGCAAATCACAACGACGCTAGTTGACGACGTGGCACGCTATGTGATAGAAAAGAGGGCAGGATTCATGAATATCGGAAGGGGAAAAGACATAGGGGAGAACCAGCCAGGCCACATCTAAGTCTATATAGTGTTGACTAGAAAGTGACCTAGCCGGCATCACCGCCTCGTTTGATAAGAATGGGAATTGAGTTTGAGTCATAAAGCAAGGTGTAAGACCGGTCATATGGCGACGCGGCGCGGCGCGATAGAAGCCGGGAAGGCCATCTGATTGAGCCGCAAACGCAGAAACGGGCAGTGGTCCTTGCATCAGTGCAACCGTCATGACGTTCCGGAGCATTCGAGATGACCCGGCAAGACGCGGAACACACGGCGGCGCAATCCTAGGTGCTGATAGCTAGCTCGCTGGCGGTTGGATGAAAGTGAAGGGAGGGAATGGGAAGCGGGCGTCGATGTTGTTCTAAGAGCATCGAGGTTTCACCGCTCGGTGGCCCGTGTATTGTCGATGGTAAGGGGGGTTGTAAAGAAAATGGGCCCCTGGCTGCAAGGGCCGCCTGATAAGGGCTAATGATAAAAAAGGAAACAAGCATGGAAGGAAGGAATTGAACTGAAAAGTGGAGAGTGGCAGGGCGGAAATGTACACCGTACTCACCTTCTGGGTAACGACGGTTAGAGTTATGGTGATATGACGATATGTACCGATCCGAAGGGACGGAATATCAAAAAGGTCGAGGCTGGTTGATATGCGGGATAAGAGGGCGGTACAATGCCGGGCGCTAGCAGAAAGTGGCTTCGCTTCGGACTTGTCGCTGACGTTGTCAAGACAGAAATTGACGTGACTTGACTTGACTTTACGCGACTCGTTGGATCGTACGTAGTAGAAGGTCACGGCTTGTCAAAATCCGTGATCGGACTTGGGAAGGAGATGGTGGCGGGAATCTGCGGGTACAAGCTTATTCCAGCCAGAGATAAGGAATAGAGCCGTGGGTTCGTTCCAAAAGCCGTAACGAGCGAGACGAGATAGATAAGGATCCCAGAAACAAAGGAACAAAGGCAACGGAATGCTGACGGATTGGCTTCGAATGCTCAATGCTCAATGCTCGCTGCTCGTTGCTCAATGTGATACAAGCCTGCGGGAGGAGGGGTTCCCAGGTCGAATTTCGTCCGGCGTGTCTCGGTGTCTGTCAGGTGAAGTAGGGGGGGATCAAACTAGGCAAGAGGACGCCAGAAAATGCAGCCATCCGATGAATATGTCGGGATGGCTTTTCCAGAAGTTGCTGCGGCCTACGAGATAAGGTCGTGGGCCGAGAAGTCAGGGAACAGTCGCAACTTCTCCGAGTGAGGTCAAAGGACGTTGCCGTTGGACCAGAGGAGCCAGGAACCGGATGAGGGAACCAATGAGCTCGTACGATTGAGCAGTTGTCCGTAATCTTGTGCCGAGCTGTGTTACTCCCTCCGGAGTGGTACGAGGACGGCAGGGCAAACGGTTGCTGAGTCAGGAAAAGATGCTATTCTGTGCCGAGTGCGAGTGCGTGTCTAACTAATAAGGCCACTCGCGGCTGTAGAATGTCTGAAGATAGTATGGCGCGGAACCTGGCGTGTAGCGGGAGTCAGGTGGGTAGAATCGGTTATATAGTGGCGGCGGTAGCGGTAGTGTTGCTGGCTGTCAACCCGATGGTGAGGTGACAAAGGGATAGTGGGTTGGGAGACTATGGAGGCAAGTATTCGTGTCTTGAAACGATGTCGAGGATGGTGTTATTCAGCAACACCACGAGAGAAAGAATGGATCTAGGCAAGAAAGGGGTATGGAGGAAGTCCTCTGCAGATCCATGTGAAAAGCAGGATTTAACAGTGTCATCTTTAGCGAACTCTTGATAAAGAGGCGTAGGCCGAGCCTTTAAGTACTCGACCATCCTATCCCCAGTGTCGTCCCAAAAAGAAAACAAGCTCGTGTCGTTCGGGTCATGAGAGGCAAGAACAAGGATTATTGGGGATGACTCCCCTCTACACGTGTACGAAGTATTATTATTGTGAGGGAAAGAGGGAAACGTACCTGGGGTACTTTTGGGGTCAGGTGGAGATCGGTAACGGTACAGCTGAGGTACCAATACAAACATTCGAAACGTTCTCGGACTTGTCATAGCTCCGACTTGTAGCAATTGGGGAAAGTTAGAACGTCCTCCGTCTTCTTACTCCGGTATTCATTCTCTTTGCATGTTTTTTGCACGTCTTACAAGCTTTGCAGGGACACGTATACGGAGCATTTTGTATGAAGTAATAGGGTGAAGAAAAAAGAAAAGTACGTGCACATAAGGTACTGTACATTGCCTTATGTACGATGACTTCACGTGGAAATTTTGAACCCACTCATTCGAAGTAACAGCTCTCTTCAGGGCTAACCCACCCAAAAAAGCAACTCACCTCGAACATAATTGGCTGGAATTTGTCTCGTACCTGAGTACCTACCGAAGGTCCTTCGAGTGGCCTGCGATAATGTTCCCCACCGTCCCGTTTCTCACCCCCCATGATGCAACTCGCCAACTCGTGTCTGTCGCTCGTACCTCCATGTCGACACCGATCCTATTTTAGCGTTTTTCCCCCGCCAAATCATTCATAGCGTACTTCAAGAAGACCCCAAGTTTACCTCCTGCCCCTTAAGGCTCTGGGCACGGCTATTCGAGGCTCCCAGCTTTGTACGGTAGTCTCGAGCTTTTTCTTTGGCCGTACATCTACAGTGTATGTCCACCACTCCTTGTACTGGGCTAGAATGGTTGTCATAGGGCTATGTTGTATACTCTGTGTTCTTGAGGACGGTTTCCCCACATGCCTCCGATCTTCCTTACGTTTCTCTCACCCTTTTTCGCTTGCTTTCTACTTCTCTAGAAGCATCACGACGTACACGTGTAGAATTTTACCGGCTTTGGCACTGGCGACGTGGGGATCATAGAAGAACTATCCGAGGAAGTACAGTACTTTCTGGTCCTTTGTAACATTTCCATTTCTTACCGCCTCCTCGCAAGTTGATCCTACACTAGGTAGAGAGGAGGCCCCGAGACGCCCCCGGTCCGGAGTCCCTTCTTGACCGACCGATGACCCGGGCGGTCCGGATGTCTCCTTTCTTCAGGTCAGGTGCACCGTTACCTTGCCGCAAACTCAGCCAACATCCATCTGGTCAATCGCCAAGGAACGAATTATATTTTTGATTGCCACTCTTCGAGCAAACTCTGATACCCTTGACCATGCACAATATGCTGGCATCCCCAAATAATCCGGCAATCAAACCAAAAGCAAGCTGATTACGATCTCAACGTTGAGATATCACCACGTCCCGTGGCGTTTACAGGTCCCGAGTCGTGTTGAACCTCCGAGCGGAGCTGGTTGGTCCATCCTTGCTTGCTCGTTCATTACGGATTCTACGTGTACACGAACGTGTATAAAAAAAGACCTTAATGGCCAGACGCGGCGCCTCGGCCGCTCCCCGGGCAAGGTGCACCCATTGAAACCCCTACAGGACCCCTTACTGGTGTCGATGGCGTTTTCATTACCCCCAGATTACTTAATGGTCAGCACGCCGTTGGGCACGAGACCGCTCCATTGACCGGGGAGTGGAACATGTGTGGAAGCGATTGGAAGTTTGTGGGACAACCCCAGGCTAACTGGAGAACACGCATCAAGCAAGTCCCCCGTGTCGGTGATGGACGCTGATCAGGTATCCGACAGTTAATGGTAAGTTTGTACGTGTGGCTTGAATCTTAATGTAGTAATTACTTCGTACAAAGCGCTGGAGCTACCGAAGGCTGTCTAGGAGTACCAGTACAATGCACCCAATCAGAAGAGGTCCCGAGCAATTGTACGAAGTATCTTTTCGCCCTGCTTCCAGCTCACAATTACACGTACATATTGTATGCTGTGTACATCCATCTCGGTCATTATATGGTCTAGAACTCATCAACTATGGACAGTGTAATGCAAGTAGGCCCGGCTCCTCCGCAATACCATACAACCCCTGTTTAATTGTGTAAGGGGGTATATTCAAACCCTTCCTAAATAGGAAAGTTTTGAAGATTCGAGTAATATACCTACACTAATAGTATATTCGCTATAAACCTTTTTAATACTATTATAAGATATCTAGAGGTTAAGCTAAAAATCGATTAATAGCTATTTTACCTATAAAAGGATTTAGTCATTACTTCTTACCCATATTCGCTATATAGGAGGCAGTTTCTATAAAGATATTTACGTTATTAGTTACTTTAATACCACGTTAACCTTAGCTTATTAAAAAACTATAAGATAGATTAATAAATACTAAGTCTCCCTAGTATAGTATATCTAAACCCCTATACTTTATATAGAAGATCTCCACTTTTAATATATCTAGTTATATTCTACTCTGTATATTATCGTGGTACACGTATACTATTAGTTTATTCGGGATCCGTAAGTACTTTATATATAATTAAACAGGGGTTAGAGTGTATAAACCCGCTTTATTTGACCCCTGAAATGGTCGTGACCCACCTATCCGAATGCCGAACAGACTAGTGACGGCGAAATGAGCTTTGAGCTAGACATCAGGCACTGCCACAGAAATTTCGGGGTCGTCAAGTGATCGGTCTCAGCCCGCTGTCAAGGAAGGTCACGATGGTTAGGAGCAATTTCCCACGACGGTGAACCGGTGGCGGTAAGCTGTAACAGATGTTCACGATAGCATCACTTGACCACCGTTCCTTCACCGCTTGTTGGGAATCTGGACCATAGCGATCCTCGCCATACTCTGGCGTTCTTGCCTTGCTCGATGTAATTTGATATCACCATGCTAAAGGGTAGGTACTGTTTGTGTCAAGACCAAGCACGGGGTTCAGATGACTCGTAGAAATCAACGAGGTATACGTGTCGGACAAAGCACCCGCATATGCAGATAATGATGTTGGATGTGGCAGAGCTTGGGCAACATATAGGATTTTGGGCCGTCATCCATATATCGGTGAAATATAGTTGCTACTGTTCATCGTTGTCTCTTGCCCCACGACTTGCTTGAGACCTGCGTCGGGCAGTCGACACATCGGAGAGGAAATCCACGGAAATACTCAGGGTGCATTCCCTATCCGTGTTCCCTCCAGAGAAATTCTAGATCCATGGTATAACGCAGATAATTTCTTCAATACGGCTTGTCGTCTTGTCTTCTTTGATATCCATTCAAATCATCTGCATCGTCCATTGCGTAACTGCTGTAATGGAGAACGAATGACGGAGCAGGAATCGAGCGCCAACGTGGCTGTGGCAAGCTACGTTATCATGGTTACACACCTCTGAAAATTTCGTCGCTCACCCGTACACCGTACTCAACGAATAGGTAGGTACCTTAGGCGAAAAAC
This sequence comes from Sodiomyces alkalinus F11, assembly GCF_003711515.1. Classification (NCBI taxonomy): domain Eukaryota; kingdom Fungi; phylum Ascomycota; class Sordariomycetes; order Glomerellales; family Plectosphaerellaceae; genus Sodiomyces; species Sodiomyces alkalinus. The sequence goes on along the minus strand of NW_021167079.1, from coordinate 1,273,796 downwards.
ACCGATGAGAAATCTTCGTAACACATCGCGGAGAATATATCGAAAACGGAAACCGCTGCTCAAGGAGTTGGGACAGCCCGTACGTGCAGTGTTAGCGCCCCTCATAGCCCCGCATGCGACCCCCTCGTCAGACGAGGGGTACGTATCCACTAGCCCCGCAAAGCGGCAAGTCGCGGCAATTCCTGGTCTGTCTTTCCTCCCTTTGCCATTCCTTCCGCATGGCCTTGTCATCCGCCAGCAAGGAACGTTTTATGACCTACGAAGTACGAAGTAGGTATGTAGCCCAGCCAAGCTGTTGACTCGGCATACTGACGTGCGTAGATCCAGGAATCCCGCCTATTTACATGCGTCCTTCACGAACATTCCATCGAGATCATCGACCGAGTCGGCACTGGCGTTGAGCTGCCCGGATCCGACCCAACCACCCTGTCAACTGTGATATCAAAATCAACTTACGAATACAGCGGTTACGGAAATGGAATAGCACCATGCCCGAGACGGATTCCCCAGGGAGGCAGCATGCCTTGTCCCTGGATGAACGAGACCCTCTCAGGTCAATCCGGGGAGAGTTCGTCATCCCCACCAAGAACGAAGTGACCAGCAAAACACTCCCTTCCCAAGGCAAGCTCCCAGGTGATACGTCAATCCAAGTTCCCCCCACCGTTGGCTAATACGTGGTGGAGCAGAACGCCCAAGCACGGTGTCGAGGAACGGTGAGACGCCGTGTACTTACCTCTGTGGCAATTCCCTGGGCTTGCAGCCAAGGCGTACGGCGACGAGGATACGCCAGTACCTTGACACTTGGGGAACACAAGGGGTCCAGGGCCACTTCAAGCCCATCGACAATTCGCCCTTACCGACATGGCTCAACGTCGACGCGCTGGCTGCCAGCCTGATGGCCCCCATTGTCGGTGCTCAGGAATCTGAGGTTGCTGTCATGCAAACGCTGACTGCCAATCTTCATTTCCTGATGTGTGCCTTTTACCGGCCAGACCGAAACGGTCGGCACAAAATCATTCTCGAGAGCAAGGCCTTCCCTAGCGACCATGTACGTAATACCTGCTGAAGCTACGGCGTCCCTGACAAGCCAGTGTGTTGTGGGCGCCTCATCCGTGGGGACGTGGCTGACAAAGATCCCCCCCCCCGCTAGATTGCCGTTGAGACGCAGATCCGTCTTCATGGTCTTTCCCCAGCTGAATCCATGGTCTGCATAGAGCCGCCGGCCCCCCACTCCCCCATCCTAACCACAGACCACATCCTCTCCACTGTCGCCGAGCACGCCTCGGACACGGCCGTACTACTTCTGCCGGGGATTCAGTATTATACCGGCCAGTTACTCGACATTCCCACCATCACCGCCTTCGCGCGTGCTCGTTCCATCTTTGTCATCTGGGACCTCGCTCATGCTGCCGGCAACGTGCCCCTCCACCTTCACGATTGGGATGTCGATGCCGCTGCCTGGTGCTCGTACAAATACCTCAATTCCGGACCTGGTGGTATCGCCTCGCTCTTCGTGCACTCTCGTCACACCGTGGTCGCGTCCGCGTCCGCCGCGAACCCCGAAGCCGCCCCTGAAGACGGGTTTGCCCCGCGCCTAGCTGGCTGGTGGGGCAACGACAAGGCCACGCGCTTTGCTATGGATACCACAGCAGCCTTCCGCCCTGTTCCCGGAGCGGCGGGGTTCCAACTCAGTAATCCCAGCGTCCTTGACACGACTGCCCTATGCGCGAGTCTAGAGGTCTTCGAGACTACGGGAGGCATGGGCCCTCTACGGGAGAAGTCATTGAGACTAACGGCCTATCTCGAATCCCTGCTCGAGGAATTACCCGAGGATGTGAAGAATATGTTTCATATCATCACGCCGCGGGCGGCGAAAAAGCGTGGCGCGCAGCTGAGCATCTTGCTGACGGACGATGCGTTGCTCGGGCCCGTGATGGAGACGTTGGAGGCGCGGGCAGTAATCGTCGACGAAAGGAAGCCGAACGTGATCCGAGTTGCCCCGGCGCCCCTATATAACAGTTTTACCGACTGCTACAACTTCGTAGACGAGTTTAGAAAGGCCTTGGAGAGCGCAGGCAAAGGCACCCAGCAGTAGCCAACTCGATTATCCACGAGCATTACGCGTCCAATATATCCTAGTTCCCTAAGTCCAGAGATATCTCCCGACACTGCATTGATATCTCGACTGAATCAAAAAAGTCAAATTTCAATTCTAATACAGCATTCCCCGAAAAAATGCTGGGTTGTCTTAAATTTTGATCATTCGCCAGCTGAGATTTCAGAGCTTCGCGTCAAATGGTAATATTGAAGTTAAGCAGGGGGGATGAAAGCCACGGAGGCCTCAAGGAAGATACCGACTCGAAAAGGGGCAGGGGCGAGGCTAGCGATATGGACTTTGCCTAAACTGGTCTTCGGCGATGTTTTTCGAGGTTGGAGTTGGAAAGGCTAACGGGTTGGCGTCACAGGCACAGCCACCGCCAATCTCGCGAAGCACGCCACATCTGCAGCCACTGTGTCTTGTCCCACGATAATGAGGTCCGGAGTACTATTACTACAACGTATTCCCTGCCCCTGTTGATTGTTTTGATAATAAAATATTAAGCGGTGAACGGGATCAGCCGAGATGGGAGGCCGCCTTGATGCGCAGCCCAAGGCAGTACGGAGTACTGCCCTACCTACCTTACTCACATGCCGTATATAACCTTATGTAGCTGTATGAGGCAAGGTGATTTCTGTATATTGAGGGCTCGCGCATCTCCATCCGTTTCCCTCGATACTCAAACCACGCCGCAAGCCTCCCCTCTCAAGAATACACATCGTACCCGCATAACTGCGCATCATCCATACCTACATCAGTCAGTACACATTTGAACCCAATTCTGACATACCTGCAAGTCGTCTCCGAGGTGAGGGCTAACATGGCAGCTGCAGATCGGTTGGGCAAAAATATAATCACCTTCAAACCCCGCTTCCACCTCTCCACAGCTTTTCCCCTTGCACCAAGCAGGACTTTCAGGATGAGCTGGTTTTTCTCAAAGAACATTGGAGGCAGGAACTTCGGCACACGCGTCCATGTGGACAAAAATGGCGTGCGGCGCGGAGCCTGGCGGTTCCGCCTCTGCGGCTTCTCGTGCGTCAGATAGGCGGACTTGAGCGCGTCATATTCCTACGACCTTTGAGAGAACGTGAACGACTTTCCCCCAGGAAATGGCGACCTCGTATCCGCACCTTGCGTTTCTACTCCGGTTTCTTGCATGGGCTTCGACGATCTCAGTGGGGTTTCGGGCGAGCTGGCAGTTGAGCCAACGCGCTTGGTGAGTGGAGATGGACCGCCAACCAGCAAACATTCACCGGCAAGCACAACTTGTTGAAAAGTCGTGCCAGAGACAGACGACGTGGCTCGGAAATTAGGAGATGAGAGGGGGTCGTTGGGCGTTAGGAGCAGTCTGGTTCTCCGAGTCTCAGTACAGCGAAATAACCTCGATACTTTGCTTCCCTATAACGAACAGTATCTGAAACCAAGCCGTTTGCCGTGGCACGCTTCGAGACGGCTTGTGAAAGTGGAAGGCCGGGTAATCCCAATAGCAGATATGGAACAATTTACAAATCATCTGGTACTTGAACAGGGGATTCCATGGCCTAAGCACAGAAATCATCTTGGACAACACGTTCGTTCCACGAACTAGTCTCAGCGTGGACAAACAAAAATCCAGACATTTGGATGTATGGTGAACCAGCCAAATGCCATGTTCGATAACAGTTGGCTTCAGCTTGTGGGATTTGGAGCCGAGGTCAGACATAGGGCGATTGGGTCGGTCTTTCCAGACGGAGAGTATCCTCACTCCATGTGAGGTATTCCCGAAGGGGAGAGAAAGCCTCCTAAATAGAAGGAGGAAGAACCGGTCTGCGGTGTCACGTCCCCGGGCAGCCAGTGGGAAAAACAAGCAACCATTTCACACCGCTTAGGGCATCGGACGAACCATCTTGATGAGTACTGTGCGGGTTTTCATTCCGTAGCACTCAGATACATGCCGTCATGCCAGCCGCAGGAGCCGCGCCGTCGTCGTAAGAAAAGGGAATTCCCGTCTGTTTGTCCCGATGCATGCCCCAGTTCCAGGATATAGAGCAAATCGCCATCGACCAAATACAAATCCACTCCTGTATTGCCCCATGTATCGCCAGCCGGCCGGCCAACCCAATCGTGCTGTGATGTCGTTTCCTTTTTGTTTGCTTCCACCTCGCTCATCCAGCTCATACCTCCGTAGTGACCTTGGCCTTGGCGTTGGTGACCTTGACGCCCAGTTGCTTGGCGCGGGCGATGATATCAATTCGCTTCCTCGATGAGACGCCGTGGGCAATCCTGAAAGTACCAATGTCAGTTCGGGTTCGAGATTCATCCCGTTCTCGCCGGCCAGACTCTTCTTCCACCTGTTGTAAGCGACGGGGTATCGGGTTGAACGTACTCAGCGGCGAAGGTGCGGTTGTGCATGAGAAGGAGCTCGACATCGTTGACGTTGTTGACGAGGAAGGCCTTGTGGCCCGAGGGCATCATGTACTTGGTCTTCTTGTTGGAGCCATAGCCGATCTGCAGTCACCGAAAAGTTGTATCAGCTACTGTTTTTTTGTGTGCCCCGTGTTGCGTATCACTGCTCGGAGGGGCTCTTTCCCTTCGATAAACAACCCATGGAGCCATAGTAAACATACCGAAGGCATCGAGATGGCGCTGCGGAAACGCCTGCGGACGCGGCTGTCGATACCCTTAGGCTTGCGCCATGATGGGTCGACGCACTTGAAGCGGTCGCTCTGGTGGCGGAAGAAGCGCTTGGTGCCTATATCGATGATTCCGTCAACATTTCCGTTCTTTCAAAATTCCATCGTGCCCTCCTAGTAGAAGTGTTTCGATCTCTCGCGGTTGGTTCGATTCGGGAAGGGCGTCGGTGACAACAGCTGAGTACATAACATACGCTTCTTGACGATGGGGACATGCTTCTTTGCGGCAACCATCTTTGAACAGAAAAGAAAATATTAGTATTGTTTGCCTCGACCGAGATTCGGAATCAAAGTATCGTGGACTGGTGCTCGTACCTTGGCGGCAGTTTTCCCTGTGCTGGTTAGATAAAGACGTCGCGATCAACAGGAAGTTCCGTTCATCAGCAAAAAACCAGTGGAAGATGTGCCAATTCGAGGTGGCAGGCCGTGGGTCGTTAGGGCTCGCCAAAATTTTCGAAAATCAACCAATGGGATCAGGTGTAGGCCATCAGCCAATGACACCTGGGTGCAGTGGGTACGTAGATCTCCACTTATCCTTGGCAATTCTTTTGCTCCGGGACGAGCACGGAGCAGACCGAGAATCGTACAGGACGCCTCACCGAGCAAGCTAGCTCCACCGTCTTCTCGTCTTATCAAGTTCTGGCCTACGTCTACTACGTCGCCTCCAAAATCGTCACAGCTCCGAGAATGAGCCCCAAGGATGGCTGAGAGAGGACAGTTATTTGTCGGCAAACTCCGGTACGGTATCCGTGGGTGGGACAAATGAGTAGGGTATTTGGTCCAATACAAAATCTCTGTCCCCCATATCCATGCGCATACCTATGTACCTCTATCAAAAGCTTATCATCCCTGGGCCGTCATGACCGTCGTGAAAACCTCACATCGTGGGACCGGAAACATACTCATCAAGAGCCAAGCGTATCCCTCTTCCTCTATGTGATGACAAGAAGCAAGTACAACCTACTGTTGCTGACACTGCGGCGCGCCGTCGTCCCCATCATCCTCCTCCTCCCATTGACTGCCCATGCCCTGCCTGCCGTGACTGGAACCAAACTGCAAGAGTGAAGTTAGCGACAGAGTAGTCCACGAGGAAATCAAAACCACACCGGCTTACCTGGTCAATGTCTACGTTGTCTTCGTAGTGAACTTCGTCCACCTCATCTACCTTAAGTGGTGTGGCGGGTGGCGGAAGCAACTTGTTAATGATATCGTACTCCTTGTCGTCCTTCAGCCAATCGTCCTCGGGGAACTCGACCTTGGTAATCAGATACAGATCACCCTTCGCCTCTCCCCTCTTCAGCGGCATGCCCTCACCAGGGACCTTCAGCACATCACCCGGCCGGAGGATCTTGCCCCTGGGCCTAGTGATTTGGATGCCGCGGCCGTCTAGGTGTGTCAGCACGACGCGGGAGAACCCGGACAGCGCCTCGGCCAGCGTGACGGTCAATTCGGCCGACAGATCGTGGCCGAGGCGGGTGAAAACAGCATGCGACTCCTCAACCAGGTGGAAGACGATGTCGCCGGGGGTCTGGTCAGGGAACTGGTCGGCCTCGCCCTCCAAGACGATCCGCTCGCCGTTCATGGAGCCACGAGGGATGTAGACCTCCAGGACCTTCTTCTCGGAAACGGTACGCTTCCCCTTGCACTTCTTGCAGCGATCCTTCTCCTTATGGAAGTTTCCGGAGCCCTCGCAGCGGTCGCAGAGAACGGTGGCTTTGCGGACCAGACCCGGGCCGATCTGCTGGAAGGCCTCTGATACGCCGGCGCCGCGGCACTTCTCGCACTGTTGGGGCTTGACGTTGGCCTTGGCGCCGGTGCCTTTGCACGTGCCGCAGACGATCTGCTTGTCGGCGGAGAACTTCACGGTCTTCCCCTTGTACAGCTCCTCGAGAGTGACCTTGTACTCTTGGTCTTCGTCTGGGCCGCGACGGGGCCGGCGAGGTCCGGGACCTCCCATGCCGAACCCGAACATCTGCGAGAGGACGTCGTTGAGATCTACTTCGGGACCGGAAGGACCACCGCGACCGTCAAAGGCGGCCATGCCGTGGGTGTCGTAGAGGTGGCGCTTGTCTTCATCGCGAAGGATTTCGTACGCCTGGCTAATGGCCTTGAATTTGGCCTCGGATTCTTCTCGGATCTCCTCGGGGACTTTGTCGGGATGATGTTGCAAAGCAGCCTAGTTGAAAAAGAAAGGAAACCGAGTGTTAGTAGGCGCGGCAGCATCTCTTGACGGAGTTTTGTGCGGATGTGGACTTACTTTTCGGTATGCCTTCTTGATTTCATCTGGTGTGGCGCTCTTATCGATCCCAAGGAGTACTGGATAAGCGTCAGAGATCCACTGGTTTGGTACGTCCGGTGACGACGAGGGCCGGCGCCGAACGGGTTAAAGTCCGTAGACGAGACGTACCATAAAGATCGGCCTCCTCGGGGCCAGACGCAGGCCCAGTATCAGGTCCGCCGTCCATGATGGAAAAAAACTGCTGCGGGCGATGGTTCCCAGCGCAAGCAGACTTTCCAGTATAGCAAGTGACAATGCTGAAGGAAAGGTTGGTCAGAGGGAGAACCTTAATGTGGAGAGCCAAGCGGTAAAATCTTCAGTTAGCGGGGTCCCAAACGGCGGTTGTTAGGCATCCCAGAGTGACGAGCCGCTAGACCAGTGGCAAGGCGGTCAGAGAGATAACGATAAGAGACTTCTGACAGGCAGGGATGTCAGATGGACCCTCATCCAGACAGAGCTTATTAGTCAGGTATATATAACAGGCTGCTGAGCTTAAATCTCAAGACTGCTGGGCCAAGCAGATACTGATTCATGTCAGTTTCCGATAGACGTTTATATCGAAGGAATAAAATCTATATGACAGAGTTCAAGGCCTTTAAAGCATATGCTAGAACCATCACCGTCATTCCACAAAGCATGTTGGCTAGGGAAATTCAAATCATAGTCTCAGGGGCAACGTCCACAAGTAGAGCGACAAGCATAACCATAGCGAGAGCCGGTGACTATCAATTCAGAAGATGGCTTTTTCTTCTTCCTTTTTTTTCTTCTTTTTTTCTCTCCAACAACCGACAGCCAAGATCTTCCAATGCGCCAGCTGAGTCGAGGCCCATGTACTATGATATGACATGGTGGGATACCATGATAGGGTTCAGACTGTTTGGATGAAAATGAAGCCCAGTGAGACGCCGGAACCCGTCAGAAGGCAGTGACAGCCATCATGAGGTAGATTCCAGCGCCTGTCCGTAGGTTAAACCACTTTTATTGCCTGCCATCAGAGTCATGAATTTTGTTTCCGAGAAGTTTCAGATGGTCTAAGAAGGTTGTTTCATTGTGCCCGACTCTCCCCTTGAGATCAATGGGTTACTGACCTAGGAAGAGGTCGGTGGATTGAAGGATACATGTGGAAGAGTAAGGTAGTGAGAATCGTTCGTGGACTAACTGCCAGACTTTTTCCAGCTGACATGTGTCACGCTATAGCATGATATGCTGGCTGGGAGCTCCTTCGCAAGATTGGCGTTCTGTAATTCATTCACAGTGCAGGAATGGGCAAATTTAGGTGTGGGCCAAATCCGTCGAGTTTCCAATTGGCTAGCCCATTACAAGCTTACCTAAGGTAATAGTCGTAAACACTGGTACATCCGTACCCCTTTGAAAAAAAAATCATACCTTAGTAATAAATTACGCCGTAATTACTCTGTAGCCTCCACGACAGCAACAACAGGTGTTAGACGCCTCAACTTTCCTTCTGTATAGCTACCATGTTAATGGCGTTGGTCCCTCAAAGGAGGCTTGTTCTTCATCGCACCGACTTCATATGCCGTAGCTGTAGAGCGCAATGGGCCAGGCAACACTCTACGGCACGAAAAGGAGGCGGCGGCCTAGACGCCCTGAGAAGCAAGCTACAGCCCAAGAATAAGTCGCTTCATGAACTTCCCAAGACTCCAGCGAGGACGCGGTTCGCTCCGTCTCCGACGGGTTACCTTCACGTTGGCTCTCTAAGAACTGCCCTTTATAATTGGCTCCTTGCTCGGGCTACGGGCGGTCAGTTCCTCATCCGTGTCGAGGATACCGATCAAGTTAGTCTAGCCGTCCTCTCGTAGTGGGCTGATGGGCTACAGTCGTCGCTGACTATAACAACAGACAAGAATCGTTGAAGATGCTGTGCCGCGCCTCTTGGACGACCTCAAATGGGCCCAGCTGGACTGGGATGAAGGTCCCGATGCTGGCGGACCATACGGCCCCTATGTGCAAGTGTGTGGTCATCAAGCAGAAACGCCCTTCCCTCATCCCCTCCCCCCATTCATACCCCTTCATTGCCCCTTCATTACCGCTTCACCCAAATTCCATTTTACTGAGTTATACTGACCGGGTTAGTCTAAACGACTGCATCTTTACCACAAGCACGCAGAGCAACTGCTCGACAGGGGCCATGCATACCGATGCTTCTGCACGGCCCAAGACCTCGAGCGTCATAAGCAACAGAGTCTCGACGGAGGAAACCTCGTCAACTACCCTGGAACTTGTCGAACCATCCCGCCTGACCAGGCTGCCCGCCGTGCCGCTCACGGGGAGAGCCATGTCGTGCGGTTTCGTAGTGAAGGGCGCCCTTCCTTTACCGACCTGGTGTACGGGCATTATCAGAAGAACGAGGACGAGAGCGACTTCATTCTCATCAAGACCGATGGTTTCCCAACCTACCACTTTGCTAATGTAGTTGACGATCATCTCATGAAGATTACTCACGTCATTCGTGGGGTTGTACGTTTCGGTCCAGTTCCGTTCCCATTTTCCGTGAAATCTTCCCGAATTTTCCTGACCAGCTCCCTCAGGAATGGCTCATATCGACCCCTAAACATGTGGCCCTCTACAATGCCTTCAACTGGACGCCCCCAGCATTCGCCCACGCTGGTCTTCTCTGTGGTCCCAATGGCGAGAAGCTGAGCAAGCGGAACCGCGACATCGACATCGACATGGCCGCCTACCGCGATAAGGGCATCTTGCCATCCGCTCTCAATAACTGGCTTGCTCTCCTTGGCTGGAGTCCTGACAAGAATGCCGGAGTCAAGGGCGATGTCTTTCCTACCATGGCCGATCTAGCCCAAAAGGTAAATTTCTCTTGCATCTCCCTTCTTTCGTCGGTGTTCCAGGTGGATTACTTCCTGACCACATATCCAGTTCTCCCTCAAATTCACAAAGGGCAACGCGCAGACCAACCCGGAAAAGCTTCCCGTTTTTCAACGTGCCCACCTAACCCATCTCCTCCGAGATCCATCCGCCCCGGATGCCCGTCTCAAAGAACTGCTCGTCGTTCCTCTCCTGAGAAACATCCAGAACCTGGAAGAACGCCGGCTCCAGGGCAGCAATGCCGATGGGGAGGGAGACCTCGAAGCCACAATGGGTCTTTTTAGCCAGCTCGTGCCCCAGCTCTCCCCTTCCACCCCGCGTGGCTCTCAGGAATCTCACATCCTGGCCCTGCTCAAAACCCTCGCCTCTGATCCAAAAGAAACCGCAATCGACCCCGCGGCTCTTCTAACTTCACACCCTTCCCTCTTCTTCCGCCCCGACCCGGCCGCCGCAGCCTCTTCCCCGTCTGGCACCCGCTTCCGGGCTTCCCTCGATGCGAACCCCGCAGCCGCACAGCTTGTCGCCAACCTCGAGGCTAGTCTCTGCACACTAGCTGAGGGGGGGAACGGCGGCGACCGCGACAGCGATGCGAACTGGAACCCGGACGCGATTCAAGCATGCATCAGCGCCGTGTTGCGTGAGGCGGCCCTTGAGGTGCGCACGACGGGCTATGCATGGCTACGTTACGTACTGTCGGGCGACCCGGACCGGCCCGCAAAGCCTGCGAAGCTTCAGCTTGCCGTCCTTGGTCCGGAGGAGGCCTTGGTCAGGCTCCGGGGGGCGGCGTCGCGGACTTCGGCGGCAGATTGAGGTATACGGCCAATATGCAAGTGGCAGGGCCAACTTTAACGATCTATGACCCATTATCCGTTGGAGATACTCTTCCTGGTCCGGGAGAACGTTGATAGACTGTACTAATATCTGTATTATGCTCTATGTAATATATCGGGCCATGTATATTTCTACCCTCACCATATCTTTCAATAATCGGACGGTTTGCATTCTTGGATTTTGTCCCCCCCCCCCCCTTTTCCGCAATCCTCCTCACATTATCATTATCCCCCAAACATCTCCAGTTTCACACCGGTAGACCCCAACCCCTTCAGTCACCTCATCTCCCACATCACCAATGTAAGGATTTGGACCCTGTCCAAGTTTTCATCAGAAGAGAAACAACCCGAGGAGAACATGGAACGAATTAGCGCAAAACAGACATGACCCGATTTTCAATTCAAATAAGGTCAAAGATACTACTACAAAGTGACCGCAGGTAGAGTGATGCGTATGTAAATATGCGTTGGAAAACCGACAAAACACGGCAGTATGTATAATATGTGCAGGGAGTATTACGACGGCTCTGAGACGCCATCAAGCTAGGCCAGTTGCAAACAGAACAACGAAAATCGAGTAACTGGGATGGATGGATCAAACGACTTTTGCCTGTCCTGTCTGGCTTCTCCTTCACTCCACCAACGCTCAGAACCAACTTCGGGTGTTGACCCGGAATATTTACCCCTCTCCGCTATGTATCCGATGAGTAAAATAACAGCAGAGGAAAAGAGTAAATAGACAATAATAAGGAAGAGCGGAGTGCGGTGCGAGAAAAAAAAAAGGAGATAGAAAAAGAAGGATGCTGCTCCATGCCGGGTTGCTATACCATGCTGTGTGCTATGTGTAGTGTGCTGAGAATATCGTGTATCCCGACGGCCTGCCATTCGAGCCAGCTCTAATTTGGCTCTACCTTGGTCGTTGCTTTTCCGCGCCCGTTCCGGTTGTTCATTACTTCGTAATAATAAAGATGATGTCGCAGCCAGCCTGTGCGGGTGGCTGCTGGGGTATCATGTTATGTGTATCGGTGCGGTCTTTTGCACCTGGTTCATCTGCCCGTCTCCTGTGCGCCTCCGGGGTTTCGTCTACGGTAGTTCTTGAACCCAGACCTGCAATGTAGAGTTAGCGAACCATGTCGTCGAACAAGAGTGGAACGAATGAGAGAGGGAGAGAAGAAAATAAACTGACCTCCATCTTTCCGATTTCTTGCTTCGTCTTCCTCGCCATGCTCTTGACGGCCATAATGGCCATATCCAGGTCGTCCTGGTCGCCCATGGTAATCAATTCGCCGTCGGGCACATCGTCATCCCGGAACTTGATCTTGAACCTCTTGCGCAGGCCAAATTTGTCCCGAATGCGATCCACAAAGTCGTTGAACTCAACGGCGGTTCCGACCATGATGTACCGCACATCATCGGCGTGGACCTTGACGCGAACCTTTCGAATCTCGGGTCGTCGCGACGCGGTACGGCTGGTGCCCGAGGTCGTGCCTGACCGTCGCGGTTGGTTATTCGTCACCATTTCAAAATCGCCCTCGTCGAATGAGCCGTCATCGTAGTCGGAGCCATCGTCCTCCTCGTCGATGTACCGCTGCGGTGGCGGACGGCGTGCGCCCCGACTGCTCCGGCTCCCGCGACTGGTTCCCTGGTAGATGTCGTACAGCTCGTCAGGATAGCCATCGCCGGCTTCGTCATCGTCGCGCGTCCGCCGGGGCTGCTCACGGCGTGAGTAAGTTCGTGAGGGTGCTGCGCTCTGGTTGCGGCTGGGGCCGGCGTTGGTTGGGCGGCGTTCGGGCGGGCTGGTCGTTTTCTCGTATCTGCTGGGACCAGAGGTATCGATGCTGAGCTTGGCGAGCTGAGGCCTGGGTCCGTTGCGGACGGAGGCGCCGCGGCTCATCTGGCCGTTTCCACTGCCAGGCTTGTCGGCGTCGGGCGGAGGGGTGGGAGGGAAGACGTTGCGGTTGCCGGGGGGTTCGGACTGTTGTCTCCGGGACTGAAGACCGGGCTTGATGAGGTTTGTCGCGGCGTACGAGATATTGTCCGGTGGACGATCGTCCTTCACTTCCCGCCGTTGTTGCTACATGATAGTTAGCGTATTTGGCACCGCTTAACGGCGAAGCCGTCACTGGAGGGCAATGGACTTACGCTCTTGATTTCGGACCCTGCAAAACCGGTGAAGGCATTGGCACGGTCTGAGGCAGCGACGAGACGGGCCTTTCCGAGGTAGTCTTTTGTCTTCAGGTTGCGCACTTTGGCTTCGTTGGGTCTGTAGACGACGCCGACGGGGATAGAGAATACAGTGTAGCCCTGCATCAGACATGTCAATAGAGGTTCGTGGGCTGGACCTGGGGACGTCGGGTAGAGATAATGTGCAAATCATACCTCTGCCTCCTCGACGATCGCCTCGTCGATCACGTTGTGGTCCTCAACAACTTTCTCCTTGGCTGCGTATGAAAGGTCCTGCATACCGGCTTCCTTCTGTTGCAAATATATGTAGCAGAGGCCGCGGTTGAAGAGCACTTCACACGAGTAAAGCTTGAAAAGGAGGCCAAGTTGGGCGTAGTCGATCATAGTGTTGCCTCGCAAGTAGAGAAGGGTGTCGTTGAAGTTGGCCAGTGCTTCCTCAAAGTCCCCAAGCAAGAAATTCGACACACCCTGTTGGAAATAGGCAACGGCAAGGTATTGATCGAGCCGTATCGCGCGTTGGTAATGTTCGACCTGGAGACACGGAAGACGTTAACAAGCGGCACTCAGGCCGGGAGAAGCGGAACATGCTAACGAGAAGTACGTACGGCCCTTTCGTGCTCGCCTAGGGTAGCATAGATGACACCTATGTTGAAGAGGATTTTGGAGGTGTCGGCGATCTTGTCGAATGACTCCAGCGCTTCGTCAAACTCGTTGTTGTCATAGCGGGCCAGCGCCTCGACCCACGTTTCTATCTCCTATATTGCGGGAGCAAGTCAGTAATGCTCGTTCCGCCTTGTATATTTGCAGGTGTTGTGAAGAGGTCGGGCCCCTCGGTCGGTGTTATTATCATGTCCTTGCCCTCCCGTTCCCCTCCCCGCTCCCAGCAGACCTCGCGAACACCAACGAGCATCATGAATGAAATGGACTGGACCACCGACAAACCTACCTGTTTCAATGACATGGTGTGCTCAATTCAGTCTGATTGTGGCTCCTAGAGATTCCCGGACTTGAATTTGCTCGCACCGCGTTGCGCAGGCTGCACAAGAAATACAAGTGCTGTCCAGCGGCGACTCGACGACGGTTCGTACGTGTGTGTGTGTATGGCCGGGTACAAAGCAATTGTCGGGAAAACTGCACGACAGAGTCGGTTCCGGACTGAGAGGGGCCCTCGCAGGGTTATTACTGCGTTTGAGCTGGCCCTGCCAGTCAAAGTCGCTGGCTGCAGACGTGTGCTGCAGACGAGTTTCCCCGCTCTCTACTCTGACTGGGTAGGAAAGACTGCAAGGCCAAGAATGATTCTTGGCAATAAGTATTGGGCGGCAAAGCGGATTTGTTCAAGAGTTGACGTATGGCTGGAGCTTTGCTAGTAGACTTTTTTCGTGGGATTCTCAATGATTGAGCTTTTCGAACAGTGGAATGCCTTCACTGAGACCGGTGTCTGTTTGTTCGGAAGCCAGAAGACTGATGGAAGAGCACTAATAATTCACCCGGATAGTGCCTCGGGTTAATTTTATCGTTGAGCCTCGGAAGAGCCGGACTTGTAGATAATTAGTGGTGGAGGAATATGTCTCCTGAATATAGAGGGGACGGCTGCTTGTAAAGCAACTGACACAGGATTCTGTGCCTCGACAAGATGGCGAAGAAAGCCTCAGAAACAGAGACACACCGCAAGACGAGAGTGTGATCGCAATGCTGTCGTCGTGAGGGGTAGTCACACCTACAGCTGTGGCGTCGTAGTCGAGTCGAGGTATCTTATGAGCCAAGCTTGAATGTGGTCCGACGGTGGATCGTTTTTGTCAAGACGGAGTTGGTGAAGGCCGGTGTAAAGAGGGAAGTGCGGCAGAGAAACAAAGGCGATGGAGGAGAGAGCTCATGCAGCTGGAATCGGGAAAATCGGAGAAGAGATGGGTGGGTGGGTAGATACCTGAACGGGAAGCCAGCGGCTACGGGAAGTAGGGTACAATGATCGTTGATGGGCGAGTACAAACTGTTGGACAAGACGGCTAGGCGGGTCAGGGAGACATGGGGCCGGGGAGATCCAGAATATGGGAAAAAGCCAGGTTGACGGTATAGGTATGTCAGGTATGATGATGATTATGCAGGCAAAGTCGACTCGGGAATCGCGTTTCCCACTACGTATTAGGCCCTCGAGATCTCTTCTAGGAAAGCGAGCCTCTGCGCTTTGGTGCTTGTCGAGTACAACGTATCCGTACTTCCGTAAGAATAATGTTGCAGGGAGTCTGGAGCTTGGCGGTTTTGCGATTCTCGGGCAGGGGGTTGTGCTTCGTACGTATGTACCCTAAGGGGTGATGGGCTCCGTAAGAAGGGGAGGTTCCCAGACCTTAGCAGAACCAGATACGACCGGCCGAGACGCGGCTTGTCGATATCTGTGGATATTGGAACCCGTGCGCTGATCAGGGCCATTCAACCGATAGGTCTAGTCCGTCCAGTTCTATCCGTCGTTACGTTGTACGTTGTGCGTGACAGGCCAAGTCGTCAAATAAATTCTCCCACCACTCTCTTGCATAACATGATAATCCTCCACCTCTCTGGTGATTTTTTTGTGTCAAGCACACGAAGTCCTTCTTGACGGGAACCTCGAGGCCAGAGAGTCATGGGGTGGTGGTTGGCTGGAATGGGATGGGAACGATTCTGTCTAGGCTCTCGCCCGATCAAGAGCAAAGCATATGCATGGGATCGAACGTTTCGGTAGTGGAATCGCAGGAGGCACAGGCGAAATCGAGTCGAGAGGTTGAGTGGGGTGTCGCAGAAAAGGCGGGATGTTGCACTAATAGTCCGTGGGACCGTCCGTCGTCAACCACCGTCAACGTCCCACGGTACAACGTATTCTTCGTACACACCACGAGCAAGCGGCTCATTGGGCTCAAACATCGACTATTACCCCTGAACCTAGTTGACTGGTGCAGCTGCAGCCACCGTAAACCCAGGGCCCCTCGCTTCCCACGCAGCAACTGTTACAGCGGCGGGGCGCCATGACGGTGATTGGACGATTGCTAGCAGGGGGCCTCGGACGCCCAACTGCTTTGGGGGGCCAAGGGCGCGTAAAACACAGGCTAGAATTTGCCAACGATGAGACCCAGCAGTTGAGTATGCATTGCGTCGGGGGTTTTTCCCATAATAATTCCTCGTGGTTGATTTCGTGGCAGTACGGCACTTACCATCCCATCTTTCCCTGCAAATTCTACGTGGCATCCCACGACCACGACCTTCAAGGCCATGCACGATTGAAGCCCAGGGCCGAATGGGGAAATTCCATTTCGAACCATCCCTTTCTGGTGGCCTCGCCGGCTCGTGGTAGACTTGGAGTGTGACCCTGCGAAGCCAGGTGTTGAACCCCACGAGATCTATCAATGACATCACCTCAATAAGCGCCCGCATTTCGGCCAGCGGCGTGACGAGAGTGACAGGAGGGGGTGCCTCTCCACGATGCGAAGTGCGAAGAGCGAACAGCGAACAGCGACAGGACACGTCCATCCGGACATCACACAGCCAGATGTGGCCGAGACGTATGTACTGATCCAAGGTGCCTGCTCAACAGGACCGCCGTCCTTTGTGAGGGCACTGAGGGGTAAGACGAAGGTGCTGCGTATCATTCTCACAACGCCCATGTGTCGGCGACCTATGTCGATTCCATGGGCTGGGCGTGACGATGGACGGCCTTCTTACAGGCTCCGGTGGCGACGACGTGACCTATCAAGATAAAGATGGTGCTTTCTTTAAAGTTACGGGGCGGCCCATGTTCTAATGATAGATAGATATATGGGCCCTGGGATCTCGCCCAGGATATCGGGTTTTGGTCTATTTTGCCCTATTATGACGGCGAGTTCCTGCATTGGGTCGGCGCTGTGCGAACCAGCCCGAACCACAGTATCGGGCAGGTTGCTGGTGCAAGTTGGTGCATGTTGGTGCATGTTGGTCTAGCTTTGCCGCTGGTGGCTGTAACCGGTCGTTGACTCGCGACGTAATTGGAGAAAATTCCGATCGTGTGCAGTCTGGCATGCCACTGAGATAGGCGTATTTGCCATGTGACGCCTTCGGCGGTGATGAGTGTTGTCCAGGAGCTGCCAATGGTATGTATGTAAAACATCAGTCGTCGCTGAAGCTTTTCAGGAGAAGTGACGCATAGATTCGAATACGAGCTGAAGGTAGATTACCTATGTGAGTTTGTCGACGGCAGGAGCAACCACGTTGGGCACGGGTCTGCCTCCACGGAACCTGCCCAAGGTAGGTACAACTACAACTACAACAACAACACAGGAATATAATACTAACCTTACATCATTTCATTCGCAATGTCATGAGATGAGTAACCGATGTGTAAGGTACCTTAGCTTTCGCCGATCTGGTTATCAAAGGACATGAACGGTAGCTCAAGGGACGTCATTTGTCAACCTCGTGCAAGTATCAGTTCCTTCGTCGTCTTCATCTTTTTTTCTCTTTCCTTGGCGGATCATCAACTCTTCTTTACACTAATTACCTGCATTCGATCCAGAGCTACCTCGTTAATCCGATCTCGGGATATACACCTCAGCATCATTTACCTGCCCACCCCCAGGGCTACGGGTTCGTAAATCAGTTATGATCTGAACGCTCTTGAACTCTGTTACTGCCAGGTATATGAGACGGTATTGATAGCTACCTTATTCTGCGACACGGCAGTTGCTTAAGGGGAATGCCAGCCCGTATCGGCCTTATCCCCGCCCCCTGTTAGCTTGTTTCCCGTGTCGGGATCGCCTGTCGCAAGTCTCTGTGTTCTGATCTCTTCCAACAGGAAATAATTCGGATGTATCTTCTCGGCAACCGAACAGGGCCTTTGCCTAGCATATTTCTCCAGCCTCCGTTTCATACAGACGGCTTTGATTTGAAGCTAGGAGTTCAGATCCTCGTCTCGTCTCGTCTCGTCTCGTCCCGTCTCATCTCATCTCATCTCATCTCAGACAAGAAACTATCCAACTTTGACTCCCATGTGCTGGAGACTACGAAGTACTTACGGTGTCGAACAGGGAAACACCCGACAGTCGTCATAGGCCAAGCGCGTGGGTAAGAGAGGGTCGCTAAAAATCAACACTCATTTCTACGATATTCAGGTGACCGACGATGAGCCCCTAAAGACCTGGGTTACATCTCCATATATGCATCTAGTCATTTCCAAGAAAAAGTAGACAACGATTAGTCATAGATCGTGGCCATCATAACATCCCCCTCTTCACCTCGTCCCTCCTCTCCTCCCACAGAGTCTTTCCGGTGCAAGAGCATACTGTCTTGTCGTTATCCCATACCCCAGCGCTCCTGGCAATGACGCCCACCACGGTGTCCGGGTCATTCTTCGGGGGTCCAGCCGATTCGTCTTGTCTCGACACGACCATGGCGCGTCCAATGGCTTCCCAGATTTGGAAGGGATGGTTGATATATGCGCTGCCGCGGCCATCAGGTCCTACTGTGAGAGAACCCAGAATTCCTCTAGCTGCAGAGCCATCGTGCGCCCCCTGGTCCGACCAGATTCCTCCTGTCGAGGCAGCGCCATCCTTCAAATCCCCCGACTGTCGAATCGTCGCTTGGTACAATCCAGGGGCTACACCACGCACCGTGAGATCGATCAGTGTCGACGTGGGGGAAACCTGAACCATCCTCGCCAAGCCCCGGACATCCCGCTCCACCCCGTCGGCGGGAATCCCCCGGTTGGCAGTCGCATCAGATTGGAAGAAGGACTCGAGAATGCTGACGGCCGCGGCTGTACGGATACGATATCAGTATCAGTAACAAGGGTGTACGAACAAGTGACGATGCATGGGCGAGGAGTTATGGGCTGGCTGTCCCGAGCGGACCGGGACAGAAACAGCTTTTAATCAGCCAAGGGCAGCCCCGGCCAGGCGCGCACGGGCTTGTCTGGAATCTCTTGCACTTACAGTTTGATGATCCCGAGCCTCGCAGAATGGCGTCTCTCCCCGTGGCTTGAATGGCCTCCACGATGGCAGATGGAGCCGCTACGGAAACGAGGCAATAAAACGTCAGCTTACAGGTGGAATGAAAGAAACATGGCCAAGTCCAGTCGCGTTCTCTTGAAGAAACCCACCTGTGCCCTCTATCGAAACTAATTGGTCTTTCACATTGGCTTCGACTTTGTTGATTCCATTGAGTTTGTAAAGCGAATCTGAAACGGACTTGGCGCAACCGTCACATGTCATAGAGACCGCAAAGATGGTCTACCCAGGAGGCGTTTCATTAGCGGGGCTCTTTTAAGCCTGCGAACTGCCAAACGGTTTGCCCCTTAAAGATAACGCTGGCGAAAGAATTGTGGGAAACGAGATGTTGATCCTCCTGTCGCCTCTCCTCTTGTTCCTCCGAAAAATTCCATTTCCCTTTCGCTCGCTTCCCCCCTGACTACGATGACTCTCCAACGTGGGCAGATCATGAGGTGGGACAACAAACCTGAAAGGGGTGTGAGGCCGTCATCTCCAAGAAAATCGCGGGCGGTGACTAAAAGAGTGACCTGTATTTCAATAAAGTTTAAGAGAGAGTAGAGCACTGTCGGAGAGCGGAGGGGTCGATAAACAGAACGGTTCGGAATGCGCAAGAGTAATGAAGAGAGACAAGTTTCAGGGACTACTAGCACGATAATACAATCTGATAACTTGTTAACTGCGACGTTTCCATGGATATCCACACTCATCTGTGGGTTGATTTGAAATCGCCACAAGCCGAGTCCCGGAGTTGGTCCCTCGATTCCTTGTCCACCGTCGGATCTCGCAACCAGTTGGCCGGACGTCGGACCTGACAATGAATGTCACGTGACTTCAACCTGATTACATACTCGGCTTCCTCTGGCGATCCACAGCGACCCATCTTGGCATCAAACTTTCCAGAGACACCACGGAAGCCCCAGTATGCCTCACCGACCGGACAGCGACCGCGATTAGGACGACAACCAATACTGAATGGCCTTGAGATCAAGAATACATTGAGATCACCTCGAGTGTAGAACAGTTTGCTACCGTGAGGGCGTAGACCCTCGCTGATCCGCCCAAAATGTCACAAAACATCGGCCTGGTAAGCTCTTTCTTCCCTCAAGCTCTCTCCCTCTCCCTCTTTTTCTTTCACGCCCTCCGCCAACACCACACATGATCTCTTTCCCACATGATCTCTTTCCCACATGATCTCTTTCCCACATGATCTCATTCCGAGTCATTGCCGTCGCTGATGGAATGATTTCTCATTCTTACAGACGCGGCTCTCCTACTCTCGCGTCTGGCACCAGATCTCCGCAGCCGCTCTGCACCCAACCCTATCCACGCAGCCGTCCGTCACACCCCCTTCACTAGGCCGGCTTGCCTCTCGCATCGCGGTGCTCCTCATGGGCAAGCACAAGCCGACATGGGACCCATCGACCGACTGCGGCGACTACGTCGTCGTGACCAATTGCGCGGCGCTTCACGTCACGGGCCGCAAGAAGTGGCAGAAGACCTACTACAGGCACACGACGCGGCCCGGCTCCCTCAAGTCCGTCACCATGGACGTGCTCATGGCCAAGCACGGCGGCGCCGAGGTGCTACGCAAAGCCGTCAGCGGCATGTTACCGAAGAACCGCCTGCGCGAGAAGAGATTAGCACGGCTGAAGGCTTTTGAGGGTCCTTCGCACCCGTATAAGCAGAATATTGTGCAGTTTAACGGCGTCAAGGTCGGTGAGAATGGGTGGGAAGATGCTGTCAAGGCGATTCGTGAAGCGGGGATGAAGAGACTGTAGGGTAGAGGAAGCGGGGAGCATATGTGCTACCTGGCTGCCGTGACGCTTGGGGACCTTGCTGGCGGATGGTCCGAGGACGCAGATGGATGGCGCAGTGCCGAAGCTTTGAAAGGCAAACGGCGTGTATAGGTACTTTGTACTATATTATTGTCATGACTTTGCTTGTTGGAAAGGACGAGATGAATCCAAGCAATCATGGCCATTTTGGCACCACAACAGAGCATAACAGGAATCATCTAATCCCATGTCGTCTACTACCAGCCACTGAGCACCACCACGTACATTGTTCACGAGTTCAGGGTCAGGAGATGGTATGGCTAAGATTATCTACTCCGGCCCAAAACGTGCTCTAAGACTACCGTCAGACCTCGATGTCCGTAATCGAATGGCAACGACTAGTGGCCATGACAACGTCTTTGCCTGTCTCAACAAGCCTCGCTCTTATATTGTTTCTCTACGATGTTATTTGTAGTGGGGACAAATCGCAGATCAAACACAAGAAAAGAGAAAAAAAGGAAATTAAGAAGACGACATAAAAAATATACAACACCGGGTATTCGCTGGTGGTCACCCACCCAACTACTAATCCGGCCCTCACTGGCTTATCTAGGGGAGAGCGGACGGGATCCCGAGTTTTCCAGTGGGTATGGTCGTATATACTTGTCCTTCGTAATCGTAGACCTTATAAAGGGTCCAAAGAAAATGGAATTAAGAACCGAGACGCAATAGTAAGAGCATAGAACACCCTGTATCCGCCGACCACGGCCGAGCTAACTAACTACTTGAGTATCATAAGGCCGGGACCTTATAAGAGCTTCTACGCAGACCTGTCTCCGAGGTGAAGCGGCTTTCTCATAATGTCTAAGCCAACGACCACAGGTGGGCAGAAAGACGCAAGTGAAGCTATCCGGTATATACATTCGCGAGGCATTATTCACGGCGATATCAGTTGTCGCAACTTCCTCACCACAAACGATGAGACTCCGTCGCTAGCCTAGCAGACTTTGGCGGAGCGAGAATTGACGGGGCTAAATGCCTCGAATTCCCACCTGTCCGATGAAGACCCGGTCGTGGCCGTGACTTGACCGAAGATGGTCTCTCTCCGGACTCAGTACAGTGCTCTACGAGATTGCGACAAATAAACAACTGGACGAGGATATGGTCGAGGCTGAAATAAAGCGGCGTTTCCAGACACAAGAGTATCCAAGCTTTACGGGAAATTTCACCTCGTCTGAAGAGTATCATTCAAGGCTGCTGGGAGGGGAATTATGAATCAGTAATGCGAGGTGTCGCAGACATCGATGTGCCTGCAGCGAGGGAGGCTCGTCGACTTCGTTAGAGGACTACGTGCTTGCTATGTTTTCCACGGGGAGGACTTGCCTCACCGGCTTATCCTGGGGAGAGAGGACGGGTTCCCCAGTCTTTCAATGGGCATGGTCGTAAATCGAAAGCTTCAAAGAGCAAGACTATTATATAGTCGAATCAATTGATTTATTCATTCAACTCGGAATCCAAACCGGCCAATGAATATGGGTCTACATACAAGAAACAATACCTTAGAAACGCCTGACCACATGCACCATGACCAATGGGTGATCCTGCCTCGTACCAAGACAAACCCTTCTTCCTCTGCCGAGAAAATAGAGCATAACTTTCACTCCACGAGAAAAATAGAGAAATGAACTGGTCTATGACCGAGTAACCTCGCATTTAATGAGACCGTTCGGACCGGACTGAGGAGCATAGACCTCGGCATCGGCACCCGTGTTCTTCAGGCCCTTGTGCCAACTGAGGTCGATTTCGAAGTAGTGCTTGTTGGGGAGAGCATAGCTGACGGACTGCGTCTCCGGGACGGCGGCGAGGATCTGCTCGCACATCTTGTACATGGTATTCTGGACGCTGGCGCTATTGTCCTCGGCGAAAGTTTTCAGGGTGATGGTGCGGGCAGCCTCCCAGGCGCCATCGAAAAGGGCGGCAGACTCCTGAACAGCCGGGAGGCCGGTCGGGAAGGACCAGGTCCAAGAGGCGTCTACATCGGTGGAAAGGATGCGGTCCCAGGTCTCGGGGAGGGTGGTGTATTCGTCGCGTACGAAGCCGTGGAAGGCGGAACCCGTGGACTTTAGGACGGTGAGCTTCTGGATGCCGCTGGTGAGGCGGACGCCCTCGTCGCGGGAGACGCGGGCTGAGACGATGCGGGTCTCTTCGCCGTCGCGCAGGAAGGAGTGCGGATGCGGGCGACCGTCGACTTCGTAGCGAGTCCAGCGGTGGACGACGACCCGGACGTTGGCGGCATGGATGTGAGCATAGGTGTCGAGGAAGTGGGTGCCCAAGATGGAGGCGTATAGCTCTGGTGGGTTGACCGGGTGCTCCTTGGCCTTGACGTAGATGGTGTTTTTAATGGAATCAGTGGCCACGACAACGGAGTTGTCGGCGATGGTGTACGAGGTGTCGATGGAGCCCTCGAGGAGACAGCAGACCGTCATCTCCGTGACGGCCTGTCTGCCGCCCTCTTCCTTTGAGACCTTGAAGACGCGGACATTGTCCTTGCCATAGCGGGCGGAGGCGAGCGAAGGCATTGTTACAGGGTTGAAATTAAAGGACGGTGAAGAGTGGGATCAATGGGCGTCCTTCTTTAGGGAGGTTCAGAACCTGGAAGAATGTCGATTTTGAAGATCTCGTGCGAGCACTGGCAGTGAGGGGCTGCTTCGGTGTGTGGTATGATAAGCACGGAGCTATGACGAGAGGTGCGATTGGACGGGCAAGTACCTAATAATAAGAGGCAACTCGAAATTGAAGTATCTAGATATTCACGACGAAAAAAAAAAAAGGAAAGAAGGTAAGGTAGCCTTCACCGTTGAGATGGTGTAATTACTGTCTCGATATATAGGTTTTCTTGTAGAGCCTTGATCTGAAGGCAAGCCATATATCAGACGATACAGTGATGATAGAGCTAAGTTGAGCTAGATTCGACATACCCAATGAGGGGCGCCGGTCGCGGGGCTCGGGAGAAGCAACGGGGCAGTGGTCTCACCAAAAGTGCATACAGCCCGCCGGAGCCCGCCGATAACCATCGTGGAGGATATGCCCGCCACAGGGGGCTTCCGCGGTTTCTTCTATAAGCAAGCCACACTATCCGTAATAATATAGCGTAACCGTAAAAGGATAAATACGATAAAAAACCGGCTAGATTAAGGGTTTCAAAATTAATTGTATTAAAGCCGTAAAACTGTGGTTAAAAACGTCTGGTTATAGGAGGCAAAATTGATGCCCGGTAATCCTATGGATATCCACCATCCGTGCCTAAACGCGTAATCGGCTGTTAGGTTGTTCCATCCCCAAGGGAGGTCTGTGCGACATATTCCAGCCACTGAAACTTTCTTGCTGTGGCTGATTAACACTCGGACCACCTGAGTGCTGAGTAAATCCCATGTGGGTTTTTGTTGGTGGGGGAGGGAATGCAACAGGAATAATTACTAATAAGTGCACCTCTTATTACCATCTCTAGGTTGTCGGCTTCACCAAGGGCAGCTGTAATACGAGGTCGATAACAACAACAACACCAGCTAGTAGTCGTACCCCTTAACAATCTTAAGCAAGGGAAGCGCGCATTTTTATTCTTCTTTTCTTAACCTGTTCTATTTTCTGACTTATCCCCTTTGTGCATTTGCTCTCTTTCCCGGGCACATCTGCACAGGCTGGAGAACTTACGACAATATCTTCTTTGGTATGGCCTATCATTGACAGTTTATCCTCTATCTATCTTTTCTTTCCGGCCTGCATATCCTAGCCTCCAAACCTTTATTTACTTCCTTACGTCTGCCTATGCACCTCTAATTCCGCCTCTAACTCCGCGCTTCATGGCGAGGCCGGCTCCTCAATTGTCCGACAGCCTTTTGCGGAAGTGATACTGATCACACACCCCGCAGGACCTCGGTAGCATTTCTCCGTCTCTACCTAAGCCCACGAGGCATCGTTACATTACTTCATCGCATCTGTGGTCGATTCTTGCGAGCGGGACTCGAGCGGTCAAAGCCCTCCACGTCGGACTTCCCTACAAATCTGTCCATACACCATCTCTCGATAAAACAGTTGCCCGAATGCCACGTTCTTGGAAGCCCGAAAAGAAGCTGCGGAAACCTTAGAGAGGTTTTGCCGCCATGCTGGGCGCATCCCGGGAGAAGGGACATCCGCCCCCGCAGCAGTCTGCCTCGACCACAACCCCCCGCCCAAGTTTCGATCGCGATGGAAGCTCTTCGGTCAACCTCAAGCTCCCCGCCGGACCTGCTGGTCATGGTACCGTTGGTCCTAGGAGCGTCGCTGCTTCCTCCCTCAGCTTCGCTCCTCGTGGGTCCTCCCTCAACCCGTCCATGGCCCCCGGCAGCTTCAGTTCCGAGCTGCGCAGCCAGATGAATACATCCCGTGCTGGGTCTCGCCTCGAAATGCATAGCGGCGAACGACTCGACGATGACGACAACGCCTCGCTCACCGAAAAAAACCTCAACAGTCTGCGGGAACTACTCAATCGCGAACATAAAATAAAGGAGGGGAGCGAGAACATGCTAGAAGCGCTCAATTCCAAGAAGGCCAAGCAGACCAAGGACCAGAGGGCGCGGGTTGAGGCCGAACTCATCGCGTCCAAAAACAAGATTAAGGAGCTCCATCAGATGATAGCCGATGTGCAGAGGATGAAGGAAACCCCCGCTACTCCTATCAGGAACCGTACTGGTGACGCTTGGCCCCATTCTAACGGCCTACGCTCCCCGCCAAGTGCCTCACGGAGTGGTGCTGGTTCCGACTTTGACGACTATTCGGAACAGTCTCCCACTTTTACTCTGACCGAGATCCTCCAGGCTCTGGAAGTCGAGGGCCTCGGCCCTGAATACTACGTCAGCAGAGCTAACAGTCTTGTCGATTTGTTGAAGAGGCATCCTACCTTGAAATACGATCTGGTATGGCCCGTCTTCGGATTGCGTATGCAGGTGATGCTCTTGAGTGAGGCGCGGGAGGTGGTTGCTGCCGGGTACCGCATGGTCCGCTATGCGATTTCCGATGTGTCATCTCTCAAAAAGATCAGAGAACTCAACACGGATTATCTAGCGATAACGTGGGTGGCGCACACTCTAGTTTTATTGATCAGTGAGTATGTCAAGGCTAACCGGGTACAGGTCGCTGATCAAAGATCGGAAAGCGGATCTGGAACGCGAGCAGGCCCTCAAGTTTGTGCGTGCGTTCCTTGAAGTGAAAGGCGGAGTCCAACAGATTTCAAGGGCCGTCGTCCGGGCCGTCGCTGCCGTCGCCGCACAGGTCGACGACAGGTTAAGGTCGATGTGTCTTCAGACCCTCGCCGAGCTGCTCATAAGAGACCCAGCGCTAGTTGTCGCTTCGGGCGGCCTACCTCCGATCTCCGAGGCTCTCATCGAAGGGACTTACAAGTCTCCAGACACGCTGGCCTCCTCCTTCATGTTTCTCCTCGACCGGCCAGAGAAGAGAAAGTATCTACGCTCGGGTTATGATCTGGAAGTCCTGTTTACGGCCTTTACCGATATCACCCTCGCAACCGAAAGCCTGCTCAAGCAGAACTCGCGCGCCATCGCCAAGGTGCTCAAAAGCTGGTCTGGCTTGATGGTCTTGGGGATGCGGGATTTCCGTGCGATCAAGTCTCTTGTTAGTAGCATGGTGCTTCCGAACCCCTTGATCAAAGAGACCGTCATCGACCTCCTCTTCGCCATTCTCCGCATAAAACCCCCTTCTTGGGCCTCCTCGTTCCTGGCAGGCCGCCGGCTCACGACGTATGGGAGAGTGGCTAGTCTCAAGTCGATTTCCACCCCCACTACAGCGTCCACCAGTTCCGGAGGTCCGACCCACGAGGAAGATACCATTGAAGAGCAAACTTTCCTCGACCACTACACGGCATTACTTCTCGCCGTCCTCGTCAAAGCCGACCTCCTCCCGAGCCTCCTACACGTTGCGCGAAATAGCGAAGCCCATCTAACGAGGAAAACGTGCCTACTTATTGGTGAGGTTCTCAAGCTGGCCAGCAGGTTGCTGCCCCCGTCATGGAGCCGCAGTCTACCCTTACTCCCGGAGCTTTTTGCTGCGGCGACTCAGTTCAAGGATGATGATAGGTTCATCTCCTCGGGCATCATCTACCAGATCAGCTCCGTGAGCAAGACTCTGTATAGGACATCAGACACCTCATCGAGCATCGGGTCACCGTCGGTTGACAATCTGAACGCCCTTAACGAGGAGCAGCAGAAAGGCAACCCCGGTGTGGTCATCCACGACACGGTCTTCAGGCAGCTGCTGGTGGACTCCAACGTCTTGAACAGCTCGAACTACCTAAAGTGGAACTGGGATACCATTCTCAGGATGATTGACGGGCCGCTGCAGAATGGCAAGAGGCTCGAGGAGACGATCAAAGTCTCCAAATTCATGAACCGCATCATGAGTTTCTACAGACCTTTTAAGAACCGGTTTGCCGACCTCACGAGCAACAAAAACACGCAAAAGTACGTTAGAGCCGGCTGTGCGTTGATGCACTCGTTGCTCCAATCGCCCGAGGGAGTAAAATTCTTGCAGGACAGCAAGTTGCTACGGCAGTTGGCCGAATGCCTGGCCCAGTGTGACCCAGTAAGCTTTTGTGCCAGGAGCCTTTCCGTCATGAATCGTCATGTGCCACCTTCCTTTTTTTCTTCTTTTTTTTCGGTGATCGCTGTGCTGACACTCCCTTGTAGAGCAGCGGTCTGACTTCGTCTGATCCCATCTTCGCACCCGGTCGGCTTCAGACGACGCTTTCCGCCGGGTATTTCCCTATGCTGGGCATCCTCAGTAGCGATCCCAAGGGCCAGGAGCTCTTGCAGCGCTGGAGGATGTTCAACATGATGTATCACATTATTTCGCACAAGCAGCGGCCGGATCTGATCAAGCTTCTCCTGACCAACTTCGACTATAGTGTCCCCGGCCACACACGAGTGCTTATAGAACAAGCCCTGACGGCTGGCACGAGGGACATCCGCATCATGGGTACTAAAATTCTGCGCAAGTACGCCACGCGGCCGTTCAACGATAATATGCGAGACCACGACAAGGTCGACTGGAAATGGGCCATTAAGAGGCTGGTCGATCAACTGTACGACCCAGACGTCGAGGTCTGCCGGACGGCTGTGCAGATTCTCGAGAAGGCATGCAATAAGAAAGCGTACCTCGAGTATGTTGTGCAATGCCGCCCCGCTATGGACCACCTCGGGGAGCTGAGCGCGCCGCTGCTTCTCCGTTTTTTGTCAAGTTCGAGCGGCTATCATTATCTTGATGGCCTCGACTATATTAGCAATGAAATGGACGACTGGTTTTTGGGGAGGAATGATTCCTACGTTGATCTAATCGAGACGAGCCTTGCGAAGGCTTTCTTCGATAACCCAGACGAGCAGCAGGGCCGCATCAGCATGCTAGGTCAGACAGAAGCCGAGGCGATGGAGCCGGAGAGCCACCTTCCGCCCCACTTCTACCGGGAGCTCGCACGCACGGAGGAGGGATGCAAGATGCTGCGGGAGAAGGGACATTTTAGCGATTTCGCGAACACGATACGAGAACATGGCATGCAGTCGGCCGATCCCGAGCTGATTCTCAAAGTGAAGGGATGCATGTGGGCCGTCGGGAACGTAGGATCCATGGAGCTTGGGGCGCCCTTCGTCGAGTCTTGCGACGTGGTTGAGAATATTGTCAAGATCGCACAAGAACACGAGGTCATGAGCATCCGGGGGACGGCATTCTTTGTGTTGGGTCTCATTTCCCGATCCGTCCATGGCTTGGAGATCCTCGCGGGGTGCGGCTGGGACTCGAACCTGAACCGGAGGGGTCAGTCCCTTGGCTTCTGCATTCCCAATGACCTGTCCAAGTTCTTCTCTTTCGTTCCTTGGAAGCACACGATCGCCGCCTGTATCCGGCTCCCCGACACGCAAAAGACGATCCTGACACCTCCGCCTCCCGTGGCGGCGCGGCCTCCCCTCGAAAAGGGGAATTTGCCCCCACCCCACGACAAAGAAGCTGTCAATGAAACGATCATCGACTTGGTCGTGGACCTCAGCAACATCATCCTGTACAAGCGGGCGATTAGCGAATTGAAGCAGATCAAGCAGAACAACGCGGCGGGCTTCAGGGATCCCAAGCTCTTTAAGAGGGTCATGGCCATGCTCGAGTACAACCATTACCGGCTGCCTATCAGGCGGATGGTTATAGAGTTGTTCGACAAGAGCGTGTTGCGGAGCATCGTGTTCGAAGAGGATGGCGCCGACGAAGACGAAGACGACACCGCATACCCGGACCAGAGGATTGAAAAAGACAAAAGGGGAAAGGAAGAGAAGACCAGGCAGCCGGATGAGGACGGGCGCAGCATGTCGTCCTCCAGCGACGAGATGCGGACTGAGAGACAAAGGAGCGTCTCTGATCCCGCTGAAGTACACGTGCACACCCACATGGGCCGTAGGTCCAGGAAGGACGCCCGTGCCGAACGCCCCCAGAGCATCTCGGACCCAGCCAATTTTGACGAAGATGGTCACGGAAGGATGAACACTAGTGGCTGGGACAGTGAGTCATCTTCTTTGGGGGAGGAAGGGGAGAGGCAAGAGAGGCAGAGGACCATTTCGGATCCGGCGGATCTTGAAAAGGACACCCGAGCGCGGAATGGCCGACCGTCCAGCGGAGTTTCCGAAGCTTCAAGCACGTCTCTCGACTCGGAGTGAAAGGCGGGCGTAACGCTTGGGCGACCAATATCGTACTATACCCAGATGACAGGCATTTGCAGCCAAGCTGTCTCCATAGTCCCGTCCATGCATGCGATTGCATGAGAAGAACGAATGTTCGAGGGAGGAGTCAGCGCGGGCCCTTTTCCCGGGGGTTTTTTCCGTCTTTTTTTTTTTCCTCCCTTTTCCTCATTTTTTCTCATTTTTTCTTTCTTTTTTGTTTGAAAAACAGGTCTCTCTTTTGTTTGTTTCCTTTCAAGTTGGGAACGATTGGGGTCTGAACTGTTGGCCGAGGCCAAAGGATGCGATGTGAGCCGCACTGAATAAGAGGCTCTCGCTATGTTTGGACAAGGCCTGCGGGACCCATATCTCTTTGTATTTTATGATCTTGCGAAGATCTGTCTTGAGGAACAGATAGCTTCTGGTTATAGGGGGGCTTGGTCATCTCGTTTTCACTTGTCGGCAGCGAAAAGGGGGGTGGTTGGAGCCAGGGGGGAAGGCGGAGTTAGGAGGCAACAAGTGATGCTTGTCATTTCTTTGCAAAATGAAGCAG
This sequence comes from Sodiomyces alkalinus F11, assembly GCF_003711515.1. NCBI lineage: Eukaryota > Fungi > Ascomycota > Sordariomycetes > Glomerellales > Plectosphaerellaceae > Sodiomyces > Sodiomyces alkalinus. Next base: position 1,243,837 of record NW_021167079.1, on the reverse strand, counting down.
ACAGTTAGGATTATCTAGGATGTACCGAATTGAGGTCATCTCAAACTACCCAAGCGATTTCTTTTTATCGTGGCATCTCACTTTCTACGTGTGCATGACAACCTGTACGTCCGACTGGAGATTAGAGGAACAACTTGTTGACGAGACACTGTTGGCTAGCTTGATCACTTCATCGCCTATGTGGATAGATACTAGTACTGTACATCAAGTACGCGCTATAATTACTTATGCCCAGAGCCCGTCGTGCAAATGACCTTGGCAAGGAAAATTTGGGGCATAGAGGAGGGGTGGTTTCCTTTTTGTTTTTCTCCTGTTTTTTTACTTGGCCGATTTTCCCCCGCTTTACGACGCCGAGTGCCGGACCTTTACAGTATAACTCGACGGCCGATTGTAATCCGCTATCGGTGCCATTCCGGGAAGCTTTTACTCCGTAAATTCACGTTACGTCGGTTTCGCTTTCTCAACTTTGATCTCCTGGCTTCCAGTAAACATACCTTCTCAGAGGAGAATTCATCAACTTCATAACCCTTCACAATGGATCAGCCTAGGAGAGTCCTCGTAGTTGCTGGGTCCGATAACTCTGGCGGGGCGTGAGTGACTCTTTTTTTTTTTTTTTTTTTTTTTGTTACTTTTTCTTAACTTCCCCTCTTAACCACGAGAAAATCATCACCAGCTTTGGGGAACTGAATGCTAATAATCCTCTTAGGGGCCTCGAAGCTGACCAAAAGGTCATCGCCGCGCATGGATGCTACGCGCAGACGGCCACGACGGCTCTGACTGCCCAGGACACCAATGGCGTGTACGACGTCCACCATGTACCGGGAGAGTTCCTGGCCAAGTTGATCAAGCTGTGTGTTGAGGATATCGGGGTCGATGTGGTTAAGACGGGTGAGTTGACTTTTTCTTCTTCTTTCTTCTTCTTCTTCTTTTCTTTTCTCCTCTCCTTCCCCCCTCCCTTACCCTCTGGTATAGGGCGATACAGACAACACTTGCTCAACCGCCTCGAACCATTGGGAATTCTTGGGCCCTTCATTCGGAAAACGGGGTTTTGGGACAAACTGACGTGACAATGCAAACAAAAAGGCATGCTCGCCTCTGTCGAAAGCATTAAAGTGGTTGCCGAAAGCCTCGAGAAGTACAACCTGAAGAAAGTGGTCATCGATCCCGTCATGGTGGCCACCAGCGGCGCTGAACTCCTTCCCCGCCAAGCAGTGCGTGAGCTCATCTCGGACCTCCTCCCGCATGCCACCGTCCTTACGCCCAACGTCCCTGAAGCTAGGCTTCTCCTCTCCGAGGCGGGGCAGTCGCCGCCGGAGATCCGGAGCGTCGAGGACCTAGAAACCATCGGACGGGCGGCTCGAAGCCTGGGTCCTGAGTGGGTTCTCGTCAAAGGTGGTCACACGCCCATGACGTCCGGTCTGCTGGTCGCCGAGACGGACGATGAGAGGGAGGTTGTCGTGGACGTGCTCTGCGGACCTGGGGATACGGTTGTGAGGTTCGAGACACCGTTCCAGGGGACGAAGAACACGCATGGGACTGGTTGTTCCTTGGCCTGTGAGTCACCTGCTGACCCCATTCCCATCTATCTCTCTTTCTTCCTCTCGACTGCTTTGTTTGATGGCGAAGCTTTTCGGATCAAGAACCTAACAGATGGGTTAAGCGGCCATTGCATCAAACATGGCCAATGGCCTTCATGTCATCGATGCTGTCAGGAAGGCTGTCTGGTACATTGAGGCGGCCATTCGCACCGCCCCTGACTTTGGGAAGGGTCATGGACCGTTGAATCATTTCCATTCGACTTACAAGCTTCCCTTTGCGCCGTAAGTAATCCTGACGGAACTCTTCTTCTTCTTCTTCTTCTTCTTCTTCTTCTTTCTCTCCTGCCATCTCTCTCTCAACCCCCCCCTCCCCTTTGCCCCGAAAAGGTTCTTGTGCTCATCATTTCATTTAGGGGGCGTTTCATCGACTATCTACTGGACCGCCCAGATGTCAGGGACGTGTGGAAGACATTTGTGTACCACCCATTCGTCATGGCCATGGGAGCCGGCACTCTTCCCGTAGAGTCGTTCAAGGGATACCTGATTCAGGACTACCTGTATCTTGTGCGTTCCTTCTTTTCTACAACCTTTTTCTCTTCCTCTCCCTCACCCCAAGACATCGTCGACCATTGTCAATGAGGGAGTTAACAAGCCTCGCTCGCAGGTCCATTTCGCTCGCGCCAACGCCCTGGCCTCCTACAAGGCGAAGCAGATAGAGGATGTGGTGGCAGGAGCGAAGATTGTGCAACACATCGCCCACGAGATGAAGCTGCACATCGACTACTGTGCCCAGTTTGGCATCACGGTGCCGCAGATCGAGGCGACGATGGAGCACCAGGCCTGCACGGCGTATACACGGTACGTGTTGGATGTCGGGCAGAGCGAAGGTTGGCTGGCGCTGCAAGTAGCCCTGGCGCCCTGCCTCCTCGGGTACGGGGCCGTCGGGAAACAACTGCACGCCGACCCGGCGACGGTGCGCCAGGAGAACACGTTCTGGCCCTGGATTGAGAACTACGTCGCAGAAGACTATGTCGCGGCTGTCCGAACGGGGTCGGAACTAATGGAGAAGCACGCTGCCGCCGTATCTCCTTCGGGTTTGGAGCGATTGGTCGAGATCTTCATCCATGCTACCAAGGTGTGTCCTCCCTTCCTCTCCTTCACTCTTCTCAAACCCGCTTCGCCACTTCTTCAATGTGTCCAACACGCTTTACCCTTCCCGCCTCCCTCCCCCAAGGCAGTTTTGGACCGACTGACATGGAGGAAATGACAGATGGAGATTGGCTTCTGGGAGATGTTTCCCTGTCAATAATGCAATCTAGGTGCATTGGATGCTTCACGGAGTATTTTTCCAAGTAATGTCTGGGGCTACGGCGCCTCTGATGAAATGAAGCAGGACATTAAAGAGGATAGCGGAAGTGAACGGAGGCTTGATCCGTGACATAGGCCGAAATAGAAGCCGGCGTCGGTTGACGAAAAGAAATGGGTCTATAAGCAAATAAAAAAGTAAACCCTCTCAGTTTTGCAGTCCTGATACCAGTGACGGCAGAGGATATGGGAACTGAAGTTCGCACATGTCCTCGCACAGGTTCCTTTTGCCCCCCCCCCCCCCTTTTTCTTTTTTTTCTTCTTTTCTTTTTGGCCTCGCCACTCAAACCATGTTTGCGACGTGATAATCGGTAGATAACGATAAGGATGATTAAGCGTAGGCACTCTTGCGCCACAGGATGAGTTAGTCCGTTTACGGTAAGGTGTCTTCAAACTACATTCTAGCGTGGTGCCTCGGACGCGCTTTCCTTTTGGCGTGGTGGATGAAATTTTTTTTTCTGCCGGGTGGGCAAAAAGCTATAACAAGAAAAGCAGGGAAAAAATTTCCCCAACCCAAAAGAAGCAGGGTCCTTCAAGGTTGCCGCCTCCTTCCTGCCTTACGCAAACCTCCCTCAAAACTACTTCTTCTACACATCTTCCTGCTCCCTCCATCAAACCTTCCCTCCCCCATCCCTTTCCCATTTCTCTCCTACCTCCCCATCATCACAAGGCTCTCGTTCTACTCATTCTCCAACGGAATTCTGCGTCCGTTGCGCAAAGCAATTCCCCCACGCTCCCTTGACACCATTGTTTTATCGTCTCACCTGCGCCCCCTTCGTGCGCAGCCCAGTTAAGTTCAGTACCATCAACAACACTCAAAACCTCAATCCGACAAATCACTACACCGCGAACATGTCCTACGGTGGTGGCTACGGAGGAGGTGGTTACAGTGGCGGTGGCGGCGGCGGCGGTCGTGGAGGCTACGGAGGTGGTCGTCAGGATCGTGATCGCGGCGACGACCGCAATGGATATGGCGGCCAATCAAACGGGTACGTTTGTGTTGTTTTACTCCCCTTTCTCCTTTGAGAACATTTCAATTCTTCCTCCAATCTGCTCGTATCATATTTTCCCTTCCCTCTCCCCTTACTTTGATGGTGGTTGCAGCAGGAGCTCCTCCAGACATCCGCTCATCCATCTTCTTACTGGAGCATCTCGTTCTACTCGAAAATCATCATGTCATGTGGTCTTTTCGATTTATCGGATTTTGTTAATAATGATGACTAACTTGCCTTTGCAGCGGCGGCGGCTACGGAGGTGGTTATGGCGGCGGTGGTGGTTATGGAGGCGGAGGCGGTGGTTTCGGCGGCGGCGGCGGTGGTGATCGGATGAACAATCTCGGTGCTGGCCTTCAGAAACAAACTTGGGGTACGTTTTCCCGTCCTTTGATTCCTCATTACATTCTGCTAACAAACGCATTTCTTCCAGATATGGATACCCTTCCCAAATTCGAGAAGTCGTTCTACAAGGAGCACTCGGATGTCGCTCGCCGCAGCCCGGCTGAGATCGAGGCCTTCCGCCGCAAGCACCAGATGACTGTGGCTGGCAGCGATATTCCAAAGCCCGTGGAGACCTTCGACGAGGCCAACTTCCCCCGCTATGTGATTGATGAAGTGAAGGCTCAGGGCTTCCCTGCGCCCACAGCTATCCAGTCCCAAGGCTGGCCCATGGCTCTTTCCGGTCGCGACGTCGTCGGTATCGCCGAGACGGGTTCCGGCAAGACTCTGACATACTGCCTGCCCGCCATCGTCCACATCAATGCGCAACCACTATTGGCTCCTGGCGATGGTCCCATAGTTCTCGTTCTCGCCCCGACCCGCGAGTTGGCGGTCCAGATTCAGCAGGAGATCACCAAGTTCGGCAAGTCCTCTCGTATTCGCAACACCTGTGTCTACGGCGGCGTCCCCAAAGGCCCTCAGATTCGGGATCTCGCCAGAGGCGTGGAGGTTTGTATCGCAACACCTGGTCGCCTGATCGACATGCTGGAAGCCGGCAAGACCAACCTTCGCCGCGTTACCTATCTGGTGCTTGATGAGGCTGATCGCATGTTGGACATGGGTTTCGAGCCCCAAATTCGAAAGATTATCGGCCAAATTCGCCCTGATCGTCAGACACTCATGTGGTCGGCGACATGGCCCAAGGAGGTCCGCGCTCTTGCTGGCGACTTCCTGTCCGATTTCATCCAAGTCAACATTGGATCCATGGATCTTGCCGCGAACCACCGTATCACCCAGGTGGTCGAAGTCGTCTCCGAGAGCGAAAAGCGCGACCGCATGATTAAGCATCTAGAAAAGGTCATGGAGAACAAAGAAAACAAAATCCTCATCTTCGTCGGCACGAAGCGCATTGCTGATGACATCACCCGTTTCCTTCGCCAGGACGGCTGGCCTGCGCTCTGTACGTTGGCCCCCCCTCCCCCGTGTTTTCCCTCTTACATTGTCTTGCATTTTCCGCACGGCAGGCGCATCTTTTTCCTACTTGTACCGACTTGGGCTAACTCTCTGCTCCAGCTATTCACGGCGACAAGCAACAGAACGAGCGTGACTGGGTCCTCGACCAGTTCAAAACGGGAAAGAGCCCTATCATGGTTGCGACGGATGTAGCTTCGCGTGGTATCGGTGAGTACCTACTCCATCCCCTCCCCTTCCCCGCTTCATGGCAACCTCCAGCAACCACTTGCTGTGCTTTACTCTCTTGTCTAGGGGCTCTGTTCATTGCGCAATATTGCCTGGTATCCTCGTGCCTGCTCGGTTCTCAAATGTGTAGAGTCTTGGTCCGCAGTGTAGCCATCCCTCTGCTATACTCGTTGGTCTGCCCTTGTGCCGCTCTCCGCTGCTTATGGTACAAGTGTGGACTTTGGCATTGTTTGATCGCTTCAAGTGGTCTCCCCCAAGATTCTTCTCGCCTGAGGACCCCCGGTGCACTGAAACTTCCATGGATGGCATGTGTACGCATACAGACAGCCCTGTCGATGCCTCAAAGAGTTCAAAGTCACAGCTCGATATACTTAGCTGTCTTCTCTGGTTCCATGCTGGAACGTTGCTATATCCCGCCGTGATTTTATGCTAATTCTTTCTGCCAAGATGTCCGCAACATCACTCATGTCTTGAATTACGACTACCCCAACAACTCGGAGGATTATATCCACCGTATTGGCCGTACCGGTCGTGCTGGTGCCAAGGGCACCGCCATCACCTTCTTCACTACTGATAGTGAGTTTACCCGACCCCATTCTGTTCTTCCCCTCTTCAAGTTATGGGCCCCGTTACTGACAGACCAATTCTAGACGCGAAACAGGCTCGTGATCTTGTCAACGTGTTGAAGGAAGCTCGTCAGGAGATTGACCCTCGTCTTGCTGAGATGACCCGCTTTGGCGGCGGTGGTGGCGGTGGCCGCTACGGCGGCTGGCGCGGCGGACGTGGGGGCGGCGGCGGCGGCGGCCGAAGTACGTTTAGGCGATGATACCCTAGAGACAGTGGAGAGCCTGTTTCTGACTGATTCTGCAGACAATGCGAATAACATGCCTGTCGGCAGCCGCCGCTGGTAAGAGTCACGCGTCGATGTCGCATCGACTTGGACCCTGACCTTGTTTTCTTTTGCTCGTCTTCATTGCAAATTGTTTGTCTGGCAACATCGGCGTTATTAGACAGGCTGGTCTAGACTTGGAAGGTATTCGTCATGCGTAAGAGGGGTCTCATGTCCGTCTGCATTGGCAGACGTCCGCCGTGCTTCTTTGCTTTACTCTTGGTTTTTTTACTCCTTTTTTATTTTCGTTTTCAGCCCAGTCCCTCGAGTTTTCACGGCATATATGGTATATCCTCTTGGACGAGGCTAGGGTAATCCGACTTCACACTACGAAGCCAAGAGACCTGCTATGACGCCTTGATGTCCCTTGCTCAGGCATTATGATGCCGGCATGACATGCTGGAGGCTGCGACATGGTAGGGGGACATGCCTGGTACGGCAATGGAAGAATGGATCGTCACATAGACTACTTTGCTCAGATACCTGCCTCTGAGGCCAACAATGTGTTTTGCTCGGTAATGCAATTTTTTTAATGATGAGGGAAACGTTCCGTCAACCTTGTGACCTGCAACACCGTTCTTCGTGATGGCAGTTCGCCCGTCCATGGGCATTGCCTGGATTCTGGCATTCGTCATTGAAAGGGCGATATGTGCCTGCCTCCTGCCTGTCTGCCTGCCTGGCCTCCAGTTCACCTTGCCCATAAGTACTGAAATAATTCAGATACTTATTCGGATGGAGATGGTTCTTGTGCCCGTCAAGAGCCATGCTTCTTCCACGGAGCTAGCTCACTTAAGGATACGCAATATGAGGCCGAAGTCAATGTAACTTTTGACAGATGGGAATATGCCGTGGAGTTCTTTGGCTACCTGTTATGGAAGAAGATTGAATCGAGTCCCTTTGTCCCCGCCCCCCTTTGACCCGGGTCTTGCCACGCTGTCGAGGCCGCGTGTAACCCCAGAATGCGGACGACACGTGTGGCTCCCGCACGCATATCTCGAGACACGCAGAGAGGGAAAGACTGCATATGTCAACAACGAGTATTCATCTGGGCGAATGGCTGGAATCTTCTTGAGCAGAACTCTACCTATGCATGGCCTAGAAAGATAGACCGGCGCCAGTGACACAAGACTGCACATGGCGAACCGACATTCTCGCTGGTTTCACCCTCTATCGTGACGATCACCACGAGGGCACTGGGGTGGTGGCGTGTCGGACGCTGCCGTCATTTCTCCCTTACAGCGAAGCGAGGGCCTGCAGTCCTGGTTTTGGAGCATCCCTTGGGGTATGTTTTGCTTTCCAGGCATGCTGGGCGAGACAGGGCGGAGAATAATTCCCTGGAACCTGAGTGTAAACTACGGGCGTGTTGGGTGGAGGCCAGACAACAGCCCGCCGAGGCACGGTCCAGTGATGATATAGATGATATATGAGATTGAATCTCGATTGTGATAAATACTGTACGTCGTACTATGAGAGTAGACATACGTCGAGCCGCAGGGTGGAGAAACATATGGATTTCGAGGACGATGATAGTACGGCCAAACCACCCTGTCAGGGGCTCGCGACTGGAGCCACCGGTACGGATACAAACGATTATACGTGGCGATGCAGAGAAAAGGACGGTTGTTCTTGTTTCTTCTACGGGGACATCGATCCCCGGCATCGCACATGGCAAGGATTTGTGGCTCAAGAACTGGCAACACGTTGTGGTTGGCACCACTTCGTTATGTACACCGTTGACGCCAGGCTTCCCACGTAGGCCTTATTTTCACGGTACCTAGCCTACAACTGTATATGCGCCGTAATTGTTCCCAAGTCGCATTCTGGCACGCGTGCCAACGCAGCAGATGACAGTGTCCATTTCATCCTGTTCTCTCCCTATATAATCACTTTGTACGTATATTCAGCAACACAATGCATGCATTTGTGTGTGTGTGAACAGGACCTGCAGAATCGCCAGGGCATGCTGCAAGCTGAGAGGGGCGAAACCAAGACAAAGTCTAAGCGCCTTCCCCGTTTGGACCTCAAGTTGCTCACTCTGGGAGATGACGATGAAGATCAATGACAGAAGTCGCAAGCGGTGCTCTACCTTAGATGGCGGGCTGAGTCGAGAAAGGTTAGCCTTACCTGCTCGTCAAGACGGACAAGGACCACGGGGTGAGGGGTGCTAATGCTCAGACTAATGCAGATGCAAATGCAGATGGGAGATGCAGATGACGCCTGGCTCAGACAAGACAAGTTGAGTGAATTAGTGATTCGAAGGGTAGCCCTGTATCGCTTTGATCAGGGGTTTCGTGGCTGATCTGTCCTATCCCCTGCCTCTGCCCTTGTCGCTACCGTGCCCGATGCGGTGGGATAAAAGGTTGCTTTCAATCAATCACAATGTACATGAGGGACAGGTTGACAAGTACGTTGTAATTAATTACTTCGTAGTTCCATTTGTTTCCCAGCATCTCCGTTCAGCTCCAAGATGTCGTCTTCGCACACGGTGCTCTTGCTCCTCTGAAGGCGCCTCCTCGGTTGGACACTCTCTTGCACCCGTTCCTCATCTTCTCTCGACTCGATTCATTATCGTCCTGTCATTTGTCATAAGCATACCGTATGCGTCTTCTCTTGTCACGGCCAATGGATCCAGAAGCGTCTGCGTGGGTTTCTCCGAAGCTGAACATAGCAAGGTTGACACCAATGATGTTCCATTTGACCGTGATGGCCAATCAAGGATAGTATGGTGGAGACATGCTCGACACCAACCCCCCCTTCTGTTTTCAATAACCAATCTCGCTAGACACCACTCTGAAAGCGTAGATTGCGCGCTTTCCCTATCCGGGCATCGCTTATAAGTTTCCAGGAGAGAGGGTGTCGGTTTAGAGAATCACGTCTCGAGGAGCAGGGGGTGTCAATCTAACTTACGACTTCGTGCAGGCTGATGATGATGAGGGTTTTGAGCAGGAAGGGGGAACCGAGAAAAGCAAGAAAGAAAAGACCGGGTCGAATTGGGGCAGGTGGATTGGATTATTTTTCCCGCAGTACGCTGTACATGAATCGTACTGTACCGTTGTATTTTACGTTATGCACTCTTTTTGCACATGCTTCGTGCGGTGTGGTTTTGACCTCGGCATTGGAATCTGTTGAATGGATTGTACTGTACGTGTACTCCGTGATTTGCTTCGTCGGTCCTTGGTCCACCGGGCGCAGAAGCGTCGTCGATTTCTTCCAGCCTCTGAAGAAGACGGGGCGAAAAGAAAAGAAAAGGAAAAAGAAAAAAAAAAGGAAAGGAAAGAAAGGACCCCTATGCCTGGAGATCGAGCAGTTGGATCTGAAGATCAAGCCTATGCCCTATACCTACTCGGGGTTGACCCGACGAACTCGATACATAGCGCCGCCGCCAACTTGTCCGTCGCCGGTCTGTCACCTGTCAGCTGTCTGGCACCAAGGCGCCGTTCGTTTCGCTCCCAGCCGCTTTTCTAGCACTGCCGCCGTTGATGCGTCGCGGCAGTCGTAATAAAAAAATGATCAATAGGTAGCCTCGCTAGAATTTGACGCCCTCAATGTCGGGGTACTTGGCCCAAGCGGTAACTGAAAAGTAATTAAATCAAATAAAAACGAAGAAAACGAGAAGAAAAGCGATGGGAGTACGCTTGGGCTGATCCCCTTCAAACTCATCCACCGTCCCTTGTGGTTCGTAAATCACCTGGATAATCTATCACGCTCTCTCCGCCAGAAGAGGCAAAAAGCAATTAGTTCCTATGGCGTCTAACTAGCTACCGAGTTCCCATCTTCCGCGCTTGATGCTGTTGTTGTTGGCAATGTTAGGGCGTTGCTCTTCCGCATATACCTATACAACGTACATATATATATGTATACATTTTACATCGTCGCGTCATCATGTCTCCCGGGCTTCTGCAACGCGAATGCGACGTTAGCACCAGCAAGCGGGTGATCTGTCGCAAGGATCGATCACGCACCTTGACCGACAGGGGGGCTGTAAGCCCAACTTCCCCATGCTAGCTAGCCCGCCGCATCCCAACCAGGCCAGGGACTTGGCCCTCGGATGCTCTGCAACTAGCGTCACAAACGGCATACTAACTAATTTCGAAGTAATGCATCTTGGCTGCTTCGCCATCAAGCTCTCGTCATCCTCATTCCCAAAACGAGAAGCCCTTCATTATGTACTTCGTATACGACGTACGTTGCAGGTAGGCATCGAAGATGGAAGTATCGAACAAGCCAAATCTGCCAATTGCTCCGGATTTCTCCGTACCTCCCTCCATTTTATTATTGCAATTGTTCCATTTCAGGCGCTGATTCATATTGAATGATGTGAGGGAGGCCGCCTTTACAACGTACATAGTCTCTTGTACTCGGCTTGAACGTTTGAGATCTCTGGTTGCAAGTGCCTTGCATAGGTACGTTGTAAGCCATGACATGCCCTTATCATGTTAGCTCCGGCCTTTTGGATCTGACCGCAGATTTTACGGACGATTATGATAAAAGCAAGAAAAGATATAAACACGGGTGGGAGCTCTAAGGACCTACCAGTAAGACTACGGACATTTGTAAGATGAGGTCCAAGTCGCTCCCATGTCCTTCCTGGATACAGGGAGTGGATCAGTAGTCAACCAGCTGCAATCCTTATCACGCTGATCGTGTCGAAATGGCATCGTGCCAAATAAAACCTCTTGCTAATTAGTAACTTATGTAGGAAGTGATCCCAGTTTTGACGTCGAGATAACCGGTTGACCGTCGCATCGCCTTGTTCTAGTGGTGATACGTACTTGGTTGGCCGTAGGTTTAGCTTCGCCGATGGGGGCAGCGCTCAGCCCTCCGTCCCTGAAGCTACTCGCGGACGCTACGATGATCGCTGATTACCGACATGCGGGGAAGTGACCACAACAGATGCAGGAATCACAGTTACAGTTACGAAGTACCTACGTACGGAGCACAGGATACCGAGTACAGATACAGTAGCGTATTTTCTCATCTACTGGGCCACGGGGACATCATTACCGGCGATTTCCATAACAGCGGACGCCGGAATTATGTACGTTGTAGGTACCTTTTGTACCATACGGAACACTCCATAGTGCTACAGGGGGTTTATCGTTAATTATGGGGCATCAGATCAGGATGCACCACAAATCACCATGTAAGTCCAAGCGTTTTTTCCGTGTCACGGGGGGGATTTCGGAGTGCATCTCATATACAGTGTAATTATTTCGTACATCCTCGAATGTAACTTTTCAGCCAGCCAAGTCGTTCCTTCCAGGTTGTCAGTGTGGAAGCTGTGAGGACAAGGTCGCAGGAAAGTGAACGTCGGTAATCTTTCCGATTTGAAGACCACTGACTGGCCCGGACAATCTGAGCCTCAGGCTAATAATTAGTCTCCGAGAATATCGTTCTTTCGTACGCCCTATCGGTGTCTCCTCGGGAGAGAACAGTTAAGACAGTTCGCGCTAAGAGGACCGCATGAAAAGTCTGTCATGTGCCTGCCTATGTTCCTCTGATAGTATTCTCCGGAATGATTACTGGGTACTTCGCGCTTCGTACGGCATATACCTTACATAACTGTGTCTAAAGGTTGTAGAGGCATCGAGACACGTACGCAATAAGGTAGCGGCCTTTATAGGAGGGTCAGGGGGTACTGAGTGGTCCTCACGGTTGCATCCATGACTGGGGATGGATGTTACATGCTCCATATCTACCGACTATTGGATAGAGGTGGGGAGGCAAATAATGTCTCAGTTGTCCCCATCAAACATCCCCTCCCCTACGGGGGGTCAGCGATGGGCAACCATCCAGGTGGGAGTGGAGGCCCAGGCCCCCGCAGCTGACTACCTAGGTAGGCGAGTCATCGGCTCCTATGGTAGCCTCCGTTATTATTGTTCGAGTCGATTTATGTGCTTGCCATCGCTTAGGAGGCTGGCAAGCTGGAAGATACTCAGCAGAAAGGCTGGGTGCAAACAGCTCAATTCAACGCATTATACATAGGGTCTCTGGCGGTAGCTTCAGAGCTAGGATCGGCCCAGCCGCGATCATACCGATCATGTTAAGTACCTCGTAGCCCGAATGGTCAGGCGAACAAAAGACTTCCGGTTGCCGGCTTGTGGGCTTCGGAGGCGGACGAAAACCCGACTACCTTGTTTGTATGTTGTCCTTCGTGGGTAATTTGCGGGGCATCTGGGCCTGAATGAATGGTGCTGTTGTTTTGCTCGACGGAAGTAGCGCTAGCACGGCTGGGGTATTGCTAGCACACCCTTTCTTGGGAAGTCTGGGGATTTTGGCCCCCAACTCGTGAGCTCGACGGATATGCAGCGACGTACCGTGTATATGGAGCGGCGAGGATTTAATTGACATTTCGAACTGCTCCCAGCATTCAGAGCACAGCGTGCTGACGGACGCACCGAGTAGGTAACCCTTGACTTGACCCACAATTTTGTTTCCCTCGGCAGTCGCGGCTCTGAGGGATTATCGGTGGGGGTCAACTCTTGACCGCCAAACACGAAATGGCAGGAATAACGATATGTACATCGCACGTATGTATCCATATCCGTACATACATTGTACGTACGGTATCCGCATATGTTCCTGTGATCACTGGGTACGTCTTCTGTTTTGCTGAAGCGGGATTCCTCTGACCGGCATGGGTCGGTCCATGTTTCCTCAACTCATCTACCTACTCCAAAGTAAGCTCGGGATCCGTTCACAGTGCCAATGCATATGCATCTGTATCTGGGTGCTTATCGGCGGACGCCCCCCCAGACCAACCGTTTTCTCTCCTTGCACATGGGGGTACCCTGGCCCTTCTTCTCGACGGTAGGCATTTCATATGCACATAAATACAACGTACGAATACATACGGAGAAGAAGGGGCGTTCGAATCCCACGTTCCCCCTGGGGGTGAGCCACCTGCGAACAAGGGTATGTACTGACCGCTTCATGATCCCATGACTCAGTGCGTCAGGGACATGCTGGCAAATGAATGTCTTCTTGTGTCGTGTCGGGTGGCTGGCGAGGCAAGCGCCTGGATTGGACAGCCAGAAGTCAGAGACATGTCTCCTACACGTGTCCCATATGCGTGGTCGCCACTGTCAAGAAGCCAATCATCTGCACTTTGCAGGATTGAAGATGACGTCCAGTGACGAGTACGACGCACGTATGCAGTCCCCCTTTTTTCTTGGTATATAAAGAAAAAGGAAAAAGGAAACCCCCCTAAATTCGACGCACCGGATGCCAAGCTTTCACGATATTTGTACCTAGCATGTTCTGAACCTAAGATAATAGTTGCCACGCACGGTCCTAAGCTGTTGAGACACTCTTCGTACTTCTTAGACTTTTCCGGAAATTTATCTCTTGGGTGGTTGGAGGGGGAAAATGGCGATCGATCGTACGAAGTACATACATATGTAAATTGTTCTTGTTGTCAACAGTGGAAATTTGAATGTATGTCTGTACATAGGAAGTATTATGCGTGGGGAGGATAGGATTCCCTGCCTCCTTGAGATGCCCATGCACTGGGTTCCTGTCCTTGCGAACCCCCACCCCATCCAATTTGTAATCTTCTCAGTATCCTACGTTGTATTTCACTTCCTCCTACGGGACACTATCGACAATCGTGTGAACCAATTACGTATGCGTCGTCTGGGCATGGGTGTGTGTATGTACGGAGTACCTATGTATGTGCGAGAGGCCGTGTGGATTTGATATTACCCACATGTAACGTAAGAAGTACTGGCACCCAATGGACTGGAAACTGCTGAGCAAGTCGTCCGTTAGTCTGGTCCTTCGTAGTCGCTGGAGTCCGCAAAGACGATATCAACACGGGTGAAGTGGCCGTGTTGAGTTGTGTGATGTGATGTGATGTTCACGACGGCTAAGCGCGTAGCAGCTACTAAAAAAGGCCATGCGCCCTTCTGGGGCAATCATGAGGCGACGTTAGTCTAACCCGGCAACTTGGGTCGCCAAACGCCCCTAAGGATGTCCGGCAATAGATCACTCCGGCGACTTGGTGCCTTGTGATGGACCAGTAAACCACGAACCAGCGCCCTGGGACTTGACCAAGACTTTAGTGCACTCCAAGTCTTTCGGGATATTTTCTGCCCCAACGCTTCTCGACTATTCCCTTTTGCTCGACAGCGTGGCTGTCAGATGTTAGATTAAGGACGGAGCAGAACGGTCGAAAGATGGACGACGGATGAGAGCGGGGCCGGTTAATTGGTGTCCTTGGGCCGCCGCCGCGGGCGAAGTCTGCCTCAGGGGGCTTACCGGTGACCCCTAGACACCGCATGGCATGGGAGCAATATCGTTTGTGGTATCTGTATGGATATGAGGTAGAGTCGAGTCTGAGAAGGATTGGATGACAAAGCGGATTCATCGACCCTGGGCAACGGCTTCGCGTGGGCGAATACCGATCTTCGAACTCAACCCTCATTACCTCTGCCAATTAATTACAATGTACTGCCATGCATGGTACAGATACTGCCATCAAATACGTTGTAAGATGCGAGACATGGTACTTAGGTAAAATGGAGCATTCCATCTATGCAATACGGAGTACAAGAAGGCTTATCTACTGATGTCCCCTGGATACAGGAATACGGGATTTCCCATCTTTACAAGGACACCAGTCATTTACTTGTACATCATCATTTGCGGTACCTATATTAGACGAGGCATCTCACACCTCTCGGGCCCATTCCTGAGATATTCATTATTCCAGTATACGGATATACACTGCTTTGAATAGTTACGTTCGTGTCCGTCTTTTACATTCCTGCGTAGCCGGCTGGGAGATGGATATGATAGACGCTCGCGATGCAGATGGGACACAAAAGACCTATCGTTCAATTGGTCTCGTCTGGTCTCGCCCCTTCGAGCTACGGATATGTACGCATAAGGACACGGTACGGCAACACCCCGATGAAATACGAATCGAAAACGGGAACTTCCGATGGCCCAGTTCCTCAAGGAGGCAGAGTCACGCCATAATCAAGGAGAAGGGGGGGTATTGAAAGAAAAGAAAAAAAGGACAAAAAAGATAGAGATAGAAAGAGAAACATCTTTTCTCCGTACTTCGCGATCTCTAAGCCGTGGCAAATGCATATCTCTCTCCAGTTCGACTCCGTATGTCCGAGAATGTGAGGAGTGAAGTACCTTGCCTTTCTTTTCCAGTCGCCAGAACATTCGGATCCAGCCACTGACCCGGGACGTATTTTCACCCCGCATACAGTCCTGCACGTCATCCGTATCTGTACTCCGTACAGCAACGTGCTCTTCCCCCCCCCCTCCCCTTCTCGGCCGGTCCTATCCGATACCTGTATGTATCTTCCATGTTTCGATCTACGGATAATGCCTTTCTCACCCGCTATTGCCCGCTGTTGTTCATCAAGGCGCGCCGTGCCGTATGGTAAGCCTTGAATGTCCCATTCCTTGAACTCAGAGCCCAAACCTCTTGTTTCGAACTGCTTCATACATAATAACTACCCGTGGTACGAAATATTACCTACGGAAAAGCACGTATCACGAAATACTATCCTTTCGTGCTTCGAACTGGCGGGGCACACACATGCGGCTACTCCGCACGCTAGCTCACAGGGGTCAGGCCAGTCGCGGTGTCTACAGTGTCTCATGGTGCGGTGTTCTTCGATGTCAGTTGTCGGCACTCGATATGACGACCTGAAACAGACGACAATGAAGCAACCCGATATCTGCTGAACTTCGGTATTGGTACCTATACATACAACTTCTTATCTCAAAGCGATACACCGTGCATCAAGTCCACGGCCTGCACCATCCGTATAGCGTATAGTCTTGAATGTTCCGCGGCCCGCTTTGTGACCTCGCCAAGCTTCCGGCGCGGAAGAGGATGCTGGCTCGGCTAGGTGAGCTCCGACCGGAGTAAGGGGGCACCTCGGCTCTTCCCTCGGCCCTGCCTACACCCTTTGCCACGCTGTCCCCTTACTCACTTCGTTCTGCCTCGTCAGCCTCGTCAGCAACACGACGAGGTACCTATTTGTGTAGTCAGGCCTCTGCGGGCTGGGTCTTGGACTGGGGTCACGAACGTGGAAGCACTCCGTAATACGGAAGGAGAGCAATTAATACTTCGTACAACGCAGCTGAGTCCGCACTGCATGCAGTCTGTATGCGGGAGTCCAAGAAAAACCCGAGGACCCCGATCTCTGCTCCCCACCCACATCACAGATCGACAGACTTCCGACGGACTCGAGTAAAAGACCCCACCCACAGCTGCCCGACCAGCCCCAGCTGAGAAACTGGGTCGCCCTGGGCCGCGACCGTTCCATATCTTGGGCGCGAGTCGTGGTCGGTTCGTGGGTTGGCCAAAGGTTGTCATGTCCAGTGGCTACATCCGGCAGCCGGGGACCTGTGCCGGCCCCTCGACGGTCATCTCTCTCCCGCTACGGGACCTTGCACTGCCTCCCAAGCAGCACTGGACATCCCGGCAAGACCTAACTAACATCGAAGAAGCTCTTTGGACGACAGCGGGCGGCGTTGGCGCGAGGGCGGCCAGGACGCGGAAGGAGGAAGACAGCAGACGCGGGATTCACGGGATCCGCGCGTTCATGGCGTGTAATTCTCACAGCAAGACGATTCATCAATATCTCAATCAAACTAGAGTAACCGCAGGGAGAGCTTTGTTAGTAACCGCCGTACAACGAGCCACTACTAAGCGTAACAAGAATCAAGCGGAAGACGATTGAAAGCCCTGATATCTCCATGTGTGTCTCCTGGCCGGATGGAAGCGTGGACATCGTCCATCAGCCACTTTCGTGTCGTTTCTCGCCATAAAATATTACGCACCATTGACACTGGCAGACTGGCAGGGTCGTCGTTGATTGGCTGCAAGTGGACGGAGTTGGCCGAGAGTTTCTTACCTAATCGAAAAGAAAAAGAAGAGAAAAAGAGGAAACTAGGGAATACCAGCAAAAGACGCAGATCTATCAGTTGGTTCGGCTCCACCCACAATTCTTTCTATTCAGCACCACAGTGGTGGACCTTACTCAGTAGTTGGAGCATACGCCATCATCATTCTGCATAGCAGGACAGGAACCACATACAACGTACATGAAGTAGATACCAACCATAGCGACTTAAGAAAAGCCTATGAAGTCGGTTACATTACAAATACGATCAAACTTAACAATTGTGACAGAGTGGGATAGCGAGGCTAAACGTTTATTTGACCTTGCCCTGAACTCACCTCCAAACTTCACGATTTTTCTGACAACGCTGGGCGAATTATACGAAGTGTGGGGATAAGGAGGTAAAGCTGAAATGTCGGCACAGTGCCATCCCACACGGCGTTAATTTGTCTTGCTCTTTCTCCATCTCTCATTTCGTTCGTTCGGCATGCTAATATTTCCCTCGTCCACCTGACTGACTTACGTTGTATGTACTTGAGAGGAAATTCCGCTTCCTCACGATGGCTGGGACGAATAACACTCTCCGTTACCAATGCTGCCCAAGGGACCCCGGCCCACAGCGTTCCACCGTTCGATGCTCCCTCTTCCCCACATACAGTGGAGTCACACTTACGCACACAGAGCACTAAGGTATGTATTTTCTGTCCCCTCACGTGTACTTTTTCCTTCGGTGACGTCCCCGGGATTTGGCGACGGGCCATACGACGTACAAGGCGGGTACGCCGTAACCAGTAGACCACTGGCATTCGCATCGTAGGATGTACATATGTAAGAAGTACAACTGTATTCGTCTATACGAGTGCGGAATCCAGACGAGTACGTTGTATTGTATTGTGGAGTCGCTCAGGGTAGGGGTCAGTTATTAGTCCGGTGCAGTTCGGGAGGTGGGAGAACTAACCCAGCCCACGGGAGTCCACTCTCGGCACCACCGCGTGGTACAACGATCACCACTACCCTTTTTCTCCCAAAATAATAATAATAATAAATAATAATAAATAATAAAAAACAATAAAAAATAATAAAAAATAATAAATTCAACACGTCGTCGCGACGTGTGCATCCGCCTGCCCGCTAAATCTTTTTATCGTATCTTGTTTTATCGCCAAAGTTCACATCTTTTATAGAAATATGTTTCGTGGGAAGCCAAGACTTCGCTTTCGCTGTGTTTGTGCAGCGCCTCTGGGGTGCATCGAACTCGTGCAGCTGTGACCGCCAGTCTGTCGGCACCGTGTTCAGGCGAGTCTCTTGACCAGTCAAACGTAGTCGCACCCCTGTCGATTGACATTGACAACCGGACAAGAAAATTGAGTTGTTCTCGGAGACGAGACGAGGAAAAATTTCGAAAGAAATCGAGTGTCAAAAACGGACACACCCCTCTTTTCTCGCTACTGAGGGACGAAGTACAACGTGTATTATTATTGCCGACTTGGACCGACCCTGGGGCCTCGACCAGGTCAGATATTTATGCACATATGAAGTATACTCCGCTGGGGGGTGCAAGGTGCAAGGTTCAAGGGTTTACCGTTCCCTAGCAAGCGGGCCCAAGAGAATCGCGCTTCTCGAGGAACAAGCGATCTCCCAACTGCAATTGTGTGCTGCAGGACCAAGTAACGCCATCACACGTACCGCCGGCCGTCTCGTCTCACTTAACAATCGCGAGTAAGAATCCGCAACATAGTCTTTCGCTCCCCAGCTAGAAACGTCAATGGCTGGAAACAACAGACAGTCCCGGGGACGTGAGATAGTATCTCCTTTTTTATTGCGCTTTCAAAAGGCCAACAAAACCCGCGTCCCTACTCATCACGAAAACGGGCGAGATGCAATATCAGAACTCCACCATCCTCATTGCTAACGAACTTCCATGTCACCCATTGGCACACGCCGCATGTCGCTCCAGCACTGCGGCCGTCTCCGCGAGTCAGTGTTCCGGGCCTACGAATTAGTTGCTGTTCTTTTTCGCGACCCCCTCATACCAGGTTCTTCCTCCTGGGAGTTTCCATAGATTGACCTCCAGCTGATCGGGCGAAGCACCCCCCCCCACCCTTCCTCATCAGAGGAAGACTGGAAGCTCGTGCGGTCCAATACTTTCAGATCAAATATATCACTGCCCGACAATAAACTGAAGGAGGGCGATTCGGGTTCCTCCTCTCTTCCTTGTTCCATGCCTTTAAGGCCTTTCCTCGTCTGTGTCTCTCCTCGCTCTCCTCTTCAATTGCCATCATGACGAAGTCGGAAAATGGGGCACAAGGTAAAAGTACGAATCGCAATCTCTGCCGCCCAAAACGGCCGTCTACGAAGTAGGTACCGGAATCAGACCCGAACCACTCTCGGTGTAACCACCCAACTGTCGCGTACCTTCTGAGAACCGACATCGTCATCATCATTACCTACGGACAATATTCCACAAGCACGTGGCATCAAAGACGCTAAGCAATCAGTAACATTCGTCTTGATCTCTCGAGGCTAGTGTACAAAGTACGGGGGTGCCATGGCTCCCCACTTCTCAAGAGCGCACGCCCTCTCTCTTACGCCACACACGCCCCTATTTTCCCGGTGGCTCAGTGATCACCCCCCACCCCCCTTCCTTTAGGCTTGACTTTTAAGAACCCTGTCCTGCGACTAAAACAGTGCCTGGGATTTATGTTTCCTTGGCTTAACCTAGTCTAGGTCTGGCCCCACAACCTGATTTGCAGCCAAACTCGTCCCATTCTACCCCATTCCTTCCCTCCCTCCTTTTCCCACGCTGCTCCAGTCTTCACCATTCTTTTCCACTTCGTAATTTCATGGGTCTTATGTCCATTGTATACATATGCATTGACGGCCCCAAGAGCGGCGTCATGTCATATTTTCGGCATACCCCTCTCTACGTTTTCGTCTCTCAACACCGTCAATCACCGATATCCATTACTCTCACACGAATCTAAGTCGTGTTTCTATCGTCGTTCCCAAACACGCTCCTCCGGCATTTCGACCATTGCGTTAGTAACTAGTCGAAGAGTCAGTTGCAGATTGTACTGCAGACGTCAGGCACAGCCGACCCATCGACTTACTTGCGACATTGGGGATATTAGTGGGAAACCGTCTCCGATCTTCGCGCTAGAGCCTGCCCTCGGACGGACTTGAGGCCCAGCCGAGTCCGCCACCTTCTCAACTAGCGCACTATTTTAGTACGCCTGCTCCCCAGGCCGCAAGAGCTCCGAGCAAAGACGAGCAAGACGCGACCCAGCAGAGATACCTACGCATATCCATTCGAAAAGTCCGTGGGCTCATCGGTCATTGACGACGCCCACTTAAAGCATCCATCCCGACTCGTTGGTTGATCCGCACCATCTCAAGCCCGTCCCGGCACCAATTTTATACTCGCCCACGCCGCCTGCAAGGTCTCACCCAGGATATCCCACTTACCATTGCTTCTTGCGCTTCCGGCCGATCAAGTCAATTAATTCTACGGAGTATTGCCTCGTCATTCAACCTCTTCGCTGTATCATACCTGCAGTGCATATACCTGCATCTTCTCCTCCCTGCCCTCCTAGTTCCCAGCGGCTTCACCGGCCCACGAACCCCGATCTCCCTGCCGTTGAGCCATAGTATGCGTCCGGTTCTCATATAGCAGCCCTCATCACCGCACACCACCCGACACTACCACTCCATCGGCTCTCGTCCATCGAGAACCTGCTTGTACAGCCTCGCTTTATGGAACACAGTGCTGCCGAGTACTCCCAGTCAGGTTTGCCTTCGCCTCATCCAAGCAACTGCGGCGACCCACGTTCTGAAGGTTCCTCTGCAGACCAGCCTTCTGCTGCGCAATACTCCTCGCAGCAGGAGGTCCGACCTAGTAACTACTCTGCTTCGGCTACTCCCACATCGGAGTACGGCGTCTACCCGTCTTCGGCGCGCTCAGGATCGTTCCCTGAGCACATCCACCAGAGACCGTACCATCCGGCTAGCAACCCGAGCGGTAGCAGCGGTGGCATGGCGCAACAAACAAACAGTCCGTCTTTGTCCCGGCAGGATGGGCCCAACCATCAAGCCACCCAGCAGCAAGTCAAGTCTGACCACGATGTACCCTTAGATCCCTCCATCGCCGGACCGAGTCCGACCTATGCCTACGGTCAGCCATCGCCTTACGGCCCGCCGCCCGGAGATATCGCGCACGGATACCAGCATGCCTACCCTCAACCTCGTCCCGACTGGGGTGGTTACGGCCAGCACAGCGCCGGGTTGGCACCGGCCGGCCATGTCTTCCCCACGACCCCGAGCTCCGCCCCGCCGGGCAGACCGCACCAGGTAAGCGTCTTGATAAAGGGGGGTTTTTTTTTTCCTATGGACGGTGTGTCGCGTCGTGTCGCGTCGCATAGCCGTCGCGTCGTCCCAAACGAATTCGACGGACACAATGCGGGAATATCGACGCCTCCGCAGGGACCATTTACGGCGTTTTCTTTTTGAATGTCGTTTTTCGAAGTGGATCCCAGAACCCCAACGACTAACATGATAGTTTACTGCACACCAGGTCTATTCATTCGTCCCCATCCCCGGCGCCCAACAGCATAAAAGACCGCGACGAAGATATGAAGAGATCGAGCGCATGTACAAGTGCGGCTGGAACGGCTGCGAGAAGGCATATGGTACTTTAAACCATCTGAATGCCCATGTCACCATGCAGTCCCACGGGGCAAAGCGGACTCCAGAAGGTATGCGCATAACCCTTGTTGAGCCTAGTCTTTCCACCTCGTCCGCTTTTGTGGCATTGGCCTTGATGATGTTTCCCCATCGGAGTCGCTTCGGATCGCAGTCTAGACTCGGGAGGGCAAGAATCTCTCCCGCCACGATCTTCAGACAAATGGAACATCTTGACAAACAGCTAATCCATGGTACGTTGAAAACAGAGTTCAAAGAGATTCGAAAAGAATGGAAACAACGCAAGAAGGAGGAAGAGGCTGCGCGCAAAGCTGAAGAAGAGCAACGACGTGCCGCGGTCGCGGCCGCGGCTCAGGCTCAAGCTCAGAATGCCCAGACTGACCCTCAATCTGGACCCGAGGGAGCTCAGCCAGGCTCTGCATACACAGGCAACAGGCAGGTGCAGCTTCCGCCTATCGGCTACCAGCCCTCGTACCCCGGCGGTCCTCCGTCGGGGGTTCCGCAACAGCCATTACCCGAATACAACAGCACACACATGTACTCAGCCAACTACCAGCCGCAATCACAGTCACCTTACGCGCAGCCCGGCCAGGGTCTATACAGTCAACGTAAGTCGACTCGGTACAAAGCGACTTGTCTCACCCATTCGGAGCGATTAGAAGACGCTAAACTAACGGGACAGGCAGATAATGGTGCACAGCCCGGTCAGAGTCATTAGGCGCGCGAGACTCAGGGCTTGAACCGACAGATACCAGAAATCCAAGCCCCGACACCAAGGCGAGGCTGGGAGCCATTATTATTCCAACCGATAAACTTCCACCCGATAGACACACCCCCTTCGCGAACAACAACCCCTGCCACCGAACTCGATGGCGACGAGACAATCCATAACTATCACGAATGACAGAGCGAACTTGCGTGTGTTATCGGATGCTTTGATCTCCGCGACTTAACGCCTGCCATGCTGTTCATGATCCCACGACTTCGCTTATCATTATTTAGACATAGGGGTTGTACTGTAAGCGACCTTCACGGTATGGCAACTCTCTTATTTCACGGGTGTCGTCACGAGAGGGCACGCGTGTGCAGTTTGGTTCGGCACGTGTTACTTACGATGTGACGATTTGGAGTGTTGCTTTGGCGTGGGTGGACTCGACGATGCATTCTTGATTTCAGACTGGGGTCCCTCGGGGGAGACAAAAGAGGGCAAAATTTACCACCGCATTCTTTCCTGTGGAGTTTCCGCGTTGACATGTCTGTACTGAGCATTGGGGGTGGTGAATATTGCCCTGTATACGAGTTGCGTCTAAACATACAATACGAAGACGCGAAAAAGGAAAAAAAAAAAATTGCAATAGAGGCGCGGTTGAGTGATTATTGGGGTTCTCGTGACACAAGATCAAGAAACCAGATTGGCGTTTAGCTGGGTGAGATTTGGGACAAGGTGTGAGATTTTATATCTGTCCAAAGTAAGGTACCAATTGAGATCAGACCCAACAGTTGGCCTAGCTGGCGAGATCGTCGCCTCCCTTGTCATATGACTAAGGTACCTGCTTGGAACAACTGCCATCCTTAGGCTGTTTTACTCGGGACGGGAACCGACTGGACATATGGGGACTTGGTGAACATTGCCTACGCAGTATCGTCAGGGGAGGGGTGTACATGTAGATATGTGTGCGAAGAGTGTGTGTGTGTGTGTGTTGTTTACATGTACGTTGGAATTAATATGTATTAGTCGCAAACAGGTAAAGCTGCGGCGCAGTCTAATAATTGACAGGATGAGCCAAGACGGCCAACCGCCCCCCAGAGGAAGAACCTACCAGGTAGGCAGGCAACGGCTGTGCTTAAGCGTCGATCTTAGTGCGCTGTCCGGAGTTCGGGAAGGAATGAACGGCGTCATGGGCCCGAGTATGAACGGCGGGAACGGAGCAATTCAAGACAGGCTTGGTGTACAGCACTAAACGGCGATCTCTTCACCGGTTCCATCGCTTTTGTCTTCCCTTTACCCCCTCTGTGTCTTCTAACGGACGGCCTTCGTCAGGCTATGTGGTTTTCTTCTTCTTCTTCTTCTTTTTTTTTTTTGGTTGCTGGAATGCATGGGCTGTCTGTTGTTGCATCATCTCGGGTGTCACTCCCGTACGGAGTAATCACCTGACAGATGCGTACTTCACCGATGGTGTTGCGCAGGGGACAACCCCACGTGTTCTTACGCTTCCGAGTATCGAGTTTGTCATTTATGGTTATTTTCGACTACCCAGTCTTTTGCGTACGGTTTACATGTGATGGAGACAATCCTCTTCTGGCGCATCATCATATCCGCCATCCTTGCTTCACATTGCGCGTGCCATTCTCTCATCGAAAGTTCAAATCAATATGGTGGTCTTCTTCCGTGCGACGAATCCAGGAGTAACGTTGGCGATCCGCCATGAAAGCGAGTCCAGCCGTAACATAGTTAGAACGAGAGGAACCCCACGGAAATTTGGATGAAGTGCGACTGACGTGCTACCTTGGCAGTCGTCATTTATCCAGCCGCTCCCGTCAACTTCAGCCTTCGTGTTATTCTTTTGATATACTTCAGCCATCCCGAGTGTACGGGAAGGGTATAAGAGGACAGAGAGAGAAGGGGGGGGGAAAGCGTATCTCCACCCAGCCCAGCCCCTATAATCAAGACGTGAGGTGCCGATAGAATCCCCAGAGACTTGCCTAGATAGGGCTAAAGGATATCCCCTATGCGTTGCCGCCCTTTAGCGTGGTGTAACCCGAGAAAGATGGACTGGAGGGGGAGTGTAGGGAATAAATACCCCAATACCTAAACTAAAGTGAGGCCCGGGGGGGAGGGGCAAGGATGGGTATAGCGCGTGATGGCAAGGGCCCGAACAAGTAGTGTAGTACACGTAGGAAGAGAAAGGGATGGGCGGCCAAGTGATTTACCATGCGTTAGTGCGTCGCCGTCTTGCGGAGTACGCAGGTGGTCTGGCTTGTTCGTTTCGTTTCTCGTTGTTCTTAGCCAGTGTAACATCGGTGACTTTCGTACTGATTAGTGTACCGTTAGATCGGGATATAAGTGGTACGAAGTAGAAATAGGTATGGCTTGTAATCAAACGGACAGTGTGACATGGCTGATGGCTTACATAAGATACAGTATTAGAGCTCACCGTAGCCACCGACTGACCGGGGAGACTTGCTCGGTCTGCGGAGGTCACTACACACAAACCGAATCGTTTTCTCCGTATTCGTACAACTGGCCAGTTACTCTGTACACACCAAAAGTTCATGGAAGCTTTCTCTGAGAGTCTGGTTTACGGAGTATGTTCCTCACAACACGATGCAATATCATGTTATCCGTAATTAACCTTTCCGGGCACTAGGCTACCGCAAAAGTAGGCACCGTAGCGAACAAAGCCTGAACTGCCACATGCAGCTAACAACATCGATAGGTAGGTACTGACCAGACAATATTTATTCCGTAAATCGAAGCTTACCTTGCCTGGTAGACCAAGGTAAGTATCTTGTTCTGGAAGCCGTGCATCCGGATTTAGGGCCACCAAGACGCTACCATTGGCCGAGTGGCCAGGTCACGTCTGCCTCGATGCACGTGTTTCGAAGTGGGTGTCTCTTGCCCACTCGAGTAATGGAGAGAAGCACATAAACATGACGCATCAGTCACGTACCGAGAGCAAGAACACCATTGTCGAATTCGTGATCCATATCCTCCCTTCGCCAGAGATCTTGCCAGCCCCTCCACCACTTACGGAGTCTGATCGTATCAGCTTTAACATTCGGACCGAGTAGACGTATCTTCTCCCGTCACCCGCATACGGAGTACTTCTTCATACCTAACGTAAGATACGGAGCTCACCGGGCTCTATGCACACATTCGAATATACTCCGCGGGATGTGGTTCCCAGTAGGGCTGAAGTCAATCCAACTACTAGCAGCCCCAACGATGCTCCTATACGACATCCTCCATACGCCAGCCTAGCCGTTAACCAAGACCCCATGCCTGAAAATATCAACGACTTGCAATGTCGCAGCTCCCCCGTAAGCCCGGAGGAGCCTCAACCGACCAAGATCCACGAAGACGATGCACTGGCGCAAGACATCTTACTCATCACTGATTTGCCCGAGGGGTATACCGTTGGCTGCGATACAATGACACACGTGGGATTTGGAGACCAATGCTTCGGTATCCGGGGAATTCCTCCGGGATTTCACTTTGTGTGGGCCACCCCGAGGATTCGAGGATATCCCCGGTGCGGCTGCTGGGTTATCAGCTCTGGCAAGAAGCAGAATATTCACGTCCTGCAATGGAACCAGTATACCCAGACATTAGGACGTCATGTCAGTAGATACGAAAGACGACTATACCGGGAATCCATTCGCGAGCATAAAATATCCCTCTTCCACTATCACTGCCCAACACCGGCCTCGGATTACTCGGGAGCTACCGAGCCGGCAACGATCTGGTCGCGCATCACAAGCTGCATCTCCGAGCCCCTGCTTCACAGGGTCGTAAGCCGGCGCGATCGCGACTGGAGGGTGCACTCGGACCACCCTGTGCGGGATATCTCGGAGCCTCGTGGTGGTGCAGGTCAACGCCGCATGTCCAGGACCATGTGCGGCGGCGATCTTTCCTTTGCACTCGCCAGACTGGCCCGTGAAACCCACATTGAGCAGGAAAAGACGGCCGATAAGACCGGGAATGTCGAGATGGAACCCAACGATTCTACCGTCCATCTTGTTTCATTTTTGAGCGATCAAGCCAACGGCGGAGCAGCAGGAGACTCCGACTTGGCTGGGGAGTTCCAGTTCCTCTTCATTGCGGGTGCCCTCGCGAACAACGACGACTGCCTCGAGCTCTAGTGGCGCACGGCACAGACTTTCGTTCTTCGGGCTTATGCCTTGCTACCAGAAAGCACGGGGTTGGCGAAGAAACTTCTGGATATCTTCTACCATCAGCTTCTGTTCGATCATATCGACTGTGGACACGTTCTGGAGAGGGTCCCTGACCTCGGGGAGTCGCTATGCCGTGCCCTCGCCACGTACAAGCTGCGGTTTCCGCAATTCTCACACGAGATGGCCTTCTGCCCGGAGGACTATCTCGTTATTGGGCGGACATTTTCGGCCATCGAGAACTGGATGGTTGCACAATACGGCAGTAAGTTGCGCTGGGAGCCGGGGTGGGCTACCGGAATTGCGCCCAACATCGAAGGGAGTATCCTTGAGTCCAGTGGTGACGACTCTTTTCGGACATTGGCTTCCATCGTTGAGGATGTAGCTTCCCACGAGCAACTGATTTGCGGGGTCTTATCCGAAGGACCTCTGAATGTGCAAATGAGACTAGATCCTGTCACCACGAAAATGGCTTCCGCAGCGCCTCTGTACGCTGGCAAAGGAAGTAAGCGGCGTCCGTCTTTGCAATCTTTGCATCAGCCAGTTGTGGCCTGGACGAGGACTGCGTTCGGAGCGTCAGATGGTCGAACGGAGCTGTCTCACGGTCTCCCTGCGACAGATATCGATGGTGAATGTAGGAAGGACGTCAATCTGGATCGGCACAGAATAATGCCCGCAATGAGAAAGCTTCCCAAGTGGCTCAACAAGGAGATTCGGGACGTTAGTTCCGGCTATCGGCGGATGCTAGGTAGGGGGGTGCTCAAGTCTTAGAAAGAGGGACGGAAACAGATGGTGTCCCGACCTGCCGAGAGATGCCTTGACCTAGAGGGGTAGTGAGTATGATTCTCTGTAGTAGGTCTATGGTGAATTTGTATACAACTGCACCAGTCCATTGGAGTTGTCGACTTTTACATATGTAGACAGGTAGATTGGGTTGTAAAGCATCGCAGTGTTCTTTCATTGAGCCCCACGGAGGAAGAAGAAGATTAGTACATAGGCTGGGGAATTCGCGCATGCGAACGATAGATTTGGGAGGTGGGAACACAACATGGACACCAATGACACAGAATATTTACCTCCCATATGCGATGAATCATGAACACCTGTTCCCCCCAAGACGGAACTCACAACAGTCTTTGATCAATGTTTCATTTGCCTGCCTGACCCTTTACAAACCAGCCTAGCCTAGCCTCTTGGCCATGCAAATGCATAATCGGAAAAGACGACGCGCGCAAGATAACCCCGTAAGCCCCCCTAAATTTTGATCCACTGTTGACTCCGGGTGAGTAGTTGCGACCATGCATCTCCCAAAGACTGCGCGCAAGGGGGGCTGGGGCCTCGGATTGGGTATTCTCGGGTCCCAGCGGTAGCCCTAGCCAGCCAGCCATGCGTCTTCCGCCGCCGCCCGTTCTTTCGTTTCTAGCCATTTCCCTCGTCCCCCAAAAGGTAACCAACGCAGGCGTACATGGCACACCATACCCATGCGCCGGCCGCTTTTGCTCACCGCCACCGGCACCACCAGCACCACCACAACAAAAAGAGGATGGGTAAATGCTTTAACGGTAGGACTTCTGGAAGCGGGAGCGGGCACCTTTACCGCCGAACTTCTTGGGCTCGCACCGGCGGTTGTCGGCGACGAGGAGGGTGCGGTCGTAGGCTACGAGGGCCTGCTTGAGCATGTTCTTGGAGTGCTCATCGACGAACTTCTGGTAGTAGGCGATCAGGGCCTTGGAGATGGCCTGACGGATGGCGTAGATCTGGGAGGTGTGACCGCCACCGGACACGCGGACGCGGATGTCGACGTTGGAGAACTTGTCGAGGCCGAGGATCAGAAGAGGCTCGTAGACCTAAGATGCCAGTTAGCATTCATGTGTTGACATTCTTCATTTCCTTCCTTCTTTTTCGGGGTTATTTGCCGGCGTTTGGCATGTGAAGATTTCGGGGGATCGCGTGATGGGTTGTAGTTTGAAAGGCGAGAGGTTCGACGTGAAATGGAGCGGCAGACTGAGAGAATGAACAATAAGGGTCGTACCTTGAAGCGGAGAATCTCAGGCTGGACAAGCGACAGAGGCCTGCCGTTGACCTTGATGAGACCCTTGCCGGCCTGGAATAGAGGAAGTTCGTCAGTCACGATCCCTTAGGTAAATGAATTCCCCTCCAATCTTCCTTGACATCTCAATTTTTCGTCGTGTTCCTGCTCCTTCCCGGTTCCAAAGCGCGTTGCAAATATGCATGTTCCACATTTCCTGTCCTCCAAACCAGTTTTTGACGAGACGACGATCGAAGGGGGGAGGTCGGCGCGAACCTTGCAGTGGGCAACGGCGGTGGCCGTCTTCTTCTTGCCGAAGCACTGGACGCTTTGGGTGGACGACATATTTGCTGCTGGGGTTGTGTGGCCTTGCGAGAGGATTGAGAGTCGCAGCAGCGGAGGAGGGTTGACAGGTCGGTCGGCGATAAAAGGCGTTGTCGTGCTTTACTCACTTTCGCTTTCTTTCGCTTTGCAAAATTGAAATCGGCTAGTTGTGTGAGGGTTGTGCGTGCGCTTGGCTGGGGCTAGACCCGATTGGGCAAGACAAAGGTGGGTCAATTAACTGCCATGAAATGCACGTGACTTAATTCTCCCTGGGACTGGGGGAGGATTATGTCATCCAAAGTGGTTCCGATGACCCACCCAACAACTGCTTCGCTCATGAGCTTGACCCCTCCTCTATACTGGATCTTTGGCATGCCTCTGTGACCCGGTAGTCTGGTAGTTATATTGATATTCTCTCCGGCCAAAACGTCGACCACCAGCAGCCATGTCCCGGAAGGGTGTTGGAATCGGGGCCTTTGACCGCTCCCGCATCACCTCCGCCCAGTATGCTAGTCACGGTAGCAATCTGCGTAACACGAACGCTGCCGCCTTAGAGACCCAGCTTGCTGTCTTCCGCTCTCTCCTGCAACAGTTTGCCCAGACCCACGCCAAAGATATCCGCTCCGACCCTTCGTTTCGCGCTCAGTTCGCTCGCATGTGCGCCGCAATAGGCGTCGACCCCCTGGCCTCCTCGTCCTCCTCATCCTCCTCATCGTCAGGCAGCTCCATCTGGGCACAGCTCCTTGGCCGTCCGCTCAACGACTTTTACTTTGAGCTTGCCGTCCGTGTCGTTGAGGTGTGCACTGCTACCCGACCCGAAAACGGCGGCCTGATCGGCGTCCGCGAGGTGAAGGAGCGCATCACGAAAACACGTCCTGAAGGTAGCCCCGAGGTGACGGAGGACGACATCCTGCGCGCCGTAGGGACCCTGAAACCGCTCGGCAGCTCCTTTAGCGTCATCCGTGTCGGAAGGAAGACCTATATTCGCAGCGTGCCCAAGGAGCTGAACACCGATCAGAGCGCCGTCCTCGAAGCTGCCCAGGTGCTGGGCTACGTAAGTGTTGGGATGCTCATGGATAATCTCGGCTGGACCCGCGCCCGTGCCGTCACCGCGATTGAGGACCTCCTTGGAGAAGGCATGCTTTGGGTTGATAAGCAGTGTCCTGGCGAGTGGGAATACTGGAGTCCCGATTTCATGGTGAATGGAGCGGCAGGGGCAGCAGGTGCGGCCGTGCCGTCTGAGACCGAAGGCGGCTGAGGAGCCAGAAAGCTTAATATCTGCCTAAAGGACAAAAGCAACAAGTGTCAGGGAGTATTGTTCTCCATGACACCCACATTTTGCTGGCTCCGCATATAATGGGCGCAGACCTGTCACTGAACCCCGGGAGGGTTCGCCGGTAAACATACGATGAGGAACATCACCAGGTCCGACAGGCCTGTCCTAGTGCCCCAATGCGTTACGGGCCGGCCACTACTTGGACCACGAGGCCGAAGCCTTGGGAAGGCTCTCGGAACAGTACCGATGGTAGGCTTTCCGAGCCGCGGTAGTGAATCCTGATTCACTCGTTCTACACTTCATTGGGCGGAGACATCCGAGTCAAGAACGGAGTTCGAACACAGAACCACACACAGATTTCGACCTATCTACCACCACTAGTCATGCAGCATGAGAGATAGAAGAAAGCATAGAAACAAAGAAAGGTTAACAACAGTTTACACGCGACGCTTCGTTAGTGAACTCGGAAAGCCCACGTGAAACGTTCTCCTCGCGCCTGCCCGACATACAATCCTTCTCTTTGCAGCACCCATCTCACAAGATCCGCCTCCTCCACCCAGAAAAACTCCTGATATGTCCAAGTCTCAGGGTCGAGTACTTTCACCACATATTACAGACACGTCACTCGTTCCACCACCCTCCCGCTTTTGCCCTCATTCCCCTGCACTAGCTTTCTCTCCGGCTCACCTCGTACAACCTCGGCGTTCAGTCTCAACACTTTAGTAAGGAGGGTTCGGGCCAATGGAACCCGGGGGGCCCATGGGAGGGTAGTCCTCGGGACGACCGCCAACGCTGGAGGCACCAGCACTGCCGAAGTGCTTCTTGCGGAGAGCGGCGAGGCGCTTCTTCTTGGTGACGGTGTTGATGTAGGTGCCGATGACGAAGCTGACGAGGTTGAAGAAGGGAACCCAGAGCTGGTCGGGAAGGAACTTCTGGGCGAAAGCAAGGCAGATGGGCGAGGTGACCCAGCTGACCTTCATGACCTTCCAGAAGCTAATGCGAACGGTGGCACGGACTTGATGGAAGGTGCGGGCGCCAGCAATGAGAGCCATGGCGACGAGATAGATGGAGTTTTGGATAGGGGCAATCTGGCAAGGGATGTGTTAGTCTTCGATTCTTTGATTAAAAAAAAAAAACTTGTTCCTATTCCCCCTTGTTTCGCTTCCAACTGCTTGGAATTTATTCGGGGGATGGAGAGATCGAGGCGGGGAAGGGCGACCTAAGGAAAACTGCGAAGGGAGGGATGACGACGTACGATGAGGTTACTGGCGAGAATCTGCAGAATCTTGGAGCGCAGGCTAGTGCGGTTGGAGAAGACCTTCTGCAGGAGCCAGATAAGGAAATGGCCGACGGGGGCGCTGAGGAGGGCACCATAGGCGGCCATCTTGGGAACACGGGAGGTGAAGTAGTTGCCGTGCTTGTTGCGGTCCTTGGCGAGCCACGAGGCGATGAGTTCCTGGGCACCAGCTAGAGTACCGGCAGTCAGCATCTTGGTGCGCAGGGGGTTCTCCTCGATCTGCTTGATGTAGGCCTATACGAAGATAACACTGTTAGTCCACCGGGTACTTTATTCCTCGACATCGTAATGTGCGACTGAGCTCGTTTTCCTTGTCTTTTTTTCTTTTCTGCATCGCTTCTTTTTTCTGAGGAACGAATTCATGTCGTGTGACGACGGCGAGGTGCGACGAGAAGAATGAATAAGGTTGGAAGACGGTTGACGGATGAGACGTACCGCAAGATAACCCTTGGTGCCGGCATTCCCCCTCCCACCGGTAATGGCGGTGCCGATGGCGGCTCTGAGGGGCCGCTTGCCGCTGGTGCCCGGGATAGACTCGCCATCGAGGAGGTCGCGAGCCTTCTCGACGCCGCGGCGTATCGTCTCGCTTTCGAACTTGACCGACATGGCGTCCCTGTCCGTGATGGCGATTTGCCTCGGCAATTAGAACGTCTGTTCGTTTATCAACGTCTCGTCAACGTTTCTCGAGGTCGTCGCGTCGTGAAGCGCACGAGAAATGGTTGCGAATACCCGTCGTGGTTATACTGTTTTAGGGGAGGCAAGAATTTTGGGTCGGGGTCGGTTTGTTTTGTCGCTGTCGTCGCACCAAAACCCGTCTGTCTGTGTGTTGTCTCGGTCTCCTTTTCCCGGCTGGGCTGAGCTGGAGACAAGGGGTTCTGTAGGATTCGAAGGAGTGACGCCAATAATTATCAACCGTTAATTGAATGGAGAATATTTTAGGCTTCGAAAGTCAACCCGAGAATCGTGTCCTCCGGGTATCCTAGATGATCGTCGCGACAAGTGACTGGGCAAAGGATGGGGTGCGAGAAGAGCTGCGGTGTGGGTTGGGATGGTGGTACGAAGCCAATGCGGCTCGAGCGTCCGGGGCTGGGTCTCGTGGCGTGTGGGACGGCCAATGGTTTGTTTATCGCGTCGCTATGCCGACCGACCGCGGTTCGGTCAGCCACATGTTCACCCAATATGAGCACGAAAGTACGAAGTACCTATCTGAGTAATCAACACCGACCGTCCCAATTCCGCATTGGAGTGCTGAGCTGAGCGTTGGCTTGAGATGAAATGAATTTGGGGTTGTTTTTTTCTTCTTTTTTTCTTGTAAAAAAAAAAAAGGGCGAGACGACGGATTACGTTGTTATTATCCAGAGTCCATATGCAGCCCTAAAGCAACGACAAACATTGTGAGGCTGAGAAGTACATTTCAGTACAAATAAAAATACCCTGTTATCAAGAGTTAGAAAGTACTTAGGAGTATTTTTCGTAATCGCTGTGTTTCAGCACTTGGGGAAAGCCCACTCTCTTCCCCCCTCTTCAAAAAAACACGACTAAGGCGACCCAAGAGTCACTCATTCACTCACTCACTCACTGTACGTACAGTATTAGCCCCAGTTGGCATAGTGCTACATTTGGTTAGAAAATTTTATTTTCCTTGTCAGTCACTTTTATCAGACAGATTGGACTCGCTGAAGGGATCAGAATTATCGCTCATCAAACAACACTTCAATTTTATACCAGACCTACTCTTAAATAACGTCTCACCGAGTTATTCCTGGCACCATGAGTGACACCGTTGAAGCGGCTGCGCCGCACAGCGCCTTTGACGTGAACCAAACCCCCTTATTTAGCCCGCAATGGCGTTCGTCACTGACTTGCAATGTCTAGACAATCCTGGTGCTCGATTTTGGGTCTCAGACAAGTCACCTTGTTGTGCGACGTCTAAGATCTTTCAATGTATACTGCGAGATGCTCAGTTGTACCACGAAGCTTGCGGAGCTTACTTGGAAGCCAGTTGGCATCATTTTGAGTGGAGGTTTGGCTTGAACTACTCTCTCCTCATGATATGAGGTTCCTGACGTAGCTACTAGGCCCATCTTCTGTCTATGATGAAGGAGCTCCTCGTAAGTGGATGCGTAAATCTCACGGCCCAGACGTTCTTCTAACAGTAAGCAGACGTCGATCCCGCAATCTTCGATCTGGGGGTCCCCATCCTGTAAGCTACAAACCAGACACCGCAGACGTGACAGCTCGCTTATAAGCCCAGGGGAATCTGCTATGGCTGTCAAGAAATTGCCTGGCGTATCAACGACAAGAACGTCGCTCGCGGCGATGCGCGAGAGTATGGCGAGACGGACCTTTCCATCCACAAAGTCGGGGGCGATCCCGACCGCCTTTTCGAGGGTCTGGGAGACTGCCTGCACGGTTTGTCTTGCCCTCACACCGAAAGTGTGATCTTCTGGGGGTCCATATTCCTGATCTTCGTATCGTCTTAGTTTTCATGAGTCACTTCGACAAGCTCGTTCGTCTGCCCGAGGGATTTGTGAAAATTGCCTCGACGAAGAACGCCGAGTTCGCCGGAATTGCCCACGAGTCGAAACCCATTTTCGGTTTGTCCTCACCCTTGCACCCTAGGCTCTCGCCTGGCCATCCTTTCGGGTAGCTAACGAGGAATGACTGCTGCTACTTAGGTATCCAGCTCCACCCTGAGATCTCCCACACCGCACGGGGCACTGACATTCTCCGCAACTTTGCCGTCAATATCTGCAAGGCTCGTGCCGACTGGGAGATGGAGAACTTCACCGAAAAGGAGGTCAACAGGATCCGCAAGCTTGTTGGAGACAAGGCCCAAGTTGTATGTGTCGAGAGCACTGCTTCAAACGGTGAATCACCGACTAACCCCCGTTTGACAGATTGGAGCCGTCTCTGGAGGTGTTGATAGTACCGTGGCGGCTAAGCTCCTGAAAGAAGCTATCGGCGACCGATTCCACGCCATCCTTGTGGATACTGGTAAGCAGCGTGGTCCGAGATGCATATACAATACGGGTTAACTCTAATGACAACCTGTAGGTTTGATGCGTCTCAACGAATGCGAACAAGTCAAGGAAACGCTGCAGGAGCATCTCGGTATCAACCTGACGATTGTGGATGGGTCTGAGCTCTTCTTGGGTCGTCTTGCCGGAGTCGTCGAACCCGAGGCCAAGCGCAAGATCATCGGCGGAACTTGTAAGCTGGAATATATGTCACTTGCAGACTTGACGTACTAATTTCTTTTTGTACAGTCATTGATCTCTTCGAGATTGAGGCACTTCGGTAAGTTACCCCTTTTCACCAGTTTCGAACTGTGCAGGACTCATTGTGATACCCGTTTAGGATCGAGAAAGGCGCCGAGAATACACCCCTTGCTGGCAAGGTGGAATGGTTCCTTCAGGGCACCTTATATGGTCAGTATAATCATCAGCTATCGCATCGTTTTCCATAGCTGCGAGAGCCTAACTTTTGAATAGCCGACATCATTGAGAGCCTCAGCTTCAGGTAAGGAGTCGAACACCGAAACAGGGCCTGCAGAGGTCCCACATTGCTTTGAACCCCCACTGACAACAAATATAGAGGGCCGTCAGCTACCATCAAGTGTACGTTCTTCCATGCTTGTCGTGTAATGTCCTTTTTGACTGACATGATCGTAGCCCACCACAACGCCGGAGGTCTCCCGGCTCGAATGCAGAATGGCGTAAGTGAAGCCAGGTGGCTGTTCTAGAACATGAGGACTAATATGAGAAACAGGAGGCGCAACTCAAGTTGCTTGAGCCCCTTCGCGAGCTGTACGTCGCTCTCCTCCCCTATTTTCTGGTCGCTCGCCGATCAACGCCGGGAGTCCCCGCCAGTACTTATTGGGCCTTGTGACCGAGAGCTGACATTGATTGCAAAAAAAGGTTCAAGGACGAGGTGAGGAGTTTTGGTCGCCAACTCGGTATCCATGAAGATCTGGTCATGAGACATCCCTTCCCTGGACCAGGTATTGGTATCCGGATCATCGGCGAGATCACTCCCGAGAGAGTCGAGATCGTGAGAAGGGCCGACCACATTTTCATCTCAATGATCAAAGAAGCT
Source organism: Sodiomyces alkalinus F11 (assembly GCF_003711515.1). Taxonomy (NCBI): domain Eukaryota; kingdom Fungi; phylum Ascomycota; class Sordariomycetes; order Glomerellales; family Plectosphaerellaceae; genus Sodiomyces; species Sodiomyces alkalinus. Next base: position 1,207,923 of record NW_021167079.1, on the reverse strand, counting down.
GGTCTTTACCAAGAGGTCACGCAAGCCTACGCTGCGCTTGACACGAACAGAGGTACGTGGTCTATCCTTTTCCTTCAACATTGGCCTACTTGCCCTGCTCAACCGGACCTGCGTATCTTTTTTTGAGCATAATCGCTGACTGGGCTTTCTGTGACAGCCGTGGGAGTGCAGGGTGATTCCCGGGTTTACGGGTATATCTGCATCCTCAGAGCCGTGACCAGCTTGGACATGATGAGCGCCGAGCCGTACGAGTTCTCGTGGACTCTGCTGAAGGCTATAAGCAGACGCATTGTCAACGAAGTCGATGGCATTGCGAGAGTTGTTTACGATACAACATCGAAGCCCCCGGGTGAGACGAATCCTCTCAAGCAACCTCCCTTTACTCAAGAACTAGTACTAACCGGTAATAGGTACCATCGAGCTAGAGTGATTGATTTCTGAGTTCAAAAATAGACTTGATTTGTAGACACTGTGCAAGCTACAACTTGTTGCTCGTGATGACACCGAGGAGACCTCCCAGGGAGCGGCATAGATACTCACACTATAACAACTTGATGCTCTTTTCCCGTTTTGATTAACAGTTGACATCTCTTGGCATTAGACTTTTGAACGCTCTGCCGCTGCCACATCCTCAACCAAGTTTCCAGAGCATGCCTACGTCTTCTAGCCACTCCATTTTTATCCCTCATCCTGAAGATCAAGGCTCGCGATTCTCTCCTATCACTCAGTCATGTACCTTTTCCCATCATGGCCTTTCACAAATCACCGGCGAAAAGCCTCGATTAAGCTGCCGCTGTTGCTCCATTTTGTATGCAAGGCCATCCCAGACATGACAGGCGAAAGCTGAAGGAATGGCGGAGCATTAGAGTTTCGTTGCCTTGGACATGGTGAGTGAGATCGGTTCGCTCGGCCGCTGTGTTTTCCGTGGATTACCTATTTCTCCCTCGCCCAGTAGAAGTTCCGTCCTCTCAACACGGGTTGGAATTACGAATTCGATACTTCTTCCAGTGAATGACAGAAATCACAAATCATTCGAGGTACTCGGGGGCGTGAACCAAGGGACTGACTGAGGGTCTGTGGGAGGCTGTTGTCACGTTGCATTGCACTCAGACAGCACACTGCAGGTTGGTAAATGCTCTTCTCGTATTCATTCCGTGACCTTAAATATTTACGAGGGAATTATGCCGACAAATAGCGTCTACAGTTCCCTTTTTTGCTACGGGCATATCCGCCGGGGCGAATCCCATATTCGCAACCGTGCGATGCGCGGATGCAACGGTAAGCCTCGCGATAACCGAATTCCGACCTGAAGCGATCGCAATTCTATGCGGAGTACAAGAGCGGGGTACAAGAGAGGTATCCCCAAGTCGCAAGCAGTCCAAGACTGGCCCTAATAATCGCCGTCGTCGCTGTTGGTTCCACACTCTCCTAGACTTGAGTAAGCACATCTGGAATATGCAGTTCGACGCTTTCTTCCGAGAGTGCAACTCCCTTGTCCACTTCGAGTGGCTTGTCACCGAATTTGCCCTCCTCCGACTCGCGCTTCTCCATCTCGGTCGTTTTCTCCAGAAAGGTTTCCACATCCGTGAGATGAGAGAGGTCTGGAGACCCAGGTGATCGAGGAAGGTGTCCCTTGTTGACACAAGCGGCGGCAGCTTGGGCCGCTGCCTGGTACACAGTAGATACGCCCCCCTGCGAATTCCAGCCTCTTTTATTCCACGACACGCGGCCGCTCGTGTCGGGCAGTTGATCGTCCGTGCTGCTAGCGTTGCTCGACATAGAAGTGGTCGTCGAGTCGTCACGCTCAGAGGGCATAGCGAATGCTTCAGAATCCGTGGTAACAACAGGGGCCTGCTGTACAAAATACAACAATGAGCCGCTCCTCGGCTTCTCATAAAGGCAAGGGATATTGGACTCACACGGCGGCTGGCGTGTTCGCCCAATTTGGCCACAAAAGCGGCATCATACACCGGTCGTCGGTCGAAGACGTGAAAGCCGTAGCCTGTGGCAGCCGTGGCAGGGATATCACCGTTGAGAACGCCTTCGAGGCTGATGGACGCGCGCTCCGCCCCTGTCTCTCGGCAAGCTGGGCATACCTTGAACTGGCACTCATCTTCAGGGCGCGGGACCCATGGTTTCATTTTCTGGAGCTCATCCCAACGATCGATCCTGGCGACTTCCGGGAGAACATGTTCACCGGTCTTCTGACGCAACTCTCCGAAAAGTCGTGTCTTTTCTGCTCTGTCTTCCCTGTGCCTCGCTAGTTCGTCTTTGATAACATTCTGGACATGCTCACGCTGGCGTAAAATGGCCGCAACCTGTTCGGCCGAGTAGGTTTGCAATTGCTCAGAAGTAATCTCGTTGAAGAAGCTCAGCTTGTCTGCCCGTGCCTCGGGACCTCGTAACCGCGGCTTGACTTGCGTTGCCAGCACATCGCCAGTTTCGTCGAATGTGGCCTTCTACTCGTATCATCGGATCAGCTCCTTTGCCCCCGCCCCCCTCCCCGTCGCGTCGTAAGAAAAGGAACAAGCGAGTGAGTATAAAAGTACAAGTACTCAACCTACCTTGCTTCCAACAGCCAGCATCTGGCAGATGAGCTCCTCTCGATCCTGAGTGCAGCGGTACAGCCAGCCGAAAGCTCCGACTTGATGGCACGAATCACAACGGAGATCGATGCTGTAGATACGGGTCATAGTCGTGTGCGTGCAAGTAGGACCAAGACCGCGACGAGCCATCGAGAAACGCTGCGGCTTGGACTGTGCCGCAAGACTGCTACGAGCGTCACCCTGAGACTGAAGCGAAGAGCTGGCCTGTCCCTGGGATGGTCGGGGAGGAGGGCGGCCGGCTGGCATCGCGATCTTTACCCTGGTCCTAGGGTTGGCGGACTGCGGTGCCGGCCATCGTAGATTAGTATTGGTGCCTTCAGTTTTCTTGGTGGGTGGGAAAGTATCAACTGACGATGCTGGTGCTGGTGCTGGTGCTGGTGCTGGTGTTGGGGTTGGGGTCGGGGTGAAGCATCCTCTCCGCTAGATTGATGAACGCCCGGTGAGGCGCTTGCGGCTGAGGACGCGCCACCTGGCAGATGGGAAGTGAGAGTAAATGGAAGCTGAGATGGTTTAGCCACGTCGATATTCTGGCCGCTGGACAGGCGTCTCGACGTTTCCATGTCGATGTGCAAGTCCGGCTTGGCAAGGGACGAACCAGGCAGTGATGTCATTGGAATCAGTGATAACAGGACGTCGGGAGGGTAAGAGCATACGGTCCTTCCTACCCCCATCCATAGAAAGCCTGGGAGAAGGAGCGATGTATTCTCTGGCCGCCTATTTGGGGGTACCCTTGGTACCTTAGGAAGGTAGAATACCTAAGTAAGGTAAGAACAAGTAGACACAGGTCGAAGAACACTGGGAAAAACCCACCACTGATCTGAGCCCCAAGGGAACTCTATGCTTTAGATTGTGCAAAGAAGAGACTGCTTAGCGACCCTGGGATATGTCAAAGAGACCTGAAGAGGACATAGGCTACCTAGAAAGGAGATGATCTGGGCTTTTCCACTGTTCTGTAGTCCAAGAAAAGCTGTCTTGGACATGACGAATCGGAAAAAGGTCCGCCATGAAAGAAGAAAGCCTGCGAGAAGAAAAGGAGAAACACCTCGCGACAGAGATGATAATAACATTGATGAATGGCCGCTTACATGAGTGACGGCCAAGACCTTCACTGAGGTACCGGGCGACCTGCCAGACTTTGATTGAGCTATATCAATAAACCAGATTCCCGAATCGTGCCATGTTGTGCCTACATTCATTAATTCCTTGTGCTCTCCAGAACAGCCTTCATCATGGCATTCCCAACCACAGTAGCATCCTTGAACCGCGGTTCAAAGAACTCCTGTGTCGTTTCGAACCGATTCTTCCACGTCTCGAAGTGACCCAGCGACACACACTCCGCCCATCCCCTAGCGGCAAAAGTAAACTCGAGGTCGTCGGACCTGTACGTCCTGTCTTCGACCGCGACACGCAGCGCCTCGTCCAAGACCCCCGGACTCCGGAAGACGTGCTCAGTGACACCGAGCCATAGCCGGAAGAGCGGCGTCGAGCAGACCATGTGATTGTACGGTATGATGCCGAGTTCGGCCCAGCAATCCACCATGGCCAGCAGGCTCAGGTGGTTGTTCGCCCGCGGCGCTTCCCCCGGCTCCTTGCGCCCCAACGAGAACCGTTCCAGCAGATCAGGGTTGAGGAGGGGCTGATCGTCCCAGAGCGGCGCGTCGTCCCGCCCAAACACCTTCTCCTTGGCCGCCAGCACGCGGGCTCGCAGCGCACCCAGGTCGCCCTCGAGCATCAGCTTATACAGGGCCGTCACGCTGCGGGCGTACTGAGAGATCTGCTTGCGCGCCTCCGGGTTCAGGATGGCGAGGCCGGCGTACACATGCCATTTCTGCGAGTAGATGCGGAGCATGATGTTGATCTTGACGTTTTCGACCCCTCCAACGTACCGCGTCATCTCCCAGGGAAACTGCCGGTTGGCGTGCCACGCCTTGCCCATGGAGAGGAATGCGGCGTGCGTCACGGCCTGCGTGTCGGCCGTGATGCGGTCGTGCTCTTTGGCCGAGAGGTGAACGTGCTTAGACCCCAGTACAGACAGGACCATCTCGACCTTGGCCACGGAGGCAGGGGAGGCGCGGTGGGCAATGATCACGAGCGGTTGGTTGCGTGGATCGACGCCTGGTCCATGGAGAGAGTGACACGAGACGATGTCCACGTCTGCGGGGAGATGGCGCTCAAAGGCTTTGATCTCGGGGTCCTTGCATGACGTCTGACCGCCAACGATGGCACCCAACTTGGTGGCTGCGAGAGAAGCACGACAGTGTTAGAAACGTGTGCCCCATACGAAGACGCCAGATTCTAACCGCAACAAACAAGCACAGGGAGCGCAGGAAAGACGCATACAAGGTCCATACTGGGCAATTACATTGTGAATGGCGGCGGCCTCCACGCTATAGATAATGTAGTCGCTGGCTCTCGAGACCAAGTGACCGTTGCGGCAGATTTGTACATCGTTCTATTACCCGATACTCAGCTGTGATACTAGGACTAGGCGAGGGAAGGCAAAGTCCATACATTGCCATCAAATTCTTTCCTCAGCGCCTCATATTTTTCCTCCGTATCACAGGCCATTATTCTGCTCTCCGCTTGTCAGTTCCACGATCGATGAGCACGGAAAGGAGAAAAAGAAGTCCTGGTTTCTGCGACCCAGTCAGTAAACGTTCTCATCCATGTAATGCCATAGAAGAATTTGACAAGGGTAATGTGGTCAGACAAAATAATTTGTTAAGGTAGCTAGGGGATCATCATGGAAAGAACGGAACGGTACCCAGAGACCAGAATGGCCGACCAGGGCGTCCCGAACGATACTCTAGCCAAATGCGCTCATGTCATCATACCACAGGGGAAGGGGAAGGGTGGAGTGAAAAAAGGGTTTGAGACGTGCCGACGAAATGAAAAAGAGAGGACATACCATAGACCCTGACGCGCAGAGGTTCTCGCACCAATGCAGATGGAAGTTGCTGGGCGCACTCACTTCCAACCGGCAGCAGAAAGCCTCTGCGCATACATCTTCCCCATGTCACCCATGCCGATTAGACCGACGACAAAGTCTTCCATCCCGTCTGGCCGAATCTGGCCATCGGCCGCGGCTGACGGAGGAGACGTGGAGGTCATGGTGGTAGGGCTTGAGGCGAGGAATTGTGTTGTTCTAGGACTATGGAAGAAGCCCAAGAACTCACATCCTGGAAGGAGAATTTCAAGAGCTGGCTTCCACACCTGTCAACGCGCCGATGGGGAGTCAGTGGTTGGGCGGGTGGCTTTGCGGATGCTCTGAACATATGCGAGGAGAAGGAGGAATCGAGAGGAAATCTCGGGAGGTCGCGAGTTTTTGTGGTTGACTGAGAGTGGGGCAGATTGCTTAGCCACATGAGCTGGATAGAGTGATGGAGGCTTCATTTCGAATGCAAAATCGGTAGTAACCTTGTACCGAATAGTACGTATACGGTGTAATTACGGAGACTCTAGGTTCGTGCGGGTACCACAGGAACTTGAGTTCTGTCAGATGCCACCACACACTTATCGGGGTGTGACTTACGCTATTTATATACTCGGATGGAGTACTTCCGACCGATGTATCTATATCGATTTCCCCTCCTTTTACCTTATAGTTAGATATTTCCGCAGAGTATCTTTTACTCTTCTTTAATGCATATATATATCTTTTGCATATCTTATTTATATACTAATAGTTATAAGCCCAGCGTTCTAATAAACGAAGCTATTCTGATAGATCCTGTAGCTTTAAGACAGTCAAAATAGTCTTAAGTCTATAGCGGTTAGCTTAGTATTATTAGCTACGTCCGCTTACTTTATTTTAACCCCCTATCTTATTCTATCTCGTTTAATCGTTCCTTATTTAATCGGTCCGTTATAGTCGGTTTCGATAGTTTATTTCCCTATAGTCCTAGTTAGTTAGACGATAGCCTTAACTATAGCGTTACCTATAATAGACTATACGATCCTTACCTTACTAAAAGAATAGCGTTATTAGATTAAGGCTATTATATAGATAGCCTACGCTAACTAGGTCTCTAACCTTATTAATCCAGACCTTAAGGAATCTAAATGTCCTTAATAGCTCGAATCCTCGGAACCTCTAGAGCTAGAAGAAGGTAACGAAGATAATACCTAGGATCGTAAGTTTAAGCTATAGAACGTAAAGAGAATAAATATCAGTAATAGTAATAAGGTTTAGCTACTTTTCACGACTATATCGCGAAGATAGTTAATCCTAATCTTAAAGATTAGTACGCGGGGAAGAAGGAGGTTAAAGATATCCTAATCGCCTTAAAGGACTATCTTAAACCTATTAACGCTACCTAGAAGTCCTTAGTTAAGAAGAGATAGGAAGAATATATATAAAATATACGGAGAATACCCCATAAGCGCTAGCTTTAGGACTTTATATCGCTATACCGAGATTTAAAAACCTATAGCGTTAGATCTTCTAATACTATAGAGAATTAACTTAACGCGTTTTTGGGGGCTATCGGTACTATAGCTTTAAAGTGGTTAAAGGCGCGTTTTATAGAGATTTTAAGAGAAGATAAGAAAGACTAACCTATTATCGAAGAGATTATAAACGAATATACGGTTTAGTTACGCTGTAGGTATCCCTATAGGCTTAATAAGAAGCCTATAGAGTTATCGTTTTATACGGCGATATTCCTAGGAAAGGATAAAGATAGTAGATAGTAGCCTATTAATTAGGAAGGTCAGCAGTAATAGAGAAAAGAGGATTCTTCGGTAAGGGAATTTATCTGCGATTACGTTAAGATAGGAAGAGCTAAACGCCACTGCTATCCGTGGAGTGGTTACTCGAATATTAATCCGACGCGCCGCTAAAAGGGCTTTATGCCTATAAAGGAGGTAGTGGAACGCTATAACCGCGTTCTTAAGAGCTAGAGTGCTTCTAAGTAAAAAAGGTTTAGGGAGTATATTAAAAAGGATATCGATAAGGCAAAAAATACGGTAAAAGAGACTAAAGCTAAGTTACTAGAGAAAGATTAGTCTAAGGAAGTATCTAATTTCGTTAATAATAGGGAAGAGGATTCTGATAATAGCTTTTACAATATATATTTTGCCTCTAATTTTATAGAAGAAGTAGTAGCTTTGTTATCGGTTTTCTCGCTCCTATAGACTAAATAGGTGGTTAGTAACCACCTCTTTAATTAGTTACTAATCGATTCGGAGTCCTTAAGGTATATAACTAATTAACGCTACCTGCTTAAGGACTTCTAGCCTGCTACCACTATCGTTAGATTTTAGATAGGTAGCGGTACCTCTAATCTAGTAGAGGGGTACGGTACCTTGCGTCTTTAGGTTAAAGATATAAAAGGATATCCTTATACCCTTATACTAAAGAGCGTAGCATTTATGGATAGATATCCTATAACGCTGCTAGCGACGCGTAGGTTATAGAAGGATTAGAATACTATTTTTATAACCGGCAGAGATATCTTAGTAATAGACCGATATACCTGCCTACCGTTAATTAACGTTAACGGCTAATATACCCTTGAACCGATTAAGAGCACGCTGTAATGCTTATAGTAACAGAGCTATTTTAACAGCTTAAGGGAACTAAAGCCTATAAGTGTGGCCGACGCCCGTTTATGGTATAAGAGGCTAGGGCACGTAAACCCTTAAGCCTAGCGTAGCTGGTAAAAGGGTGCGTAGGAGGTATTATAGCTTTAAAAGAAGAAAGAGCGGCACCTTTAGTGGTAGACTACGAGGCTTACGCTATTAGTAAGGTAAAAAGGATAGTATCGCGACGTCTACTTACCTATAGGCTAATAAGGCCTTTTTAGAGGATTAACGTGGATCTGTTTTCTATAGATCCTGCCGCTAACAGCGACGATACTATTACCCTATTCCACGATCCCTGCACGTATAAAAACGTGACCAGAACGATACTAGGGTATAAACATATACTATCCTTAATAGCTAACTTCGAACTCTTCTTATAGAGGTAGTATAGGCTACTTATTAGTGTGATTAGACTCGATGGAGAGAGGGCGCTATAGAAGAAGCTAGATAACTAGTCTTTGGTATCCTGCTAGAAAGATCGGCTCCTTATATAGCCGTATAGAACGCTAATGCCGAACGGTATAGGGATATTATCTTCGCTATCGCGAGGGTATTAGCACATACCTTAGGCTTCTAATAGGATCTATGGCCAGAGATTATTATAGTAGCCACTTACCTATATAATAGGATTCCACGTAGGGATCTAGGCTAGTAAACCCCCGAGGGAGCACTAAACGCGTGGCTATACAAAGAGGGTATTGTTAGCTTTATAGCCGGAACCAATCCCTTAATTACGCACCTAAAGAGGTATAGTTATAAGACGTACACGTTAACTACTAACTATCTGCGAGGGAGGTATAAGAACGAAAAGCTTATACCGAGGGTATATATCGGTTATTTACTCGGCTACGAAGGCACTAATATTTTTCGGATTTAGGTGCTAAAATTAGGGAGGATCTTACGCGTAAGGGACGTCGTGTTCGACGAGTTAGTCCTTTATAAAAATAGGGGAGAGGAGCCTAATATGCCTTTAGAACTATATAAAGAGCTTAATCTACCGTTAGATTAAGGGATTCACGATTCTTTTAGCGTTATAACGGATATTATCGATGTCGGTATACCTATAGTAACGCAGGAGAACTCTATAATAAAGGCTTTATAAGAGAGAAGGAGGCGTTAATAACAGCCTTAATCGTTAAGATCTAAAGAGGTAGCCGGCGGTAGTGGTAAAAGATTAAAAACCACCACTAACGCAAAAACCACTAAAAACGCCTCTAAAAACTAATAGGTTACTAATTAAGAGGTATTACGTGGAACGGCTACCGCGGCAGGAATAGTGCCTACCGTTATACCTACTATTATTCCTACCGTTACTTCTTCCCCTTCAACTGCTATTTTACCCTCCTCTTTAATAACGGCACTAAAAGCACTAATTTTACCCTTTTTAATAACCTCTTCTTCTTTAAGGCCTACTTATACGCCCTTTTCGCTACCTCCTAACGATCCTATAATTAAACGTAGCAATTAAGAGGAATCTAACGATACTAGCGGATCTTCCTCCACCTTAAAAGAGGCTATAGGCGAGGCTACTAACGATGCCGTCGGGATAGGATTATTATCACCTAACTAATCCGTTATTAAAGAGGCCACTGCTACTGCTACTACCGCTGCTCCTTAAATAACTAATCTATAAGCAGTAACCCTATCTTTAGCAGCTAAGTCTAATCCTACTACTACTACTACCATTTAGGCCTAATAACTAACCTATCGTTCGCCTGCTTTAGCTTTAACGTCTACCCCTATAGGGCGGCCTACTCGTAATCTCTAACCTCCTTCTAGATATAACGATTACGTCTCCTACTTTACCTTCGAGAAGCCGAAAAAGCCGCTATTACGCCGCGAGATACCTAAGGAACCATTAAACTGGTCTTAGATACTAAAGAGCCCCTATAAGCTATAATGGCTTAGGGTAGCCGTATAAGAGGTGGATACATTTAAGTTAATAGGCATCTTTAAAGTAGCAGAGCTGCCCTAGGCAACGTGCCTTAGACCTTAAATAGGTCTTTAAGTATAAGGTTAACTCGTCGGGGTACGTTAGTAAGTTTAAGGCGAGGCTATACATGCGAGGCGATTAATAGCCTAAAAACCACCTTAACGCTTACGCTTCCACCCTTGCCGGTAGGACCTTTAGGTCGTTAATAGCTATTACTGTCTATTTTGACCTGGAGACTTATTAGCTTAATGCCGTTAACGCCTTCACTAACGCCACCCTTAACAAAGAGATTTACGTTAAGGATCTACCCGGGTAGCCGCTGCTTTAAGCAGTAAAAGATATATCTAATAGTAACCTCGAGGCTTTTTTAAAGCTATCGCTACCACCCTCGCGCAATATATAACGCCTACGTAGGGCGTTATATAGCGTACGTCGCTCTCCCCTAAACTATAGCACGAATAGCTCTCTTCCGTTTTAGGTAAATACGACCTAAAGTAACTGACTAAAGACGATTACGTCTTTAAAAGTAAGGAACTAATCGTCTTCTTCTATATAGACGATATTATTCTAATCTATAGGAAAGAATATTAATCTACTGCTAATTCCCTTATATAATAGATATAGTAGCACTTTTAAGTAAGGGACCTCGGCCCACTTAAGTGGTTCCTAGGGATTAGAGTGGTTCGAGATCGTTAATAACGTCGGCTTTAGCTTTCGCTCGAGAACTATATCTCTGAAAAGATTAAGGCGTTAGGGATAGATTTCCCCTTTAGTGGGCGTAGGGTTAAAAGCCCTCTTCCTTTTCCTAACGTTTTAGAATTAACTACTACCGACTAATAAGCCTCTGCAGAATTAATCCACCTATATCTACGGAAGGTCGGTTCTATTAATTACGCCGCCTATTAGACCTGGCCTAACATATCTAAGGCCGCTTCGAGGCTTACCGAATTTAATACTAACCTATTAAAATAGTATCACGATACCGTAGATAAGTGTTTAAAGTACCTGGCCTTGACTAAGTCTCTATGCTTTTACTTTAGACCACGTAAAAACCACCTATAATACGCACTTTACTATACTTCTAATATAGCCTTTAGAGATAACCGTGAGACTTGGTATAGCTCCTAAGGCTATACTATACTATTATTCGGGGGTTCTATAGACTAGAAGGTAAATAAGTAAATAAGTGTCGTGATCTCTAGTACTAAAGCCGAGCTTATAGCCCTTTCTGCTACTACTAGGCAGTAATTCGCGATTAGGCGTTTAATTAAGGACCTAACCTTAACCTTTAAAAATAAGCATTTAACGATATACTACGATAATAACTAAACGAGGATCCTTTTAAAGGCTCCAGGCCTTTAGGTTATATCTAGATTAAAGTATCTAGATATCCACGCCCTTTAGATTCGATAGGTCGTTTAATAGAAGAAAGTCCTAATCGCCTAGATCTCGACCTAAGAGATAGTCAGCGATAGGCTAACTAAGGTACTTCCCCCGTAGAAATATAAGACGTTTATATATCTATTAGGAATAAAGGTCCTAAGCCAGGGGGCTTAAGGTAATTTATACGAGGTGCGGTGCTGAGTTTATAATCTGTAGCCTAGATTAACTGTTATTTTAGTGCCGCTTAGATTATTATTTAGGCACCTGTTTTTAACGTTTTAACGTTATTATAGGGTTAATTTAACTACCTGTTTTTACACGTTTTTAACGTTTTTAGGCATAAAAAGAGCGCGCTTTTTAATAAGCCGTTTAATTATTGGATTAATATCTAGGCCTCTATTTTACCCTAGATTTACGGCTTTAATTAAGCAGAATAGTCAGGATTAATCCAGCAGCTCTAAGGGGGGGGTGTCAGATACCACCACACACTTATCGGGGTGTGACTTACGCCATTTATATACTCGGATAGAGTACTTCCGACCGATATATCTATATCGATTTCCCCTCCTTTTACCTTATAGTTAGATATTTCCGCAGAGTATCTTTTACTCTTCTTCAATGCACACACACATCTTTTGCGTACCTTATTTGTGTGCTGACAAGTTCTGAGCCTATTCTTCAACTTATGATTCCAAGCCTAAGAACCTGGGTTTCCCGCTAAAAGAATGTCCGTATTATTTACTCTTGGGTCGAACGGCTCAGGTCAGCTCGGAATATCCCACAAAGAAGATGTTTCGGTCCCCAAACAGGTCATATTCCACCCAGAGTCCCCGGCCTCACCCGTGTCCAAGATAGCAGCCGGTGGAAACCACACCATTATTCTTACCGCAGATGGAAAACTCTACTGGAGCGGTGATCCTAGCTCTGGCGCTTGTGGTCTTACATCATCCGCTTTGACCAATGAACTCGTCTTTCAACCCGTCCAGCTCGCGAAAGAAGACGATGTAGCTACCGGCACGAAAGACGTGGCACTGATCGCGGCCACTTGGGAAGCGACATTCATTGCCAAGCGGGATGGCCAGGGTAAATTCACCGAGCTGTACAGCTTTGGTTCCGGTGGGAAAGGCGAGTTGGGTCATGGGGAGTCGCTTGTTCGCTCGCCTTCCGCCACGCGCTTCAAGGACTTTCCACCCCCAGGAACCGAAGTTGTGGATCTCGCGGCTTGCATGGGACACGTGGTTGCTGTACTAAACAATGGGGATGCATATTCATGGGGCAACGGACGCAAGGGCCAGGCCGGTAGCCCTGAGGGTATCATTTATACGCCCAGGAAGGTCGAGGGAATCGATTTCAAGATCGTGCGAGCCGTGTGCGGCCGGGAATTTACGTGCTTGTTCGGCGAGCCCGAAACGGGTCGCCTGGAAACCCTGGGGTCAGACAAATGGCACGTTCGGTCGTCGGCACCGCCACAAGTTCCAGGGTGGAAGGACGTCGGAGCCGGCTGGAGCAATGTGTACGTCTTGAATCAAAATGGGTCACTCCTGTCCTGGGGCCGGGATGACCACGGACAGCTTTCGCCGCCGAATCTGCCCAAGCTCTCCAGAATTGCTATCGGAAGCGAGCATGTCGTAGCTTTGACCGATGACGGCGACGTATTGTCTTGGGGCTGGGGAGAACACGGCAACTGCGGACCGCAAGCGGAAAACAACAATGTCAAGGGCCGCTGGAATGTCATTGCCTCTTCAAAATTCATTCCGTCCGGTTCTAATATTACAGGCATTGGTGCTGGCTGTGCAACAAGCTGGGTCAACATTACGACTGGTTGAACATCCAGTCGAATCGGATGGGGATATGCTGTCCCATTGGCCATCGAAATTCCCAGCAGAGAACAATAGTGTGGTGGGATCGATGTCACCCTGCTTCTCCCAGTCTATTCACGGAAGAATAGTCCCATACGCTCCACTTCTGAAAGACGCTGCGTCGGCTCCAAGCCAACACTGCTCGCTTGGGTGGCGTCTGCGTTCGCTTCGTTCGTTTCGTCCGCGTCGGACATGGTGCGGTCCATGCGGGACGTAGGCTCGGCCTGCAACCATTTGTGTCAGTGACAGGCAGCTTGAGGGAGAGGTTAGGGAGGGGATGGATGAAGATGAAACCTACAGTTTGGACGCTCTGGTCCCATTCTAACCTAGCGTTCTCCTCTGTTTCCTCGTCATCCTCGTGAACTGGCTCCCACTGGTAGTCATCTACAAACAGGCCCTCCGAGCGCATAGTAGGCGGCGGAGCTGGCCGTTGAGACGGACGGAGATCAAACGCTGACATTCTTCCGACATTCGACCCGGCCGAAAGCATTGGATGCTGGGGCGGAGGCGGTTGTGCACCACCTAGTCTGGACTGTGCATGACCCGAGGCTTGAGGTTGCGGGGCACCCTGGAGCTGTTCTGACGGCGCAGCACTCTGTCTCCTAGACGCGGCTTCGAGCTGTTGCTGCCGTGGCCCCTTTGTGCTATTGACGCTTTTCCCCCTCTTGGTTTTATGGGGAGGGTTGGCGGTGCGCTCACCGACGGTCATCAGGAGAAACTCGCAAGACACGGCGTCGCCTGGGTAGGTCAGCTGCAACGGACGGGCTGGACCAGAGTAGCGGGCCATCACATTGGTACCGGAAATACCGGCGTGCTGGATAATGGCCCGGAAGTCGCGCACGTTGATGACGATGTGGAGGCTGTCTTCGATTTTGAGGTCCTCGAATTCGTCAACCTCGATGGCTATAGATGTACGTAGCGGCTTCTTGAGAACCTCTGACAAAAAATGGTTAGCACACCTCTCTCTAGTTTCTAAGCTTCACCTGCAGCCATACGCAAAGCAACGTGGGGAATGGGACTCAGCACACACCGTCTCCATTGACCGTCTTTTCGGTGAAACAGGTGAATTTGACATGCTCTCCATCCGAGTTGACGTCCAAAAGCTCCACGCCGGGTCCGAAATGATCCATCAGCTGCCGCAGCGTCCTCGATGGGATGGTCCAGTGATTTACTGCCTCCTCACGATTGAACTTGGCGTGAACGGGCACCACAACCTCAAAAGGGAGACGATGCGTGGAGGCGATACCGTTCCGGAAGACGAGCTTGGCGATGAAGCGGCTTTGGACGCCCGGTCCATCCTCGATGGCGACCTCACAGCGGTCAATGAGAGTCTCCTTCTCACGGTCACGCTGCGGATCTCCGCCCACTCGGCTGCGGAAGATGGAAATAAGAGCCTATATCCCCATTCTTAGTAAGAAAGGGCAAGGAGCATGGCTGGTATTCGTGAGACGGTTGGAGGAAGGATATTAGAGGGTGACTCACTCGGATGTAGAGGGTACAATAGAATTTTTCATGGTTCTGAGAGCTGCCTTCAAAGTGATAACGCGAGCAGAAGCGCGTGGCAGAGAACGAAAAACAAGCATATGCAGATTTGGATGAATTAAGAGCAGTGAGGATGAGCTACGCATTGCCGCAAAGAGAGAGCAGAGCCATTAGCGCAAGACCGTTCTATTGCTTTTGTTCGAAGGTTTGCTAAGGATGTCGGACTCGATGACGAGGACGAGAATGGAACAAACCTTGTCCTTCTGAGCTTCGAGAGAAACGTCGTCGCTGAACTTATTAAGGCAGATGAGGGCATCGCGAAGGGCGACGACGGCGTCCTCACTGAGAGTCAAGTTCAGGACGGCCATTGCGGCTGAGGCTTAGCCGACGAGAATAATTTCGTCCTTACATGAATGGATAGGCGGAGGAGCGAACAGCATCGTTTTGAAGTTCGCGAATCTGGTCGAACTTGTCTCGAAGTAAATTAGGAACTTTCGTGCGCCCCGTTCTTCGAATGAGTCTCCGTGAGACGCCGGTACCATTCGGGAGGGTGTGTTCGGACTTCGTACTTCCCGTTTTGGGGCATGTACGCACGATGCACTCAACGGACACCCCTCAACTCTTACGATGACTAATACAGTTTCCAGCGTCCCACACATACGTGTCGCTTACCTAAGTACCGTCGAGTAAAAACAACGACGAGGAATAATTGCCTCTGACGTTGACTCGGTGGTCATGCCATACATAGCAGTGATAGCACTGGATGCAAGCCATGAAGGGCCTTAACTGAGACTGTATTAGGGTTTTTATCTGACTGACCATGATGCACACCACTCCCTTCGTCGCGCAGCTCCAAATCCGAAGCTACAAGACCATATAATCCAACCGACACCTGCCCCTAAGTTTGGTGAGTCTGCTATATTATGCGAGTCGGAGACGGCAAATAATTCGACTCAGCCCAAGAACTCGGCAAACCAGCAAATTTTACAACCAACAGAAGAAACCATAAAGCACCTTGATGCCCATGAATTAACAGCAGGCCGCAAATTCTGCTCTTTACCCGTCGCCTTGCCGCCTGGAACTAGTTGCACCGACCCGATCCGACCCTTGATGAATGAATTGTAGTCCCAGATTGCACGACCAGGAGGTTCTTCTCCACCTCGTAGCACCGCTGGGTATGTTTGATGAAAAGTTCAATGTCTTGGGGCGTGATTGCGATGGGCCCATTGATATGTAGCTCCTCAATGAGGGGAAAGTGAGATGCCCACTTCCAGAACCCAACGTTCAGCGGCAGACTGGAGCATGTAATCCTCATTCTTCTCAAAAGGTTGACAGACTGGCCAGACGCACCGTATGGTTTGGGTCTGCACCAGGAAAAGGCCTTGTCAGAAAGATGAAAGTTACCGTCGTCTATGTATAGATTCTGCAGCTTCCTAAGATCTTGAATAGAGGATGTGAGCTGTCTCGGTGCTTCCATCCTGAGCTCTTTTATACGACCTCGAGGAGCAGGTACCAGTGACGGGTCAACAGTTATTTGAAGAGACTCCAAGTCCTTGAGGTTCGCAAGAGCGCAGTACGCCCTGTTTTTCGCGAAACGAAGCTTGAGGCCGAGCTCACGAAGCTGGGTGTATGGCAAGGGCTTGCTGAACACTTCGGCGAGCAGATTAGTCCAGGTCCAGGTTCCGAGCGAACTGGGTCTTCCGCCTTCCAGAGAGGTCCATTTGATGCTGCGAAGTTTCGTGCACTTCCGGAGCCAGAGCGCCATCGGCTCGGTGCTTGCTGCGGGAACCGTCCCCCCCCCGACGTTGCCCCAACAATGGTCGGGGAACGCGATATCGAGCTCTTGGAGCGAATCACACGCCTCCGTGTACATAGCCAGGTGCACATAGGCAGAGTTTGGCATTCGGACGAGGCGCAGAGACTCGAGCTTGTGTCGCCGGAGCGACTTCAAGATTGGTTCGCCGTCAATACTTCTCAGCCCGCCCTCTGGAGGAGTGTGGCCGAGAATGGGGCCGAGAACGTCATGCTTGTCGTTGATAAATTTAAGATGGAAGCGCTTCAGAGTGTTCGGACGGAGCTCACTAACGAAGCCGCCGATTCGGCAACCGGGGCCAGGGTGTCGAAGATGGGGAGAATATTCTGACGAGTAGGCCCCAATGGGTAGGGTTATGTACACCGTATGAAGCTTGGGGCACCCGTGGCGGGCCAGACGGCCCAGATAATCAGTGGCATGGAGTGATGAAATCGTAAGCTCCTCAAGGCCCTCGAAAACGACAGGCAGAGGGATGAGGAGGTTGCAGGACGAGGTCGACAGATGACGCACGACAGGGAAATGCTTGACGTGATGCTGAATGAAGATGCTAATGAACACGGATACCATGGACGGTTCATGATCCAAGCGCAAGTCTCTCGCGTTCGGCGGTATGTTGACTGGCTGGATCGTCCGGAAGAACTCATCGACATCAGCTACCTGGAGAGTGAAGGCATCTGCCATGTCTTCAACGGATATGTAGCGGGCATATAGGCTGTACGGGTATATGGTGGTTCCATTGACGGATCGTAGGATAGACAACGCCCGCTTCGCTCGGCGCAAATCGGTCCAGGTCAGCTCCATGGTCAAGTCTCTGAAAAACGTTGGTCATGGCCTGTTAGTGCCCGCGTGATTTTCGGAAAGAATAAGTGGCCAGAACAGGTCGGCAAGGGCTGGAAGGCGACAAGGAGAAATATACGTCAAGTGATGCTTACCTATACAAGAGGCGAATCGCGAAGATGCCGATGCTGTGTCTGAGACGCGCACACGCGGCTAAGCCGTCGGTGTCATTCTGGTGGTAAAGGACCATAAAGACATCGGCCCAGATATCGGGAACTTCGAGGCTGGCAACGGTGAAAGGAGTTTCGGCTTTATCTGCGATGGGGACTGATTCAGGCGACACTTTCAAACGCGGCGTGACGGATGTCGCAGACGCGTCAGTGTGAGTCCTCTTGCGGCGCTTAGGCCGCACAGAACGAAGGGTCGTATCAAGCTGCAACTTCTCCATGTCTGACTCGTCCATAGAAGGCTCGCCATGGCTTGGTTGACCCTTTCGCCTCTCCCCTCGCGGGCGGGTGGAAAGAGATTGGTAGCTTGACGCCATCCGGGTCACGGTTGGCGATTGAGGAGAGACTGGAAAAGAAGTTCTTTCTTTTCTCTGATGAGATGATCTCCTAGATGAATAAGAGACGTAGCAACTCTTTTCTAAGCCAGATGCCTAGAAAAAATATCAGCATCATCTCCAGGCAGAAGAAGTATGTGTGGCACGGTGGATGTACCACGGCGTTGGGTTGTAGGCTGCGGGTTTGTGGGAAAGTAAAGTGCGGGCGCACCGAGATGTGGGATAATTTCCATGATAAATACCTAGCCGAAGACCTCAAAAGGGCGTCGTTCCCCGGCCCATGGAGAAAGTTGGCGAATTTACCGTGCCTGCCTTACTTCCCTGAGTAAGGTATCTACCCTGACTGGTAGCTTCCTAGGTACGTACGTCCCTGGTTGGTATGTCCAAGATATGCATCGCAGGTAAGGTAGGTAGCCGTAGGCAAGTACGTAAGACCTCCTGCCGTAGTCAAAGCCCGAAGCGCGGGAAATATATACTCACAGATAGCCACTCCGTACCTTAGGTGGCGTATTCAAAGCACTACTACTCATCGTTAGCCCAAATCTACGCCGACGTGTACGCACATAACGAGAATCACTACACCCAACGTCACAAACAGCCCTAGCTTGTTGGCAGACTTGATAGAGTGAACGTTGAAAAGCTGGGAAAGAGCACATCCCAGAGTACAGGACTTCTGCGCATAAGGTGATATAGGATTACCACGCGGCGGTGCCCTGCTCTGTTGAGAAGCCGTGGAAGATTCGGGATCCCAATCAAAGCTGGAGATTCCGAAGGGAAAGTGCGCAATACTGCCAACACACCTACTCCGTAAGGTAACGTGGTTGGCTGCCTACTATGTAGGCATCTTGTTGTGCCCCGAGAATAGACATAGGCCATCCAGCCCCAAGATGAAAGTTTGTAGCTCAGGGAGTTGATCGTTTGATGACCCAGACTGGCTTTGCTTCGTCGACTTGAGAAAGTGGTGATCCAAACGTCGTTTCATGTACAACGCTAGCAAGAAGAAGTAGCACGCTGCCGTGCTGGAGAATCCAAAAGGTTTTAGAAAAAAGACAAAGAGACGACACGCCACAGTGTCAAAGGGGTATGAGTAGACTTGACGGTATATTATGTTCAATTTATATGTCGTGGCCATCTATGCCTTTGGCTGATGTGCCGTCTCGTATGTACTCTAGATTTAGACAGCCAGATAAAGGGGCTTGGGAACTTGGTTTCTGTACAAACAGCTGTCAATATTCAACTCTGCAAGTTTCTGGCAGGCGAGCTCCCCTCCCATGAAAGAAGAAGGAGAGCAAGTGCCCCTTGGGAATAAGTAGAAAGGGAAACGGCCGTATCTTGTTAAAGACAATTAGCATATGTGTCAAGTACTTCCCTGTGGCTGACGTTAATTAAACACCCGAGGTCGTCCAGGATTGTATCATATGCCATAGATACGCCAAACCACCCCCGATACGAAGGTCCATGCTATCCAGCTTGTCACTGTGGTGCGACAAGATCTCCTGGATTGTCCAGCATCTCAGGAATAGTGAGCGCCTAGTGGGCAGAGGTTGAATGGCGCAAACACCAATCCAACGAACCGGCTTCGCATGTATACTCTTCGTCCTGTTTTACACTATGAGTGGCAGTTCTTGAATGCGCTGTATAATAAGGGGTACTGACCTACGGATTAAACCACCCAGTGACGAAAGATGTAGGGGTCTGGATGGTGGGGAAAACTAGAAAAAAGGAAGGGGGAAATGAACACGGAATCGAACTCGTAATTTACCTAATGCACATTGATTTTAGTCAGCAGAGCAATTGATGGTTCTCCGCGGGCACGGTGCAATTTCCGGGGTATTCCGCGGAGACTAAGGTAGCTCTCACGGCTTCGTTTATCATATCATCTACATTTGTCGTTGCATGGCCGGCAACGCTCATTTTAGATGTATCGGGAGAGCCTAAATCTCTGGTTCTCCTTTGGGTGACATGGTCGAACAACGCCCGTATCGGTCGCATTCCCGGCCGGCTTGCATCGCCTGTAGGCGAAGGAAGTCCCGTTGCGTGGTTGAGGCACGATCTTCGTCCTGCCTGATGTGCCAGGCTCATGGAAGTGACTGCGCTTTCCCTCCCAGCCCAGAATCCAATCAAAGAAACAAAGGAGCCTCCAGGAGGGGGAAGGCTATAGTAGCTCGGTCCGCCCGGCAATCATCTGTGACGGCCGCCCCGTCAAACCGAACAAACGAATTGTCCCTTGGGAATAACCCCCTGAGCTCGACCAGCCAGCCTCCCTCTACCGTCTTAACCGAGGCCCCGCAAATTCATGACATGGCAATCTCTCTCGATCAGGAAGAAGATGACGACAGCCCTCATATTGTCGGCCCAGCTCTCACTAGCGACAACCATGTTCTTGCTGATTATCTTTCCACGGTATCCGGCGCTCGCGGCGGAACAAGGGGCCTGCCTATCATCCGGCCCATGATGGGTGGTGATTCCGAACCCGTCATGTTCACCAAGGTCATGAGGCGTCCCCTTGGCATGGCTATGAACCCCTCTCCCCCTTCCCTGCAGTTACAGGCCATCGAGAAGCTCGTCGAGCCGTGGACTGATCAGGTGGTCGACATGTGAGTGTGGATAGAGCGGGTTTTGTTCCCCTCGTGTATCACCTCGCTCGGGGTGTAAATTGGCTGATGGGCGAATGCTCTTCCAGGTACATGGGCAAGACGAACATCTGTTTCCCTCTGTTGGACGAAGCCTCCTTCCGAGATCAGTACCTCAATGCCCGGGGTCGCATTTCCCCCGCCCTTCTCTCGTGTCTTTACGCCCATTCCCTGTCATACTGGCAGTATGATGCTCATCTCTCCTCCCAACGATGCCCCGATGGACGGTTCGTGTGGAACCTGGCGTGCCAAATCCTTTACTCGGAGCTTCAATACTCGCCCGGTATGGCAACCATCGCCGCCATGCTGCTCAACGCGGGAGGTCGGCCTTCTACCTCCATGATCGGCAATGGCGTGCTGTTGGGTGCGGCGGTTTCCATTTCTTACTCCCTCGGCTTGAACCGCAACCCGCTCTCCTGGCATATCCCTCAGTCGGAGAAGTACTTGAGAATGAAGATTTGGTGGTGTCTTTTGATTCATGATCGTTGGTACGTGTTATTGCGCTCGCTGGCTTTTCGAATCCCGTCGCATGCCAGTTGTTCACTGACCCGTCCGTACGTTCGTCAGGCTTAGCTTAGCTTACGGCACGCCGCCTCGGTTGAGGCGAGAACACTATGACGTCCCATCTCCGACACATGAGTACCTGTCAACATCCAAGGAGAGTCAGGGCGCAGAAGCGGTCTTCATTTCCGTAGTCGGACTATCGGAGGTGTTGGAAGGTTTTCTAGACTATGTTTACCTACTCCCAGGGGGGTCGGCGTGCTCCTCGGTGAGCGAATTGGAACTCAGCCTCGACAGGTGGATTGATTCCTTAGCAGGAGACGTCCGAAAAATCATCATCCGAGGTACTCACCTTGGCGTCCATGGAGCCTCCAACCTGCGACTCGCCTATCTTTCGATCAGACTTCTACTACGGCGTATTGAACTGAACAACCACAAGCAGTCGACAGACTCGGATCCGGAGAAGCTGAGTTGTCGTTACGTGCAAGTCCGAAGGACGGCCGAAGATATTGTGCTTCTCGTCCAGGAGCTAGACGCCCGTCAGCTTGGAGATTTCTGGCTCCCGATGTCTGCTTTTACATTCTCCCACACGGCGACTCTCTTGATACGCTGTGCTCTGGAAACGGAGGAGATGCCAGCTGCACTGGCCAAGAGTCCCTCACTGCTATTAGCGAGCGAGCTCCTTAAGGCCTTGCGTTCGCATCAACGACAGCATGGCTGGGATCTTGGCGACATTTGTCTTGCGCAGCACTCTGATGTCGTTGACAAGTTGTTAACGCCTGATCCGTCCGAGGACCCTCTAGCCAATCCCTTCCCGGAATTGCAGTGCGACTTCATGCCAGACTTTCCCTTTATGGACGACTTCTTTTTGGGCCCCAACCCTGATTGATCATCTGTTTTCCTGGGGCGTAGTATGCGGGCGATTGGGTCACCCTGACTGCTGCGAAACGGTTTGCGCATTCGATTGTCTCGCCGTGAAGACGAGACGTCGCAGGCCGTTCAGAAATCCCCCTTGCGCTGGTGCAGAGGCCCGGCTCAGGCCCAGAACAACGATTTTCCAGAGAATTTCTCGACTTGTCCGCGGAGCAAAGCCTGGTGCACCGAATCAACTTTGACCAGTCAGGAACAGATCTACAGATCTGGGAATCTGATCACCGGTGGGAAGGTGATGTGCAAGACCTATTTGACTCTGATCTTACCCAAAGGCTGGCCTTCTACCCAGTCCCCAAACCACGCCACATCACTTGAGGGTTCCTGGATCGTCACGCAATGTCCGTCTAGGGTATTCGTTCCCGAGGGTGTTCTGTGTACGCTCTGGCGGTGAGTCTAGCAACCGGCCTCTATGCGCGACTCTATGCAATGCGATGGTCTGACGTCAGGTCTCTCAATCGAAGCTTTTTTTGAAGCTTTCTTTGACAAACTGGCGCCGCCGCTCCTATAACCCCAGAACTGCAGCCGAGTCGGCAGTTGTCAACGGACATCTCCACAACCGTACCCAGGGGAGGGGCCCATGGGAACATGCCCCCCGATCGACTTTGACGACCCACCCCTTACGCGGCAATGCGACTTGAAGGGTTTGGTTGGAGAAATACGAGCCGATCTTCTCTGACAACCACATAAACCCGAGACTGTCTTCATCACCCCATGGATCATACATGAAGGTTTCTCTCGAAATCTGACTGACAGATTTGAAGGTCGAATAGTCAACCGAAACAACATTGCATATCCCTTCCTTCGCTAGTCACGATTCCCGGACCGGGCCTGTTACAAATAGAGAGTGTCAACAAACAGAGAACGCTCACGGGATTCCAGGTCGGCATCGAGGAGACCATGTACTTGAGGACATCCCCAAAGTCTGGTTCTCTTTGTAACTCTCTACCCGATCCAACAGCTCGGTGCTTGCAAGCCGAAATTTCGATAGGCATTCTTGCACATGTGAATTCCATCACATCATGCGTTCTCAGTCGCGTCCCAGGGCGAGATTAATCAATCCCAAGGACGTGTATATTGACGTGACGCAACTACTCACTGAATGACGAGGCTTTTCAGTTTCGAGTCCCCCTCTCATATTGAGTAGATCTTCCCCCCAGCCCTATTTTTCCGGGACGATCATAATCGGGAACGCGGCAAATGTAGGCACTCCCATCGCATCAACTGGGTCTACGGGCCCCCATTGCCAGGCGTGTTAGGAGTTGTGCACTGAGGTGCCCATCGACTCAAACTATCTGGCCGCTCTGGTATTTGCCGAGACTTTACAGCACTCCTTACTCTCAGCATTATAATCGACGGTGCCAAAACATCTATAAAAGGCCTGGTTCTCAACCCCGGAGTCACTTCCTTTTATCTTTTGCCAGACCGATCTCAACAAGCTCCAGCTTCCATTTACTGAGAGCACACCAACCAAGTCTCGTTATTTTCTTCTGGTTTATCGCGTCTTTGGAACCGGATTTCCAACGACCTTAAGATAAACTTCTTCCTTCCTCTCTTTTCAGCAACTCAAGTGTTCCGTCACCCTTCAGTCAGAATGGGCAACTTCAAGGCTACGCTTCTCATCACTGCCTTCGCCGCATCGGCCGGGGTTCAAGGCCGTGCCGCCGGCTGGAACCGCCGGCAGGTCGAGCCTTCTGAGTCGCTGCCGGGCATCCCCGAGCCCACGCTTCCGCTGCCCCCGATTCCGACTACCGACGTCCCTGACCCTGGCAACCCCGGCAACCCTGGACAGGCCCAGCTTTACGAACAGTGCGGCGGCATCGAGCACGATGGCCCGACCGAGTGTGCTGAGGGCACTTGCGTCGTGATCAATGAATACTATCACCAGTGTCTGCCCGACGATGAGGGGCAACCCCCTCAGCAGCCGCCTGAGCAGCCTCCTCGGGAGCCCCCAGAGCAGCCTCAGCCTCCACAGGAAACTGAGGTTCCGTTCCCGCCTGAGTTCCCGCCTTCCGAATTCCCTCCTGGGTTCCCCCAGCCCACGCAGGCTCCCGTCCCTCCTCAGTAAACCTCGAATGGACGCTCTTCCGGAGGTTTACACAATGACAATATCGACGTTCACCAGACTAGCCATAGTTGGGAACAGGAGGTTGGATGCGATTGGACATGGGTATGTGTCTTTTCTCAGTGCCTTTCCTTAGGCAGCATCCCAGATTGAGTTTCCATTGATTCGTTTCGCACTACTCAAAGGAGAATAGGGGCTCTGTTAAGCCCTGTGGTCTTGATGACATTTTTGTACTTGATTTGTGTACTTTGCCAGATACTTTGGGTAGCTCAATAACCCACATTGTCACTCATTTTGGTTCAAGATATCCTATTCGGCACCTTTCTTCCCCCCCCCCCCCCAAGCTGGGGATTATAGAGGTCGAAATAGGCTTCTTCCTTCTTTTGGCCTGAATATTCGAACGTAAACTCGTTGAGTGGCCCACTTGCTTCTCCGAGGTCACTTGACGCTGCTTGGAGTGCAACTCAATCTCTTCCTCTAGATGTAGTGTTGAAGACTGCACACTCTGCCTCCCTAACCGGACGCAATCTATTGCCTTTGACAGACCGCATGGTTACGCGACAGCTGGTACAGCAACGGGGTTATCTGGACATTTCCTGGGACAGTACTCCGGAGAGTGATGGAGACGCATGTGGTAGCTGGTTCCACGGGATAAGCTGTCAAGCGGTGCCTGGTCATACCCCGATGCCAAACCGGAATCGTGCAGTGCTTCTTCAGGACGACGAGTGACAGAAGGTCGGGTGCAGATACAATGACCAGATCTGGCTAATATCTGCCGTGACTTCATATTTCGTAGACGTTGCATTGCATGTGCACAATGTGCTCCTTTTATCTTGCGCCACAGATCGTGGCTGAGGGGTACTGCAAGATGGGGACAACAGCAGAGACAGCACTATGACGCAATGAGCTAGCGGTTTGGAGTTACGACGTTACCTGCCCCCTGTTGTTTTCCGTGCGTGTACACTGTACAGCCGTCTCCTCAAAGTTTCAGCGCATGGATCACAAGGGAATATCTTAATAAGACAATTGGCGTACGAGGCAACTGCAGGTAGCAGCCAGCTACGAGGCACCTCGTCCTGATCGCGTCCGCGTTACTTCTTCTCTTCTCTGTCTTTTCTTCTCAGCCTCTATCCTCTCTCCTCTCTCCTATCCGCTCTCATTTCAACCAGTTCCCCTTCTGTGACCATCGCGACCTTTATTCTTTTCGCTCTTGGCACACACATCGGTACTTGGACACTTTCACGCATCGGTACATGGGAGGGGGAATTCTATCATCATGGTAACCTCCGATGCTAAATCCTACGTTTTGCCACACCCTCAGAGCTAACCAGCGATTTCCCCCCCCCCAGTCACCTTCCCCTTCCGATCGGACACCTCTCCTGTCCGAGGAGCCCCGCCGCCGCCCGAGCAACGCTGTAGACGGGGACGACGAGACAGGCTACGACCCCGATCCATCTCCTCCTCCAGGCCCCTTCCGACTGCGCGAAACCCTCCTGTTTATCTGGGCACTCCTGGCCACTGCGGGTGTCATCGTTCTCGCCGTCTGGAGCCAGCATAGCCGTCAAACGCGCCATGAGCCCTCTGCTCCCGAGAAGCGAAATCTCATTTTCATGGTCTCCGATGGAATGGGCCCCGCCTCGCTCTCGTTGACACGGAGTTTCCGCCAGCATATCCACGACCTCCCACACAACGATACGCTCACGCTGGACCAGAACTTCTGGGGCACCAGCCGCACTCGGTCCTCCAACTCCCTCGTCACCGATAGCGCTGCGGGGGCCACGGCCTTCTCGTGCGGAAAGAAGAGCTACAATAGTGCGATTTCTGTCACGCCGGACTACGAGCCCTGCGGCACCGTTCTCGAGGCCGCCAAGAGGGCTGGGTACAAGACGGGCCTCGTCGTCACCACCGATATCACTGATGCCACCCCGGCATGCTTCGCCAGTCATGTTCTGACTCGGTCCATGAACGACGATATTGCTCTGCAGGAGGTCGGTGACGGGCCCCTCGGCCGGGTCGTGGACCTTATGCTTGGAGGTGGCCGCTGCCATTTTCTACCCAACGGCACCGACGACAGCTGCCGCCTGGACGACACGGACGTTGTCAGCATCGCGCAGAGCCAGTTCAACTGGACCTATGCCAGCGACAGGGCGGGTTTCGATGATCTGGACGGAGGCGAAAACGTCAATATGCCCTTCCTCGGCCTCTTCGCCCATTATAACGTTCCCTTTGAGATTGACCGCCGCCACATGAACCACATTTACCCGAGCCTGACCGAGATGACCAGGACAGCTCTGCGTGCCCTGGAGAAAGCGACGGAGGATAGTGACCAAGGATTCTTCCTCATGATTGAGGGCAGTAGGATCGATCATGCGGGCCACATCAACGACCCGGCGGCTCAGGTACATGAGGTACTGGAATATGACAACGCCTTCGAGATTGTGCTGGAATTCATCGAAAAGAGCGACACCGAGACCATCCTGGTGGCCACCAGCGACCACGAGACGGGTGGTCTTTCCACGGCGCTTCGTGAGTTTTGCGTCCCCCATAACACCCCCCTCTACTGACTACGACTGACACTTGTGGTGGTGATATCAGAGGAGCCTGGCCAATGGCCGGTGTATGACTGGTTTCCCAAGGCACTTGCCCAAGCTAATTCCTCAGCCGAATACTTGGCCTTGAGACTGGCGAAGCACGTGGTCGAAGCGCCGTCCGAAAGCAAGAAAGACCTCAAGAAGTGGATTAACAAGAACCTGGTGATAGCAGGTCTCGGAATCACGGACGCCCTGGACGAGGAACTCGAAGCACTCGCCGAGGCGCCCTTGGACGGAACCTACATTTTCGCGGCCATGATCAGCCTTCGGGCGCATGTGGGCTGGAGCACGCACGGACATTCAGCGGTGGATGTGAACATTTACAGCTCGGGCGGACGAGGCGTCGACAAGATCCGCGGCAACATGGAGAACACGGACATCGGCAATTTCCTGCACGAGTGGCTGGACGTTGACGTGGGTGCCATCACGAAAGAGCTCAAGGCCAAGGCCGACAGAGCAAAGCATCTGGGCGCTGATCGTCTGCTGAAAGAAGATCTTGCTGCCCAAGTTGCGGGGTCGGTGGAAGGTCCGGATCACTGGATGGAGCAACAGCGTATGCTCAACGGACAGCGGTGGTACGGGAACGGAGAGTGGTGATTGGGGTGCGACGTGGGATCACCAACGCGAGCGGCACCTCAAACGTTTCATATACCCTTACACGAACCCTAACTGTATGTACTTGTAGCATTCCCTTGTTCGATGGTCATAGGTCATGCATACCATATCGGTTGTAGCTTTCTGGTCGGGAATGGCATATGGGGTCTGTTGCTTTGCTTTTACAGGATGACTTTACATTGAATAATCTCACATCACGGACCGCTTTGACACGAAAACATCTGTTGGATCCGGGGGTAATACCATGCAGACGAATAAGCCCACCTTTTTTTTTGTGTCTTTTCCTTTTCTTTTGGTGGTGGTGGTGGTGGTTGATCTGATCAACAGGCCGACATGGGGATGAGTCAGGTAATGGCACCCCTGTTGTGACTCAAAATGTCACCGATTTCGACCCCAGACGCTAATAAACGGCATCTCCCTGGACTGTAACATCTAGGCATGTGCCTTCTTTTCGCAATTCATTGTCTACGGTCTTAATTCTTGCTGCCAAAAACCAATTCAAATCAAGACGCTCGAAGGTCTTTCGTTCGAGTCTTCCCCCTTGGTACCTTAGTTACGGGCGTCTCTCACACCGCCACTTGATATCATCGCGAAAATCCACGGAGGGGATCGCAATACTACGAACCATTCGAGATACTGAAGAGACTTTCCAGTCCCAGGATGAAGGCCATGCGAAGTCCCGTCCTCACAAGGGTATCCACCCCAGCCTCAACCACTCGAACCCTAGCCTCCCCAAGCGTCACCCCGCAAAGGAGATCATCCCTCCACACAACCCAGGCTCAGGACGCGTCGCCACCATCGTCACCCACTACAACACCGTCAAGCCGTCCCGGGCAAAGTCCGTGGCAAAGTCCGCACCGCGGCGCTCACGAACCAAGAGAGAGCAGAATGTCGTTCAGCTTGGTTTCCGCGACCATTTCTTCGCCCACATCTTCTGCTGGTACAAGAAGCAAGGCGGGCGAGGGGAGCGCAGGGAGTAGTCGCACGGTTTTCGACGAGGATGTCGTCGAGGAGTTGAGACCTATTTTTGCGGAACGGGCTTCCAGGGGCGCGGTGAAGCTGGGGAAGGAGAGAGTGGAAATGAGGAGTATGACTACGGGCACGGGAGCGGAGTGGGTGTGGTGATGATCTCAAATACGTTATATATCAACACGTTGACTCTGGGCGATTGAGGTGCATGAGGAACACGACATATTATCTGGCTAGGGAATTACATCTATTTTAAGATCTGATACTACACCATACTTACAGCCACACGGTCCATATGGTGTCGAGGAATCTCATGGTGTTACTGCAACCAACTTCAGTTTTTTCTTTTTTTTTTGGGTTGTGGTAATCAGCTCACGACACCTGCAACGATTCAAGGGGCTCCTTTTTCTTCTTTTGTTCCGGCTCGAGCGTAAACGGGACAATTTCTTTGTGGTTCCTACTCGCTGTCTGGACCCCTGCAGATTTGTCTCCCGGGGAAGGCTACCGTCAACGAAGGCGCAATCCGCTGAAACAGGGACGCAAAAGAGCCTGCAGTCCATACTTCGTACATTAAGAGACCGTTTCTCTATTTGCTAGTCGCTTGTGTTTATTAACACAAGGAACCAAACACATTTTCTTTTTTCAATACGATGTAGATGGCACCATCACCTCGTCCTGGAAGGGAGGTTTGGCGTTTCCTTCTTTTTCCTCCTTTCACATACCAAGGGCGGAAGAAAATCATAAATGCTTTTGCAATACATTCGAGCGGCCCAGCCGAATGGCATCGCCCTTTTTTTGTCTTTTCTTTTTTTCTCAGCTGTAGTGTACAATGTGGTGCTGTCAAGACACGCCAAACCAAAACCGTCATGGGGTAATTACGTAGCAGTTTGGTCTACCGATGATACTCCGCCTAAGATCTAATAATGCTTCGATCGATATGGATATCAGTGGATTTCTTGCTTTGGAATCACAGTTTGCGACTACGGACGTGCGAAGGGTCATTACGAGTACTGTGTCGTGTAAGTCCTCGGCTGGCGACGACGATCCATTCGGAGCGGAAACCCCGTTACGGAGAGGCGGAAGCGGGGCACGCGTCACAGCGCGTCGGAAACCACCATAAGTCGAGCCGGCGTGAATCCAAGGCCAGAAGACAACTCAGATCATGGCTCACAGCGAAGTACTTCGTACGCGTAGTTGATGGATTTGGCCTTCATCTAAAGCTCCAGAGTGGATGTAATCTGCGATGATGTGTGTGTCGCCTCTCGGAAAGAAAGGCGAAAGTAACCCTCCTTACAGACCTGACCATCTACAACATCATTGCACCTCCCTTAAAAACCCCGAAATCAATCCAAATACCCAAGTGGAGAGAGGAGAAGAGAATCCGTTCTGAGCGGATTATACCTTACATACAAATGTGTTCCCGAGTCTCTGGAGAATAGTGGCTGGCCGCGAAGGAAGGAGGGAGAGAAAGTAAAGGACGAAGCAAAAATACCATACCTAAACGCCGTTCCGAACCCTGCTCAAGTGTGTGACGCCAATGGGAATCATTGTGAGCCAAAAGATACCAGCGAGAATCGGAGTAAAACACACAAAACCCTCCGCCCTGCCGAATATAACCTCAAACACAACCTCAAAGTGTCCCCACAAACAGGCAGCCCAGGCCGAAGCCCTCCAGCCTGCCATTTCCCCTTTGTCATCGGGTAGGCATGTTCCCGAATCATGCCGCATTCCTCTGCCGGTCGCATTAACCTCGTTTGGTCTCGAGTTGACAAACAGCAGCTACGTCCTTGTCGGTGATATCCTCACGACCGACGGCGTCATTGGGCCTTGCATTGTTCGTCATCGAGATTTTCGACATCGAGATTTCCGCCGTGGCCATCATCCTACATCACACCGCTCTGCAGAAGCCGCGCGTCGACGTCGTCCATGGGAAGTTCCATGCCGCTGCCACGGGCCTCGACGCCCTGAAGGCGCGACTCCATGTTCTGGAATCGGGGCTCGTACCCACCCGTGCGGTTCTCCAGGTTCTCGAGCCGCTTGTTGAGGTTGTCGAGGGCCTGTTCGATGCGGATGAACCCCTGCGCCATGTCGTGGGAGAGGCGATCGATTTTGTTGGTGAAGCTGCGCATGCTCTGCGCGAGCGGCGTGTTCTCCTGCCCCGGCGGCGCGGTCGCGATCCGGGGCTCGTGGTTGTGGCGTGACTCTTGGACGGCGAAGCGCCACTGGTTGCCCAGCTGGACTTCGCAGACGGCCTTGGCACGCCAGGGGCAGTCGACCTTGCGCGTCGACGGGTTTCGCTTCTTCGCCGTGCTCGAGTACTTGACGCCCCCGCGGTCGCAGACGAGGTCGTAGCGGGTGGGCTTGCCGTCGCGGTAGTTGGAGGCACGCAGCTTGACGACTCCGTAGCCCTGGTCCTTCGCGACGCGCTGGACCGAACTGAGGAGATCCTCAAAGTTACGGAATATACCCTCCGGCGGCGGAAGCAGCGCAGGAGGGGGGGAGTTCGGCATTGCTACTGAGGAATCCAGCTTGGCGGTATTGTCGGGGTGACTTTGGGGAAAGAGGGGTGGTACGATGGATGTCGCGTGTGCGCTTTTGTGCGCGGTAGCTGAATAAGGTGTTTTGCTGCTAAAAATGTCGAAAAAAAGGGAAAGTTAGGGCCAGAATCGGACAGCTACGGAAGGTTTGCGCGCCTACCTTGGTGATGCTGTACAACAGTGGTACTGATGCGCAGGTTGAGGACAGTGGGTAGAATGGAAAGAGGTTGGAGTCAGAGAATTCCAATCCGCACGGTCTAAACAAGGTTATCAGTGATTCCTACTGATGGTTCTTGGTGCTTACGCTAAAAGCTTGGCTTAGTGCACGTACCCTCGGGCCCCTCGGGAGTTTGAAGATCTCCGTCCAAGGCAGGTACTCCGTAGTGTCTGGTCCGATTTACGTCGTATGAATGAGGGTAGCTGGTAAAGCTCGGTGATAATTTTCGCCGCGTGGGATTCAGAAAGTGATAAAGAAGACCAGGGCAAACAGAGAATCAACTGTTTATGATTTCTGTGTATGGAACTGAGGAATGGAAGGCCTTTGCAGAATATGTAGCTACCTGGGCACCTAGGTATGTATGTCCCAGCTAAGATAACGGTACCTGGTAAGGTACTGGTAGACTTCTCACGTGATGATAAATTGCACGTGATAATCTGCTTTGGACGGATAAGACCAAGAAGGTTTAATGACCATCGTCCTTATCTCCAGTATCTCCACCTCAGTTGGGCGTCATTGTCCTTCTCGCTCCCTCGAAACAATACCGAGGTTGATGACCACTCGTCAATTACACGATTTCCCTATCAAATTTTGGGGCTACGATCTGGTCGGCAACTCCAAGCCTGCCACCCATTCCCGGTTATGATTTGATAATAAGCAAACGAGTCCGCGACGACAGCCACAACTGGCTCACCCCGCTTATCGCCGAGCAACAGCACCATGGCCAGCAACACTACCCCTGCGAACAGCAACGGAGCGGCAGCCGCCTCAACTAACCAGGGCAGCTGGGATGAGGAGCGTCTCCGTGATGCAATGGAGCATCTCAAGTTGTTACACATCAAGGTATGTCCTGGACCTCCTTTTTCCGCGGGGCCCTTATGCTAATCAATCTAAAGCTGCGCGACTTGAGGACAACCATTCCCCGTATGCTTCAACCGTTGACGGAGAAGCAGCCATCTCGTACGTACCGACCGAAATTTCTCCCACCGCCTGCCTCCTGCTGACTGTGCATCTCGTAGCCGAAGCCCTCTTTCACTCGTTCTCCGACTCTGTTAACAACAGCTACAAGGAAGTGCAGGAGTTTACAGAGATGAAGAAGGATGCGAAGACAAGGCAAATTCTGGAGCACGCCGCCCAGCGCCGAAAAGAGGAGCCTCAGGGAATCAAGCTATGGAGGTCGAAGGACCATCCCGATTGGATGACGATAGACAGTTCATCATGATACAGTGCTTGATTGTTCCGGCAGCGAGGGCGGCGTTCAGGGTTCTGGTATTAAAAGGTTCAGCATGGCATGGAGCAAGCTCATATTCAGTCTAAATTTTTCAGGGGGAGGGTTTTTTTTTTTTTCAATGAGGCTCATGGTGACCATCAGAGGAATTGAGTTGCGATGGTTTATCCTCGGCACTGACAAGTGGAATGTCTTTAATAAAATGCTTAGGAGTTTGCACTAGCGTTATGTTGAGCTTTGCTTCTCTGGAAGCACGTTACCACTTTATTATGGGCTTAGGATGCCCGTATTATTCAATCCGGACCTGGAGTTGGAAGCATGTGTTCAGTTGCATGTCAGCGACCCCTCTCTGGCTCGAAGTCAATACCTAAGGTAGATGCGCACCGCCACAAGTACCGGGACTGAAACGCCACATCCTCAACCAACCAAGCCCCAGACATCGTCCCACAGCTTTCACTCCCATTGGACCCACCATTTGTAGTCAAGCGACCTTTTCCACCACCCACACCTAATTTTCAAAATTGTTGTCGTCGCCCCGGAACGAACACTTCAGCAACCCTCACGACGACGTCGACAAACACCAGCAAAATGGCGGGCCAGCGCGTTACCTATCGCCGTCGTAACGGGTGAGTTTCTCTCCCGTTCTCTTTGCTGACGAAGTTATCATCTTCTCGCCAATGCGCTGCTCGAAAAAGACAGAACCGACTAACGGGTTTTTTTCCTGGCAGCTACAACACCACCTCAAACCGCACCCGCATCATCAAGACCCCCGGCGGCGCCCACCGTATCCTTCACATCAAGAAGCCTGGCACTGCCCCCAAGTGCGGTGACTGCGGCACCAAGCTGCCTGGCGTAAGTTCTAATCTGATTCCGACATGAAGTCTGCCGATGCGAAGGAGGGGTTCGGATTTGTTGCGACAGATCACCGGGTCTGGTCGATGGGTTGGCTCATGAGGATGTCGACTACGGGGCGGCTGCGACAACTTTGCCTTGCAACGCGAAGCCGGGTTGAGAGGATGTCTCCGGTGTCACAATGATTCGCACTCGTTGCAGAAACAACTCGAAATCCCCGAAGCGCAACGAAAGAGGACGATTTTTCTTTTTCTTTTCCGGCGGTCCACGACGCATTCACATCGAGAACGGATCGGTGCTGACCATTTCTCTTGACAGATCCCTGCCCTCCGCCCCCGCGAGTACTCCCAGATCTCCAAGCCCAAGAAGACCGTCCAGCGTGCGTACGGCGGTTCGAGGTGCGGCAACTGCGTTCGGGACCGGGTTGTCCGGGCCTTCCTGATCGAGGAGCAGAAGATTGTGAAGAAGGTGCTCAAGGAAGCTGGCCAGAGCGAGAAGAAGAAATAAACACACAATACTACTTTGTCACGTTCTTCCATATTCTCTCGTCACGTCAATTTTCGGTCAATCAAAATCATCTCACACACAACACACACAACACAACACGCCCGGCAATAGGATGGCTCGGGGGGTTGGTTCATTGCGCTTCGGTGTTCAATAGGGCAAAAAATGGGACTGCATGTGCTGCGAAGGACGCGCATACCAACCAACAAAAAAGGTACGGGCGGTCTCCTGCCATCTGGGGGCAGGCTTTGATACCGGAATGAATTGCGGGGTTTCCGTCTAAGACTCGATGTGCTATGATCTGCGTTCATGTATTGTGTGACTATGGTTTCGATTTTCAACTTTGCCGTCGACCCTTTATCCCTCCCTCCATCCGTAGTTTTATCCCATGCGTGTTGGAATTTTGGGTTCGTGGTGATGAAGCTCTGATTCTGCCGCGTATTGGCTTTTTTTGGGCGCTGTTGGGAATTACAGTAAGAATGGGGCTTTTTTCTTTTCTAGCCAGGTACCTTGTGTGAAGAGTGGGTAAGCATGACGTCCAACAACACAAGCCTCCAATACCTACTTCGTACACTCTATTTTGTCACCCAACGGAGCTAGATTTGTCTTCCAACCTCGATTTACGAAAACCACGAATCTGATTGTCCAGGCTTTAGGAGAATAATGAGCAATTGGACCTTCCATCGGTCATCATCGGTAACACCACAACGGTCCGGCGGGCCATGCACTCTTCCAGCTCTATCCGCGCCTTGCGCGTCCTTCGCCTACCACGAACTCCTCTACCCACGTCCACATCATATATCCGTCCGCTTGGCAAGATCCAGCCGCAAGCAGCCCGCACAGTATTTGTCCAGTCATTACCGGCTCAACGGAGTTTCCATTCTTCTCCTGTCTGGCGACGAAGGAAGCAAGAAACTCCCTCGGAGTCGGATGTGAGAGGCCCCGCCGACATCGCAGAGCTCGACGTCCTCGGCGCGACGCCTGTCCCCTCGACCAACATTGAAGCTACCGTACCTGGAGGTTTCCTATTAAACAGCGGGTTGTCGATTCTCGGCGGTGACGGCGCCTTACTCGTGGGCGGCGAGGCTTTCGCATGGCGGCCATGGCTTGCCAAAGCGGACTCGGACGCATCCGATAAGAGCAAGAGGTTACGCTTATACAACGAGCGCGGGCAGTTGGATATTCCTCCAGAGGCGTTTTCGGTTCTGGGACTGATGTGGCCGAAACCTGGTGCGTTTTCTACGTTTCCCTCCCGTAAGAGAGACGGGAAGGTGCACGGAGACAGTTAGCTAACGAAAAGGAAATCTCTCTGGCAGATCTACTAGTGGTTGGTACGGGTCCTACGATTCGCCCTCTGAGTCCGGAGACGAGACGGCATATTGGCGAGCTTGGGCTACGGGTGGAAATCTTGGACACGCGGAATGCGGCGGCGCAGTTTAACCTACTGGCTACGGAAAGAGGTGTTGGGGATGTAGCCGCAGCATTGATACCTGTCGGGTGGGTGGAAGGGAAGGGAGCTGTCGAGGAGTGACAGCTCTGCGTATGATCAAGCTATTTGTTCGATGATGACTGCAATTTTCGCGGCAAGCATATCCGTGCTACAGTAATCAACGACTGTCCGAAGTACGAAAATATGGTAATAGCATACCGAACGTCATTTCGGTGAATATCTAGGATCGGTGTGGTAGCCTTTAGTGTACATTGGCTAAATATTCACCGAGACATCTGTCCAATTGGAGGATGTAGAAGACCGCAAGTGGGGTAATTATGCAAGGTGGTTGGTCAAGGAGAATTAATGCCAAGGCTGAGTCATCTATCTCCCTTGATCTGGATCATGGTTTGAGAAAGTTCAGGGAGCGAATGGACAACAAACGTTTCTTGATTCACCCAATCTCACCATTAAAACCAACGCTGTCAACCACGTTCTTCCAATATCCCTTGATATCAGATCCCCCACAGGTCAATTGGAACACTCCAAGTACGAATTTCCAAGTTGACCTGTCTTGACTCGAGTCAGGAGCCTGGGCGCATGCCCGGGCGCAACAGAACAAAACGAATTGAAGAGAGGCCCAGTCGGAATACGTGGGAGCGATCCGCGGCAGGCATCCGTATCACAAGCGAAACCACCACCACTGCCACCCCCTCTTAAGCGATTCTTCTCTTTCTAAACTTTGACTCAGAGTTGGAAGACTGTTATACCTCTCCATCGGTTGCTCTTTTGTGAGATGTGAAGACAAAAGAGCAGTCAGTGAGCCTGATTGATGCTGCTATTACGGTCTCAAATGAGTGCATTCTATATCTCCGACTCATTTTTCACCATCATTCAGCTTTTTTTGTCGGTAATTTGCGGACTCCCGAGACCATCCTCCAATTGAATTGGATCAATATCGATTTACGGGCCATCAAATTCCCTACATTTTGCTTTCCTCCCGGCTATCGCTTCGAAGATGACCCAGCCGGCCAGTTCCGGTAGTCCAGAGGAGGTCGCAGGATGGATCGATGGCCCGTCCTGGGCTCCCCACGATTCGGATGCCACAGACCCCAAGCTGCTGCGAGAGCACTCCGAGGTCAAGTCATATCGCACGTCTCGCTTCACTTATCCTGGAGTCCGCGTCTTCTATCGACGACATCGGCAGGCTGAGCAACTCCCGCACCCATCTCTACCGCTTCTCGTCTTCGTCCACGGTTTGGGAGGGTCGGTCGCCCAGTTTTACCCTCTTCTCACCAGCCTTGTCCATCTGTCCTCTTGCCTTGCCATCGATCTGCCAGGCTGCGGTCGGTCCAAGTTTGACCCCGCGGGCTGGGAGGCATACTCTTTTGAGGCCCTGGTCGAACTGCTCGAAGTCATCATCGAGGAGTATCGACGGAAGGATGTTGAGGGGACCGTCGTCCTTATCGGCCACAGCCTCGGCAGTGCTTTCTGTGCGCGTCTCGCAAGCCACGCTACCCCAGAGAGGACGTCCCTTTCTGAGCATGTCGTCGGCCTAGTTGGTATCTGTCCTCCAGGCCCATTACCGGAAGAGAAGGTCACGCTCTTCAGGAGACTTCTTTGGACTCCGGGATGGCTATTTGACCTCTGGCGGGCGTGGGATCGTCGAGGTGGTCCCTACAGCGCGAGCGTGACTCGTTTTGTTGGGAAAGGAGGCAGTCTGCAACTGCGCAAGATGCAGGATCGTTTCAACACTCAGAGTCGCACCCCTGTCTGGCGTCGTGTGGCATGGGGCACGTTGCCGACCTTTGAGGACGGCATCGCCAAGGGTGGCATGTCTGGGGAAGATGTGTGGGCTGGTCTCAACGTTCCGGTATTTCTGGTTGCAGGCGAGGACGACCATGTCACATCCCCCAACGAGGTCAAAAGGATCGAACAGTCTATTACCAAGCGGTCGCCGCCTCCAGCGGAACCTGGCGACGAGAGTGAGGGCATACCGGACTCCGCAGCGCCGGTCAACACCTCGACCACGCTTTCGGAACATCTCCCACAGCGGATTGAGGATATTGCCCAGGAGGACTTCACGAGGGACCGGAGCATTGCGAACCGAGGTGACAGCCAAGACGACCCTTCTACCCCGCAGGAGACCCCGACAAGCGTGCCGCCACAACCTCGTCATCCGGCCGGGACGTTCAAGGCCGTCGTCATGCCGTCCCCCGCTAACCATGCTCTGCTCTATATGCCGGCCACGGTGCGCATCCTCAGTGGTCTGATATCGGACTTTTTACAGAACCATGTCTCGGGCCGCCTCTCTCTAGGCTGGCAGCTACAGTACCTCTCTCGGGAGGGGAAATGGGACGTCAAAAATTTCGAGAAATGGAGAAAAGTAGCGCCCGTCTCGGCCCCCATTGGCCGACCAGGCGCACCGGTCTTCCGAGCCATGAAGACCCTCCGTGAGGCTGACGACGTGCACAGCCCTGCCGTCTTCGTCAAGAAATGGGGTGAAATTATCAGGACGGTCATCGATATCAGCCATGACCAACCGGTGTACGATCCCCTTACGATGGAGAAGGGCGGCGTTTCCTACCACAAGTTTGCTACGGTGTCGAAGATCCCTCCGAGGGATGGCGAAGTCGACTCGTTCATACAGGTCGTCGACCGGATTCGCAGCGAGAAGCAAAAGTCCCCGTCACTGGACGAGGGTGTGAGCGAAAACGAAGAGGATGATGCGGTAGACGATGAGAAGAAAGAGGTTATCGGCGTTCACTGCCATTATGGTTTCAACCGGACCGGATACTTCCTCGTGTGCTATCTAGTGGAGCGGTGCGGGTTCGAAGTTCAGGAGGCCATTGATACCTTTGCAGCGGCGAGGCCTAATGGAATCCGGCACTCGCATTTCTTAGACCATCTTTTTGTACGATACTCGGGCTTATCCAAGGGTAAGGACAGGGCATGATTTTGGGTTTGCGGGGCGTCGTGTCTTTTCTACCCCTTGTTTTGATATGTTTCCCCCC
This sequence comes from Sodiomyces alkalinus F11, assembly GCF_003711515.1. Lineage (NCBI taxonomy): Eukaryota > Fungi > Ascomycota > Sordariomycetes > Glomerellales > Plectosphaerellaceae > Sodiomyces > Sodiomyces alkalinus. Next base: position 1,169,837 of record NW_021167079.1, on the reverse strand, counting down.
CAATGCATGGGTATGGGTTGGTCCTTAAGGTTTGCCACGTTCACCAAAAGAAGCTACTCAGTGAGGTGTGGATATATCTCAATGTTATCGACCCTCAGCATAGGAATATGTAAGAGGCTGTTATTATGGTGTGTAACAGGCTGAGCATCTGGTCCGTAGTACCTAGAACCAGAACCTAAGGTACGGAGATATGAGGACAATCAGGTCACTGTGACTTGTTTGTGACTGCATGTGTTCTTGGTTCCTGCCCGGGAATCATATCGGGTCAGACATAAATTCTTTAGCTGAGAGGAAGTAGCCACCGAGCTGTCTGTCTGTTGTTAAAGAAACCTGCCTGCCCCCTTCGTCCACACATGCTGGCCATGATTTCCCGTCTTTTCAACTGAACCGATTTCCCCAGTCCTGGTGAACTCACAATCACCAACATTGCCACACTGCACCACTTTTGCAAAGAAGCTGAAGCTGGAGCTGCCTATCCACGGCTACAATTTCCGAAACCCCAACACATTACATTTCATTCTTCGATCTTCATAACAAGCCTTGACAACCAGGGGGCGTCTCCGCGCGTCATACAACAAATGTACCGTGCAACAAAGGTGGCCAAGTCCCGCCTATACGGCAAAACACAGCCGAGTAGCACCCTCCCGGCACCGAGACAGTCCAGCTCTGCACCGGCATCGGCATCGGCCTCGGGCAGTGGCTCAGGCTCGGGTGTTTATCGCTCTCCGCACACCTGGCCCGTCCTCAACAACACAGGCGGCCCGGATTCCAACCCAACAACCACGGAGGTTGAGGACGAAAATTTCTCACGGCTCCGGGAACCCGAAAGGAGAACAGATCGTAAGAGGATTCCGGTCCAGGGACCTCTTTTTAAGGACTTCTACTACGAAGGGGGCGAGGGTCCGCTGTACTGGCGGGCCGCGCAGAGGGAGCAAGAGCGCCGAGAAAGAGAGGAGAAAGAAGTTCGAGAGAGAGAGGAAAAAGAAGGTCGAGAGGGAGGGGAGAAAGGGGGCAAGGTCCGACACGAGAATGCCTGAAGACTGAACACTGCATAACTCGGCAAACGCGGCTGAAAGGGAACCAAAGACGGCGAGGACGTTATTTTATTAAAAAGGATGCGGGGGGAAACCCAAGCATTGCTATGGGACGCTTGCAGTGGTCCTAGAAACAGAAGTGATATATCTAATATCCAGTAAGCAGTCGGTCTGACGGGGCCCCCGATATATTTTCTCCTTCTTGTATTGGATCGGTCCTAGATGATCGAGGCTGCCATTATGCGAAGAGTCATCGTGTCGTATCTTCATCAAGACGTTTTCCCAAGTGCAGTGTCAAAAGTGAAGTGGAAGTCAAAAGAAGCCGAACAGGACGAGACGATGAAAAAAGTGAGGTGGGGAAGAAGAAGGAAGAAGAAGAAAAAAAGAAAAAGAAAAATTGGAAAAGGCCCCTAGTACCAGTACCAGTTGTTCTTTGGATCACCAAGACACTCGCCCACCGTCACAGCCTCGAAGCCCCTGCCTCGCAGCGTCGAGATCATATGGCTCGTGAGTCTATGCACAGTGGTGCTCTGGGTGTCGTGGGCGAGCACGATGCGGCTAACCCCCCTCGGCTCCCAGCCGAGGAGGTCGTCGAAGATGCGCTCGCTGATGTGGACGGTCTCGGGGGTATTGTGCTGCCAGTCGTTGGTGTCGAGGTCGGTGTCGACGACGTAGTAGCCCATGTCGGACAGGTCGGCCACGCAGGACTCGCCGCACGACAAGAACGGGGGCCGCATGTAGCGCGGGGCGAAGCCGAGGATGTTGCGGAAGACGTCGCCGTTGCGGCGCATCTGCTGTGCCCGGCCGGCCCTGTCCAGGAGGTTCAGGTCCTCGTGGTCCCAGGTGTGCGAGGCGAGCTGGTGGCCGGCGGCGTGCATGCGGCGGACGATCGAGGCCCACTCGTCCTCGTCCATCTGGCGGCCCCAGTTGGAGCCGACGAGGAAGAAGGTTGCCGTCACGTTGAGGTCGTCGAGGTGGTCGAGGAGGGAGGAGGTGTGGATGTAAGGCCCGTCGTCGTAGGTCAGCGCTACCTGGCCTGGGCTACGGCAGGTGGTGATGACTTGACCGAGAGGGGGAGCGTTCCGGGGGGCGTTGCAGTTGAGTCCTTCGACTGATGACGAGCTGCTGGGAAGGTTAGGCAGGCGGATGACAAAGCTTAGAGCACATATGTTGGAGAAGTCACACGTACTCGACGTTTCGCTGATGTAGGGAGTCTGCCACGGCCACGGCCACCACGGCAGTAGCTGCTGCCAGGCGCGAGAAACTAGAGGGACGCATGACGTGAAGCGGGTTAGGTTTCAAGTTGCACGGGGAGTAATAAACGAATGGCAGCTAGTTGAGCTGAAGATGGCACAGCACACGCACACCGGGCTGAACGAGGGCGGCCAGACTAAAATGTGACGGATAAGCAAAGCTAAAAGCAAGAAGGGCTGATGCAAATGTGTGATATATGGCGAGAGCAGATATCACCAAGGCAGTCGAGAGGAGAGAGTCGTCTTGGAAACACCAACTAAGGGGCTCGTCTCGTACTAATAATACCGGGAATTTGACTCCCCGCGTGGGGATCCCATCACGAGCAGATGCACGGGCTGGCTAGCCGAGTCCCTGGGAAAGCAGTAGACGACGTGACACTGACACTGCCGGTCCATGTATTGGATCGGAAGCGAATAATGATGGTGTATGGTTACAAGAAAAGCGCCTCCAGCAACTGCGCCCGAGGAGATGACCTTGGCGAACGGTAGGGATACGAGGCAAATAAATGCAAAATGCCCATACAGCACCTAATGGGGACTCGATCAGCGATCTTAAGCACATGTTTGCCTGGGCAACAATAGGTTGGGGGCTTCACCCCTGGGAAAAGGTCAAAGGGAACATCAACAGCCGGTGGGGGGAAAGGACCCGGGCGGTCGGAATAGTTCGAATCAGCTTGGCGTAGCGTGGCCAGGCAAAACGGGGGACGGAGGCTACGATGACGGCGACGATTCCATTGAGAGAACATGCGGCTCGTCTCGTTGGGAACCGGAGTACACATCGGGCGACGCAGGAATGGGGGAAAAGGCCCGGCCGGAGGGACAGCAAGGGAGGGTAAGCAATAAGGTGATGTGTACGACGAACGGGCATGGCCGGCGGAGCGTGCTGGTGGTGTTGGTCCTCCCAAGCCCAATGCATCGATTCGGTGAGTTTTTGCGAGCTAATGTCATCTCCGGTGGGAGAAGGTGTGGGAGCTGGGAGCTGAGAGATGGGATCTGGAACAGGAACTGCGGCGTTGGCTCGAGCTACTTCGTGCAGCTGGGCCAAACAAGTTTGCCTGTGAATGTCGCCTTTCAGATGCGACAATTTTCTCTCTCTCTCTCTCTCTCTCTCTCTCTCTCTCTCTCTCTCTCTCTCTCTCTCTCGCGATGCTGCGGTCCAAGCTCCTTATCTGGCCAGGCTGCGTTTGATCCCTTACCTCCCTCGCCCTGCGTGAGTGAACGTTGAGACGGAACGCTGCATCTTATGGCTTATGGCTTACCGACAACGACGAGCCATGTTGGACTACAGCTGCGCAGCGAGATTATTATCCTCGTATCCCCGCCATGCCGGGAATATGCTTATTGCTGACCCTTGGATCCATCTCCGATCGCGCGTATTCGGTACTCGGCGTGCGTGGGACACGTTCGGTGCAAGCCTTGTCGTATCCGTTATGTCGAGTCGTGTCTGACATGCCGCATTGTTTTTGCGGGACGAAGAAAAGGAGCAAGGTTATTAATGAGCGGCGCGTGACTAACCCGTGGGGCATATACAGGGGCCTGACATAATGACCGAAGCACTTTACGTAATCATATCTTGCAGAACGCGTCGGTACTTTTCGCTACTAACGGTAATTTGCAGCCTCTGTCCTGACCTGACCGGGATTACTCAGATGTAATTATGCTGGAACTTCGTCGAAGAAAAGCAGTAGGTACTAATACAAATGATATGAATTATGGATTCGCTTCTGTTTCTTCAAAACGACTTTGTAAAAGCCTCCTCGCTCCTCGTCTTGTAGTACCTCACCGTCCATCTTCTTCTGTTGAAGCTAGAAGCTGGAACTGAATAGCGTCTCCGTCTCTATTATACAGAACACAAATACCCGACGAGCCGACAGACATTTGGATGCATATCCCCATTTGGCGTCACTTTCGCCCCCATTCCATCCCGCACGGAGCGTGTATCGGCCGAAGATCTTTCACCCGGCATTCCAAGTTCTCATGGCAAACAGACACATTGAGCCTGACTATATGAGATGCAAGAACTCTGCCGCTATCAAACGCAATGAAACTCGGCTTTAGAGGGATATTTTTTTAGCCCTTTCTGCATCCAATAGATCTAGCCCGGCATGAGCTGCTTGCGTGGCTGCCGAGACACTCTCTCCTCATCTAGAGCCAGTGAGCTGTCGTTCAGAGAGGGGGTCCTTGTTCTCCGCGTCCGCCCATCCACTGCCCCTTCTTGCCACCAGTAGCCCTACCCGTTGCCCTGAAGTGAAGTCGAGAGGCTGTGTCGTAATAAAGCTCTGCAAGCGACTGCGGTCACAATGTCCATCCATTTCCCACTCCTCCATACTCAAACTCGTAATCATTCTTAACCCGCGTTTTCTCGAGCCTTTCGACTTCTGCCATGTCGGGCTTTGCCAACGCAGTGTACTACCCGCAATGGCGTGTCTACAAAGGCTTCGCCCCCTCTGATCTCAACCTTAGCCAAGCGAGCCACGTTCTCTATGCTTTCGTCGGGTGAGTGTCGCGTCGCCCCTCTTCATTTCTCTCCCCTCCCCGTCAACCCCCATTCCATGCTTTCCTTGTCTAACATCGACCAGTGTGAATGAAGACGGCACTCTCAGGGTATGCATTCCTGCTGCATCATCAGCCTCGAGGAAATTCGTCAAAGTGCCGTCGCGACATAAATGTCTGACTACCAAACCTTTCTCTTCACTCTCTAGCCCCTAGATGACTGGGCCGACAACTCCATCGAAGTCGACGGCGAAGAAGGCTGTCTCGCTGCCCTCGCCAAGCTCAAGCATACCCATCCTCATCTTCGCACCCTCCTCTCCGTCGGGGGTGCAAGTGCCAGCGCCGAATTTCCCGCCCTGGCCGCCGACCCGGAAGCCCGCGAGACCTTCGCCCGCGCCTGCCGTGCTTTCGTCGATGAACATGAAATGGATGGCATAGACAGTTAAGGCCCCCTCCCCTCCATATCCTTTCCTCTTTTCGGGGAGCAACGAGCCTAGCAACCCTCCATCCCTTCTCTCCTCCTCGACGTTAATCCTCGGCTAACGCGAGACCGGTGGGGGCCGGGGGGGGTGGAAAAACAGTCGACTGGGAACATCCAAAAGACCCAACCGAAGGCCACGACTTCCTTCACCTCCTCTACACCCTGCGCACCCAACTCCCAGGCCCGCAATACCTCATCACCACCGCCCTCCCCCCCGGCGCCTGGGTCCTCCGCAACATCAACCTCGCCCAAGCCGCAGCCTATCTGGACTACCTCAACCTGATGGCCTACGACCTGACCGGCCCCTGGACCGACGTGGCCGGCCACCAAGCCCAATTGTTCCCCCCCGGCGGCGACGACGGATCCGACTACCCCGCCACCTGCCGAGCGGACTGCAACTCGGGCGTAGACTACTGCCTGTCCAACGGCTTTCCCCCGAACAAGATCCTGCTCGGCATCCCCGCCTATGCGCGCTATTTCCCCGGCGCCGCCGGGCCGGGCCACCCCTTCGAAGGCGCAGGCGAGATGGACTACTGCGATTTCCCCGACGAGTGGGTCTCCAACGCGCAGGTCGACCACCACGCCGCTGCCGCTTGGTGTAGTGACCCCGAGAAGGGGTTCGTCAGCTTCGACAGCCCGGCCAGCGTGCGGCAGAAGGCCCGCTATGTCAGGGACCGCGGTCTGGGCGGCTTGATGTACTGGACTGGTGCGTCCGATCGCCCCGGTCCTGAGAGTTTGGTGAGCGCTGGCTTTCTAGGCCTATATGAGCACGGCGAGGAGGAGTGAAGAGGGTGTGAGATGTTCGTTCTCTCGTTCTCTTGCTGTTCTTTCTGTCCGTTTCCTCGTGGACGTCCCACTTCTGTGTGACGATGAAATGAGATAGGACCTCATGAATGAATGATGAATGACTGCAACAAAAGACTTTCAACATGACGAAGTTTTGCAAATATGCCAGTGTAGCAATGGCCTATTAGGGTTACTTCGGTCGACTTGGTCGACCATCTATCAGACAGGACAGAGTGATATGCCATTCCGTGGTGCGGTTGCGTCGAAGCAATATTTTCCTTTTATTGCCCTTCTTCACCCATACACTCCCCCCCCCCTGATAGTCGAAAGTGAAGTTGCCGAAGCCCAATATCCCAACCCGAAAAACAAACTGCAATAAAATAAGTTGCTGAACAGGAACCGAGAAGAGAAGGAAACAAGGAGAGAACCGTAGAAAGAAATGAGGAAGAAGCAAAGTCATAATATTGTGAAAGATGTGCCATGTCCATGGCGTCGTTTTCTATGCCATGCTGTATGAATAATGCCATGGTGCTAGCTGAGACCCGAGGCCCTTCACCTCTAGTCACTCGCGTTTCCCAATGCCCAGACTCAACAAAGACGTTACTTTGATATATGCCTCGCCGTTCTATCGGTGAGGTGTGGCCGTCGGGCCGGTAGGCAGGCTTTCCTGCGAATCGTTCGACTCCTTGACCTCTTCTGGGCCGCGCAGATAGGAGTGTGCTTTCATGTCGACGATGGCCACCGTCGAGCTCGTTTCTGAATTATTGGCCTCGACTTCCTCCACGTCGATCTGAACGCCCTGCTTCGCCGGCAGGTCCTCGTGCCCGGCTTTCTCCAGGTCATGGCTAGGGACCACTTCGTCGACGCCCAGGACATCCCCATCCGACACCCTGGCGTACGTACGGGGACCGGTGTAATACTGCTTTCCTTGTAGGTACCAATACAGGACGGAGAAAAGAAGGGTGACGACCAATACAACCGAGGCGTAGTTCATGTTGTCCGTGGTGACGGGGCGGACGGTAGGCAGCATGAAGATAACCGACAAAAAAGCGTTCCAAATGATCGAGTATATGTTGATAACAACGCCGAACGGGCCTAGACTCCAAGATCCCTTCTCGAAACGTGTAGGGTAGATCAGCTTACACAGGATGGGGATGCAGTAGCTCCAGTTGAGAGCAACCACACAGACGTTGAAGATGGCCGCCATGAGAATGTCGGATCCAAGACCGATGAGGTTGACAGTGATGCAGAGGGCAACATACAACCAAACTGCCGGGACTGGAGTGCCCGTGCGGGAGTTCATGCGGAACCAGACACGGGAAAGCGGAAGTAACTCATCGCGGGCAAAAGCCCAGACGGTGCGAGAGCCCGCATGCATGGAGGGGATGCATACAATGTTCATGACTATGAAACCTGCCATGGAGAGCAGAACTGCCGGAGCCGGACCCATGACGTTGTAAAAGATTTGCGTGACCTTTGACAGGGTCAGCCGGGCAAAGTCAGAATGTACAATCCAGCACAGAAGAGGGTTGATCAAAGGGATGATACTCGGGAGGAGGGGCAAGCAAGGAGGAAGCCAGCGGGCTCGGCACTTACGGGCATGCCGGTTGGTGAGTCCAAAAGCTCGCGGGGGTCGCCCATGCAGAAAACCAGGACAATGTTGTACAAGAAACCCACAACATATGTGAAGACAGCAGACGATGTAATGGCGAATGGGACGACTTTGGACGGGTTTTTGGTCTCCTCAGCAATGCTGCGAGTTCTTGTCAGTATGATGACGTCTCTCTGTCCATGGAGAAGGGGCAAGGGAACTCACTGTCCGACTCCATCGCAGTTTGCAATGATCCAGGAAACACTCAAGCACCCAAACCAGAAACTGAATCCAGGGGGTGACCAGCCAGACTGCGGCTCAAGGTGGGTGAAGACATATTCTGGAGTGTGCTTGTTCCGGTCCACGGCCAGCAGTGCCAGCGCAGCCCCCAGTAGAATGGATATGTGCACAATGGCGTACGTGCCGGAAATCTTATTCAGCCACCGCGTGGACATGCTGTTGGCCAGTCCATGGGCAACACACAATACCGCCATTACGCCGATGGTTTGAACCTGGGTGGGCCGGTACTGGAATCCAGTGGCAATGGAGATGGAGGAGAGGAGCATCTGAGCTGATCCGTACTCCGCCGATGCTGTTCCAGTGACAGTGCCGATGAGGTTGAGCCATCCTATCAATCAAACAAATGCCGTCAGAGGAACGCCTCCACTTGAACGGAATCGGGCCGTTGCGACCCAGATGAAGAATCGGGTTGGAATGCGGCCCTGCATTCCCTGAACAGGGGCAGTGACTGAGATTTGCTCTTCTTCTTCTTTTTTTTGATTGCCAGGCAGCCTCGCACGGAATCGCAACGTACCAGAAATCCAAGCCACGACCGGAACATAGTCCGGAGGGCAAAGGTACTTTATGGTGAAATACATGCCACCTAGAATGGGCCGGAGTCAGTACCCTGCCTGCATGACGTAGAAGTGATCCGCGACGTGGAGTCTAGTAGTGAATAAGAGGCCGGACGCAGCATACCAGACGTTGGATATGCCGACGAGATCTCGGCAATCGACAGGGCCAGTGTCAGGGTGCCGATCCCCCCTATGAGCCAGCACCAGACGACCGAGGCAGCGCCGCCCGCTAATAGGGGATAGCTGAAGGTGACCATGACAGTAGCATAGAGGCCGGAAATGCTCAGGGCGAAGCTGAAGCAGGACCAGTAGTTGAACTCTCGCTTAAAGACCTAGGCGGGGATGATCAGACTTCTCCCCTATGTCCTTCGACAGGTTCACGGTGTGAGACATGAGATCCCCACGCATAAGGGGGGAGAGCACGTACAGGTCTGCAGCCCAGCTCCGCGAGACGTCTGTCAGCTTCATCCATCTCGTCAACTGATCTGTCGACAACCCGGACGACGTGGCGACTCTCAGCTGGCCAAGAGTCGGGCGACTCCTTCAAAGTTGGTTCCGAGCCCGACATGGTAGTGTAGAGCCTTGCTGACGCTTCAGGCCAAAGACGATGAGAGAAACGCAGCGGGAAAGAACGACAATATGGGGAAGAGAAGCAGCTGGGAGATAGGGAACTGATGAAAGGGACCGGAGAAGTTGATATATCAAGGTTATGGTAAGGGATGATCTTCAACTGATACCCCAGAGTTTGGTCACAATATTGGTGGATAGGGTCGCAGGACCGTTTGGTTTTATAATAAACTCGTCATGGTGTGTGGTTATGAGGGCATCGTGGGTCATATCGGCCATCTCTTCCTCGTCTTCTCCTGGCAGCAACGCGGGTCTCTGTCGGCGAACTCATCTCGCTGGGTCACCGTAATCGGAAAGATGCTGACAGACCAGAGAATGTGGATAGACAGATCATCTCCCCTCACTCCCATTCCTCCTCCCACCATCACGCCCCCCGGGCTCCTCCCACCATCTCATCAGACTAGTCGAGATGGTACGGACAGCGGCCGTGCGGTGAGCCGGGAGACGGATGAAGCACCAAAAACTGGTACTGGTCTGGTAGACAAGAGGAACACCGCGCACACCGCTGCATCGCGAGTCTCTGAATGTCCACCGAATATGAACAGCGGCAGGGGGGCAGACGACGGGTAGACGAAGGATGGCAGAAAGCCCGAGCAACGAAGGCCGGGGGATGGAAGCCGCCGTGCCGCCTGGGGAGGCGGAGGAGTCACGAGGTCAGTGACAGAACTGTAGTTATACGGACCAGGAAGGGGTTGGACGAAGTCTAGCAAGGGCGTGGATTGATTCATCGGTAGGTCGTCGAACAGACCAGCCCAAAAGAACGACGCAGGACCTGTGTGTGAGCCTGGAGAGACAGGACCGAAGCCTGGACCTAGCACATAGTGTGTAGTTACGCAGGACCTGTAAATAGAAGAAGAACAATAACGAGACACGGACAGAGGTAGTATGAGGCCATGTGATGAACAACGCATCAAGACGAGCAGATCTGGACGAGTCGGACAGCGGATGTGGTTTACGACTCGAGTGGGCTCAAGGGAACCCCGGACCCGGGGCCAAGCTCGCTTGGCCGTCCGGCATAGGGAAGCGATATGCGGGAGAGAAGAGATGGTGGGAGGCTTCAGGAAAGCTGGCGCGGTGATAATCGGGGATTCTAATGCGGACTAGACTCAAGCGTTGGGTAAGAGAAAGAAGGACACCACGATCAACGCAGGTGTGAAAAGCCGGGGCTGACGCAGGCTGCACAGAACAGGGGAATCAATGGAAGCCTCGGAAAATAAATAGAAGGGCCCAGACTCTGACGGGAGCCGAGGGTGGGAGGGTCTGCTTTTGCAACAAGACGATACGATGTCGTGTGTTATGCCGGGGAGGAAGACCCAGGTGCGAGGTCGGACATGTGAGGAGCATAATTAAGTGGATGGCGGTGCCACGAAGTGGTCAGTGCACATATTCTACTTTCGTAATAGGTAACTTCGTGATGAGAAAGAACGATGAGAGGGAATTGACGAAAGATGACGCGTAGAGAGGTAGGAGTATGATATTCGAAGAAGGAGCACCTCAGTCGAAGACAAGCTTTACTAAAGCCACTGCCATTCACTGACATTTCAAGATACAGGGGCTGGTACGTACCTGAGGACCTTGAAAAAGGCACTAACCAAACCTTACTTCTCTCTTGGGGTGCAGGAGTTATACAAAGTAGGTACCTAATCAGGTAGGTGTTGCATGTCCATAACTAAGGTATTGGCAGTTGGATCCAGTAAAGATGGGTTTGACCGATAAACTGGCAAGTTCGGCGAGAAGGTGCACCTTATTAGGTTGCAGGTGCCTGGCGATGTTTGCTCAAGGTGTTTTCCAAGCAGAGAAACCGAATACCGTTACCGGTCTCTAGCGCCGTTCGTGGGAATTGGTGGTTACTGTAACGGCGTAGCACCGTATAAAGTCAGGTAAAGTTCAAGCTTCACCTCGCCTCACCTTAAAGGTGGTTGGGGTAATGGGTGATACGGTGTACTCGAAAATTACCTAACATGCCATGCCCATAAGGTAGGTAGGTAGCGAAGGCCGCACGTACCCCCTTTCCGGTGATCTCCCCAAACCTTCCTCTCCTTATCTCTTGCTTCCTCTTTTTGCATCCTTATTATTCTCTCCCACCATCTCATCTTTTCCCCGCCCCGTGCCTCTTTCACCTATCATGATATGACATTGGATCCGTCCTCATACATCACCATCAAGATGACGGCCCACATGTTGACGCATCGTCGACCGCCGCCGATGATATTCATGTCTCGGTCTCTCGCCACTTCTCAATTTAACCTCATCTCGCCTTTGCCGTGTCCACCCCCACCGACGCAGTTTTCTACCCTGGATGTTTTCCCTCTTTCTTTCTCCAGTTTCTTCGTTGCGGAGGGGTCCGGTCCTAGCCAGAACAAGGCGGTGTGACGGCCGCTGCTCTGGAAGTCACGAGCCAAATCAGAAGAATTTCGTGGCTCCATCGCCAACCATACATGTCCCTCCCCTCGTGGTTGTGAGCGCCATGCCCGTGAACATGCTCCCCATCTCTCGGGCCTCTCCCGACAACGGACTTGACTCGGTCTAGGCCGCCATCATGTTCATCTTCGCCATCACCACATCGCAATCAGGGTTCACCGGCTTGACGTACGTACATGCTAGATCTGGCTGGTAGATGTCTTGTCACGCATCCCCCGTGTGCGCTGCGCTGGAAGACGACCCTGATCCTGACCCGGAACAATGACCCGGATGAAGCTATCGTGAAGGCTCTGCGCATTCCACCTACAGTGATGGAGTGACCAGGTATGCACGGCGGAACGAATCCTCCTGCGAATGCTTCCTTTTTCTCGGTTCATTCTCCGTTTCCCCTTCTAATCCTTGACCTTCATTGTCTTACCATAGGCTTTTCTCCTTTGGGGTTTAGGTCAATATTGTGGTGTTTCGTTTCTTCTGAACACCCCAGTGGGGTTGGCTTCGTTATCAGCCCGGCTGACAGTTTTCACCGGCCTGTCGTTTGTCTAGCATTGTCCCCTCCCACCATCTCACCTCGTGTCCCCTCTACCTAATGCGGTTGGGTGGGTTGGCTCCCCGAGCTCCAAGCGCTTCGCACGCTCCAACCTCCCCGAGGCCGGCGGCTGCATTCGATTTTCTTTTGACTCGCGATGTCTCCATACCACGAAGGCATGCCGACTGTGGGCTAGGCATGGCCCTCAGAAACTCACTCTCGCTGCATCGGTTATGCTCGACTCGGGTGCTCACCTTCGCCCAGTGTCGACGTCTCGCCGCTTCGACCACGGACGGCTAGGTCAGCATTGGCATCACTGTTTGGAAAGGGACGAAAGGGAACGCGTGATGCCGAGTCTGCAGACCGCTGCTTGGGAGCGTGAGGACTTTTATTCTATTTTATTTTCAAGGCAGGGGGCGACGCCTTGCTCATCGCTCACCTTGCACTGCGCTGTTTGATCGGTGAAAGAGACGATGCACTGCATGTGTAGCCACACAGCCGACCCTCGAAAACCATCATTGACACTCGCTGCAATTCCGCCACTCAGCCGCGTTGAGGCTCCAGATAATGTCCATGAGTGAATAGTTGGGCGAACAGTCGTTTGCGCATTTGATTGAAATTGCGCAGGTAATCGATTATCCAAGGGCATAGTGGGAAAGCACAGGGATGAATACTACTGATACCCGCAGGAGCACGAATTGAACTGTGCTTGCAGTTCGGGCTTCTGGTCAAGCGTCGGCGCAGATTTGCCGGCCAAGCCAACACTGCACCCAGCAGATGAAATATGTTTTCCTAGGATTTCTCTGGGCGCGTATCACCATCGTGTCAGTGTACTGACTACGGACACAGTGGAAGACCCTGTTCCTCTAAATCGGGGGGGGGTTGGGGGGGGGGTTGTTCATTCAGAGGCGCTCATGGACGTCCATTGCACACACAGCGGCGGCTGGGACGGGCAGGTGGAAGTTTTTATTTTATTTTTCATCTTTTTATTGGGCGGGTGAACAGGGTTTCGAAAAACTTGACCCAATTTGTACCCGCGCCGGGGCTTTCGCGTCTCATGTTTTGTCCACCAGTTCTTTTGTCCAGCTTGGACGCATTGACAACAGTTTCACAAGCCCTGGGTGCAACCGCGAGCCAGCCAATGATGTGCCCGGTAGATGTTTTCTTCTAGGGATCTGGAAGAAGATCACCGCCATGCACCATGCACAGACAGAACAGAACAAACGTCGTCTGGTACACGTAAAACGGTGCTGGCGTCTATCCCCGCATCACTACGTCGTACCTACCTTACTTGGATGATCTGACGGGAGATGGACAGTTGGACACAAAGCAATCAGGGATCCGCCATCCCATCTCTGGCTCTTCCTACCCGCCACCCTTGTTCCAATCCCGTCTTTCGCTTCTCATGAAGAGCCTTGGCTCAACCCGAACGGCGCTTTCATGGTCGGAAAACGGCGTCTATGCCGCTTTATTATGGTACTTTCGAGATGGTGGTCTGGGTGAAACGGGTGCTCCAATCCTCAAACAAAGGCTCGGGGAAACGAAATTGGCTCAGGGGGGAGGAGCCAACCACCATGTGGTGTCCAAATACCCATGGTGCGAGCATCCCTCGGGTAGTATATACCATGGCCAGCCCATCGTGATGTCGGAGAATTTTCTTCAACCACAGGCTGTTGGTTGCGACAATCTTGGGTGCGAATAGCATCATTCTTTTCCGCTCCTTTTCTTTTCTTTCTTTTTTTCAACAATCTTTTTCTTCCTTTTCTGGCTTGCCTTTCTCTTCTCGGTACACTGCTGAGCAGGGTCCTGTCTTTATACTTACAACTATTTTCGCCGGACGACCTCCTTTCGTTTCTTGTCTTTTATTCTTTATTCTCTGTCATCTTCATTCTCTATTGTCCTTGACTTTTCCCTTCTGGTGCTCCGAACAAGAATTTCCATTCTCATCATCTTCATCATGTTCACCAAACGAACCCTGGCCCTGGCTTTAGTTGCCTGGCTCACTCCTGCCTCCGCAAGCCAGACATTCCCTGTCCGCGCCGTACAAGAGATCAACGAAGAAGCCACTGCTCAAGCTCACCAAAGGGATGAAACGGCGACCCGGGCCTTCTCGGATATCCAAATTCAGACATCAGATGGGCGGTGTCTCTTTGTCGACCCCCTATCAGGGGACTTTCGAGCCAACCTGACGCCGGTCCAGGTTGCAGAATGCGGAAGCACTGACGGCCAGGGCTGGGATGTCATCACCGAAGGCATCCACAATGATCGGCCGGGGGCGACGCTGGTCGTGAACACGCTCGTATGCATTCAATATACCACTTCCTTTCTGATGGGGTTTCCAGGTCATGGTGTGCTGACTGAAATGTGGTAGACACAAGCTTGCTTGAACTTCGACGGCCGGGGTGGTCGAGTCAACCTTTTCTCGTGCGGTGGACGGGCGGGGGGCGGCGGTGGGGTGACGGACTCGCAGCTATTCGCTTATGAGGGCGGCAACGAGCCCCTGGCCTTCCGGCCCCAGAACGGTGAAGGCCAGTGCCTTGCGGTGGAGGGCGATGCGCTGACGATTTCTGACTGCGCGGGAGGGGAGGCGTCGCAGACGTTTACTTTTGCATCAGAAGCGTCAGAGGCTGTTCACACGTCTGGGGGCGGTACTAAGGTCAAGAACTGCAACCGGGATGGAGGCTTGAGGGCCTTTGGTGGAGGTGGACGAGGACGAGGACGAGGCCGTGGCAGAGGAGGTGGTAGAGGTCGCGGCAGGGGCGGTAGGGGCCGCGGCGGCGGTGGCGGTGGCGGTGGCGGAATTCCAACGCCTGCGCCTGCGCCTACCCCTACCCCTCAGTCTACCCCTCAGCCTACCCCTGAACCAGCTGTCCCTGAAGCTTCAGAGCCTCCCACCGTTACGGAAGCGCCTGCTGATCCGACGGATAGCGCGTCGGCCCCCGTCTTCTCATCCGTTGGCCCGGAAGAGGGCGAGAATATCGACTCGGGAGATGACGTGGACGACGACAATGCCCCAGCCAGCCCGACGGAGCGCATTCCCGTGTCGCGGGCGGGAGGCTTCCTGAATCCTACAGCAGCGGCCGAGGCCCACCGATTCGACAGGACGGCGACTCGGCCGGTGCAATACGTCTCGATCCGGGCATCCACGGGCCAGTGCGTTTCGGTGGACCCAACGGCAGGGGACTTCCGACAGAATGTGATCCCGCTGGAGCTGGTGCGGTGCGGAGGCCGCGTGAACGAGAAGTTCGACCTGATCACGGCGGGGCGGAACAACAACGGGTCGGTGAAGGGCGGGGCCCTGGTGACGAGCGTGTTGACGAATGGGTGCGTGAGTACGGACGGAAGGCGCGCGGCGGACGACAACGTCACGCTCTTTTCGTGCGGCGGGCGGGCCGGAGGAGAAGGGGAGACGGACGCCGGGCAACTGGTCAGGATTGATCTGGACAGCGACGAATTTGTGTGGAAGCCTGCCAACGGGGGCGAAGACCGGTGTATCGTTCCTGGGGACGGGAGACTGGTGCTGGGCCCTTGCGGCGAGGAAGCGACATTCACTATTATTCACGTCGGCCCTGATGCCTAAG
Source organism: Sodiomyces alkalinus F11 (assembly GCF_003711515.1). Classification (NCBI taxonomy): domain Eukaryota; kingdom Fungi; phylum Ascomycota; class Sordariomycetes; order Glomerellales; family Plectosphaerellaceae; genus Sodiomyces; species Sodiomyces alkalinus. The sequence goes on along the minus strand of NW_021167079.1, from coordinate 1,154,190 downwards.
TCTGGCGCACCGAGAAGTACGATATGCGGCGAGCGGAGATGGCGGGTTTGGCAATAGTTATATTCTACCACCGGAAGACAGGACGTCCAAGGTTATTTATTATTCAAAGCAAAAAGGCAAATGGAATTTTAAGATTTGATGCTCAAATAGATGCCTTCTTCCTTGACGTCGCTAGGGGATGCCATCCTGGTGAGGCTTTAGGAAGGGGTTAGATCGCTTTCTTATGAGAAAGAGGTAAAACTCATTCCCAACAGGACCCATCTGTTAGTTAGTTCATTCCAAAGTCTCCACGTTCCAAACACCTGATGACGTACCGATCAGGGGTAGGAGGCGGTGGGGGTCCTAGTTCCGGGGTGAATTATTCGAGAGGATTCTTGTGGACATCACGGGTGATGAGACGGGATATGAGATGAGTATGATATGACGCAGAGTGGATGGTTACTGTGTAATTACTTCGAGCGGTTTCCCGAGTTGTTGTTTTAAAGATGCGGGGTGCGGGGTCATGGATAACAGTAGGTAGACTCGAGCATTTCCAGGTATTTTCACGTATATATATTTTTGCCAGTATCTCACTCGAACACTAACACGACTACCTACCCAAGGTACTCAGTCTACTACCTTGCTCGGTACGAATTCATCAAGTGCACACACTGGTAAAGACCAAAAGACAATCCAGATAAACCCTCCGTTACTATGACAGGCATTGCACTTCTAGGCGCAGGTATCTTCGCCCGCGAAGGTGAGACAGCCCCCCTTTTCCCCTCAACGAATCACTCAACACTGTCACCAATGCCCCACGTCTATGGTATCAAACTTTAGAATCCCCAGACAAAATGATGTCAACACATGACGCGCCAGAGAACACGCCAGAAGCTAACCTCACAAACGCACACCCATTTCAGAACACCTCCCCGCCATCCAAGCAATCCCTTCCCTGACCCTCAAGGCAATTTACTCCCGCTCCGAGAAATCGGCGTCATTGCTCGCCTTATCGGCCTCCAGTGCGGTAGACATTTACTACGACGTACCAGCAGCATCAGCATCAGCATCAGCAGGGGGCCAAGGCGAGGATAGATCCCTGGACGCGTTGCTCAAGAGAGACGACATTGCCGCCGTGGTCGTCTGCCTTCCCATCTTGACGCAGCCGGCCGTCATCCGCAAGGCGTTGGAGGCCGGGAAGCATGTGCTGAGCGAGAAGCCTGTCGCGAAGGACGTGGCTACCGCTAGGGAGCTGATGGATTGGTATAATACCATGACTTCGACGACGCTGACGAAGCCGGTGTGGGCTGTTGCTGAGAATTTCCGCTTCTGGCCTGCCATCGTTCATGCTGTTGACAAGATTCGTGAGGTGGGCGGCAAGTTGGTGACGTTTAATCTGGACATGTTTACGCTTGTGAAGGATGATAGTCAGTATTATAACACGGCTTGTACGTCCTTTCTCCCCATTACCCTCCCCCTCCCCCTTCTCCTATTCATTTTGTTTCCTCCTTTTATTTTCTTCTAACCTTACAAAGGGCGCAAAACCCCCGAATATCAAGGCGGCTTCCTCCTCGACGGAGGCGTGCACTTTATAGCAGCGCTACGCTCCATGCTCGCCGCCGCCGAAGGAGAAGAGGTCACCCAGCTCACGGCCCGGTCGGCGCTTCTCCAGCCCCGACTCCCGCCCGTCGACACGGTCTACGGCGTGCTGACGACCCGCGGCGGCGTTTCGGGGACGGCGAGCATCTCGTTCGGCATCGAGTTCAAGGCCGGCCTCCAGTGTCAGGTCGTCACCACCGAGGGCAGCGTGACCATGACGTCGTCCGAGGTGACGGTCGTGCGCAGGGGCGGTGGCGATGGCGGTGCGCAGGTCGTCGAGAAGACGCAGTTTGGGCGCGACTCGGGCGTCAAGGCTGAGACGGAGGCTTTCGCGGCCAGTATTGCGCGGGGTGGGGTTGACGCGCGGCAGACTCCCCTCGAGGCGCTGAAGGATCTGCAGATTTTAGAAGGGTTGTTGGAGTCGGGGGCTGCCGGGGGTGCCGTCAAGGCAATCCAGTAGATGGCCACCTAGACCTGCAGACCTTGTTTTGTATATACGGTCTCTTGCATATACCGTCCTTCGAAAGAAACCACCTTATCTCCCTGACCCTGTATTCAGCGACCCCCAATCCTGCTACTCATTTCATGTAGGGATACACACAAACCACCCAGTCAGCCCGTCCAAGCATGCCACGTATCTGTCTATATACTGATGGATCTATGTCTACTTTCCATGTCTCATATCTCGTATCTTATACCCATGACTCTTCCCTTCACCTGTCAGATGGTAGCCCACCACTTCGTCCGCCGGGAACCAAAGACACCAAGATGAAGGCAAAACGAACGAACCGAAGAACTTTAGGACCGACTCCTCACATACTTCGTATGCCTCCCCAACACAACACAACCATCCCTTTCCCCCCCTTCCACGCCCTTCTCCTCCTCCTCCAACCCGTCCACCTTCCAAATCTCCACGGTCGTAAACGCCAAACTGCCCCCGACGCGGTCCACACGCCCTTCCACCTCAACCACCTGCCCCAGCCGAGCCCCCGAGAGGTACGAAACGTGAATGTCGACGCTGACGCCCGTCTGCGCGCGCAGGTCCCACGCCGCCACGGCCAGGCCACCCGCCCAGTCGACCACCGTCGCCGCCACGGACCCGTGCAGGCTCCCCGCGGCGTTGAGGTGGCAGGCCGCCAGCCGGAGGCGGAAGCGCACGAGCCCCTTGGACGCGTGGGTGAGCTGCAGGCCGTGCGTCTCGTGAGAGAGGAGGAAGGCGTAGAGGGGGGAGGCCATGCAGCGGGTGTCGTGGTAGGCGAGGATGTGGGCGGATATTTCGTCGTCCGAATCTGGTGGGACGACGGAAGAAGGTGATGACGAAGGTGCCGTGGTTGCGGGAGGTTGATCCTGTTGATCCGGTTGATCCCGGATTGCTTCCGCGGGAGGGGCCATCGTATGGGCGCTGTTACTTGGACCCTGGCTCTTTCGTTGGGGTGGGAATGAATCGAGGGTGTGCCTATGAGGATAGCAACGATGACTTTAGGGCAGCCGAGAGATCAAACCTGAATGAATGCCACTGTCTGTGGTGTTGTATGTGAGGGTTCGTCTTTTTCCCTTTTTCTTCTCTTCCCGAGGAATAAAAAGAAAAAGAATAAAATAAAAAGGGGAGGCTGCACCCGGATGGATAATCGTCAAGAACGAATCGACGGCAGCCGCCCCCAAGACCGGCACTTCGGATATAGTACGGAGTATCGTGCGTCCTTCGTATGGTACACGGACCATGTTGAATCGACCACACTAAGCAAGGTACAACTGTACCTTACCTTATGCAGTACCAAACCTAAATGCGGCAACCTGATTGGTTGGCTATGGGCACGGACCACCGCCGCAACACTCCCCCGTAGGCAAAGCTCCAAAACAACTCAAATACAAAAGCTCGAAAAACGCGTAAAAACGCAAAGAGCTCGAAAACAACGTTAAAATCCTTTTGTGAGTATTGTCAGTTGGGCACTTTGAAGACCACAGACTGACTCGTACTCTTTTTCAGTTTTCTGTAGCAAATCCCACCCGAGAACGAATACCGATACCTTCCGACTTTCCCAATTGCTTGCCGTTGCGGCCGTTGTCTCGAGTCCAAATAAACACACAATCCACACAAACCAAATAAACCACCTTTTTGAGCCTCCGTTTGCTCCGCCTCGGGAAGATCTGTGAAGAGCGTCGACTTCGGAGGTTGGATATAGGGCCATGGTTGATTGACAGGGTCATGGTCGATTGGGGAAGAGTCCAATCTGCTCCTCATCTCCAAGGGCCTTGCTGTCGAGGCCACCTTTGGCGTGTTAATTGGCTTGACGAGGCTGGTCCTGATTGCTGTGGTCGTTGTCGTGATCGTCGTTCTTGTGGTTGTTGTTGGGTAATAAAATACCAAATTGATTAGTTGCCCACATGGATATCTGACGTCTCTGGGTCTTCAGAGATCGTCTCTGGTCACCGCGAGGGAGGCCTTTGATGCTCTATCGCCTCTGTGAACCGTGCCTTGCGGTATCTGACGTCTTCGTCACCAACGGCATCAGACTGGCGTTTTGTGGCCACGCCTTGGCGATCCATCAGCCTTTTGGCTCCTCGTTGGGGATGGACTAGTCCTGACTAGTCCCATGGTGACCTCGTCGAAGTCGTCCAGCGGCCTGAAGGTGTTAACGCGCGATTCGGCCCGCCGGCGGAAGAGGGAAGATACGCCGGTATTATAATCGGAGGACGAGGTAGTGGTAACGCGGTTTATCGCTTATTGCCGGTTGGACGAAGGGGATAGGGCGGGGGCCGTGTCGCTGGTGTCGACGTTAAGTTCGGCGGTCGGAAAGGTGTAGGAACGGGAAAGCGGAGTGTCCGTCTCCTGGTCTATTATCGCGCTAACTCTTACCGCCTACGAGATTACAGAACTTAGCCCTTAGGCGGGTGTCTCGCCGTTTCCCGCCATGTTATCAGATGATTCTGATATCGAAACGGCTAAGTGGAGGGAGGACAGGTCTGTATTAATATTAAAAAGGGGAGGTTCAAGCTCGTTCTATTTCGAAAGGAAGTCGACGATAGGCAGCGGAAATAAATACGGATAGCAGAGGGTCGATATCGATAGTGATATTAATAGGGAGGGAAGAAAAGAGGAGACGTAAAGAGAAGAAAAAAAGCCCACGGTGCCTCCGTACCTAAAGTATTAAATCGTAATACTTTGCAAAAGCTGACGGTGACGCTACGTTGTAGTGTACGGTACCTACCTTAGTGGGAAAATAAGGAAAAGAGTTATCCTTGGAACCACTAATTATCCTTGGAAAAGCCCTCTTATCGTTAGTATCCGTTCTATCCTTTGATACGTAGTAGTCCTTGATTATTAACCAATAGGAATTACGGGAATTTTACTTTAAAGTGATTTTATTGGTCCATTAAAGTTATACGTCTTCACGAAGCTATTATGAGAAGGCAGGGGTAAGAGGGCAGGAGGTAAGTAGGTAGGCAGGTAGGCAGGTTACGTAGTAGGCGGTACGGTTATTCTGCCGTGTGACTCTACGATTAGGATCTTCTTCTTCCTTTTCTATACAAAGCCCTCCTATAATAACAGCCCTCCTATAATAACAGCCCTCCTTTAATAACAGCCCTCCTATAATAACAGCCCTCATATAATAACAGCCCTCCTATAATAACAGCCCTCCTATAATAATAGCAGAGGTAGGCAGAGTCCTTCCACTTCGTGACGAAAAGCTGACTTCTTCTACATAGTAGTGCCTCTTCTATATAGCAGTGCCTCTTCCACATAGCAGTGCCTCTTCCACATAGCAGTGCCTCTTCCACATAGCAGTGCCTCTTCCACATAGCAGTGCCTCTTCTAAAGCAATAGAGGTAAGTAGATCTCTTCCACGATATCGTGACGAAAAGCTAACTTCTTCTATATAGTAGTGCCTCTTCCACAGAGTAGTGCCTTTTCCATATAGTAGTGCCTCTTCTACATAGCAGGACCTCTTCTATAGAAATAGTATTCGTAAGCGTATTTCAGGATAAGGACTTCTTAGGTAGTTTTTCTAGAACGCCTAAGACAGGCATAGATATAAAGTCTAATTAAATCGTATTTATACATATTTATATAAATTTTGCACTAGTAATATATCTTATCCGTACTTACGTCTTATTAGCTATACTACCTCCGGGCTAAAGTTAGGATAGTGGTATTTCCAAGGATAGCCTAGTATCTAAGGATAGCCACATATTTTATCGATATAAACCGAGCAATACTAGGCTATAATCCAAGGATAACTAACGCATAGTGACTCCCGGTAAGGTACTTACAATGTGACCGGGGGACGATGGCCCCTTCTTCTACTTGACGCTGATTCGCCTGCTAAGGCCCTGTTCGACAATTTCAACTATTAGTTGAAAACTGTAAAAATGCCCTTAGGATGCATAAATAATGACCCACCGATGTATAAGGACCCCCTTTTCTACGATATTCTCAGTGTAACTGCATTTTTTATGCATTCCTCTACTATCCCTCTATTATCGAGGTACCACGCTAGGTAGGGGTCTATATAAGGGAGATTTTATTAAAAAGGTCTTATTTTTGTATAGGAGTGCCTATTAAAGTAAAAAGCAGTATCTTATACTTTTTTAATAGGATAGGATCTACTATTAGCCGCGCCGTCTTAGGTAAGGCTAATAATAGTATTACTAACTAAGATAACGATAATACCCTCGGGGGACTCGATATAATAGTTCTTTAATTAGTATTACGACGAATTAAAGTCACTTATCGCCTCTAGGGGCGTAGAAATATCTCTTATCGCGACCACGGGAATAATCCGACTATAACGTTAAGTATTATAAAGGGTTACTTTATCGGTTCCAATATAGTATTCTGTAACCTATTCAGACTTAATCGAAACGAATTTTATTAGCTTATATAGTAGATTATAACGAATAGCACTATTAAGGAGACCTCTTACTATACGAAATCGTAGAAGGTTATAATCTTCCTTTATATTATCGGCTATAGCGTGTCGTTACATAATATATACCACCGTTTTAAGATATCGTTAAATACGGGATCGCGTATCTTTAACAAGGTCCTTAGTACAATACGTTAACTTTATATCGAATACGTTAAAAGTCCACCGTAAATGTACGTATCGCGATATATCAAACTATCGTAACAGAATAGTTAGTTTAACGGCTATATTAGAGTAATCTATAGGATATATATTGCAGCGTGGATTCCACTAAGGTCCTAGTAGCGATTCTATAATAGGAAGGGCTAACTTATATAAAATATCCTCGCGGTAATAGACTTCGACCTCTTTTTTACGTATATTCTAACCGGCGCCGAGGGTAGTATAAATAACTCTTCGTTACTTTAAGTGGTATCTACGATAGGGTCGTTTTCTATACCTAATAGGCGATTCTACCTCGTAGATAATAGGTTTAGCTACGATATTCAAGGTATTATAACCCTATTCGCAACATCTTATTTTATATTAGAGAACTTTTTTAATACGTCTATTAACCACGGGCGTGTAACAGAAGTAAAATCGATAAAACTACTAAGATAAAGGTTATAACTACTACCTCCCCCCTGGGATACTATCATAGCGGCACCGTAATACTAGCGCTACGGTATAGCCGGAAGAATTATAGGATAGTATCGCTCCGACCTCGACTATACAGAATTCGTAACGGACCCACTTTTTGTAATATAAGCGGTTCCCCCCCCTCCCCCCCCCGGAGGCAGGATATAGCACGGAACCGATATAAGACTAAAAGGGGACCACCACGCCTCCCGGAACCAAGAGTAGCTAAGATTAAAGCAGAAATCCAGGCTTTACTAGCTAATAGGGACACGATTAAGCAGGTTATAGAGCTAGTAAAGGAACTAATTATAATACGTAGTACCCGTAATAACGCCGGTATAATACCGCTAGTATACCTATATGCTTCCGTCCGCTACATTACCCGAGAAGAACTCCGGAAAGGAATAAGCGGTATAAAAGAGACCTAGGTAAATATTATAGCCCGGGCTCCTATAATAGCACCACTATAGGACCCCGCCCTCTTTAAAGTAATCCCCGCTAAGTATTACCGGGAACTAATCGTCCGCTAAAGAACCCTCCCCGAAAACTAGCCCCTTAAAGCTAGGACCCCGAAGGAAATTATTTAAGCTATAAACGCTATAACTACCTAATATAACGCTATAGCGACACGGAAGCTACTAAGCGGGGATATCTACCTTACCTTTACCGAAGGGGTATAGTAGTAGACTACCTATAAGGAATAATAGGTTAAGAAGGCCTTTAGTAAAGGAGCCACCCTAGCCTTATACACCTACCTTACGCTTACTAAGGCTATCCCTTAGGAGGTCCTTAACGCTTTATCCGAAGAAAACCTGCTAGTATCTCTATAAGATATAAATCCCGAGGCTAAAATCCTCTAAGTATAATAGTAAGTACCCCACCACGGTATTAGCAGGGTAGCGCTTCTCCTTATTAAATCGGCTTTACCGGAAAGGGTAGTAAGCCTTATCCGGAACACCCTCCTTTTTAAAGGGGGCAGCTATATTTATAAACTATACGACCTTAACCTAAGCCCCCTAAGGTACTATAAATACCTATACTTCGGCTATAAGACTAACGGCTACCCCGCAGCAGAGAGGGTATACCGCTTCTATGCTAAACCCGAATCGGCGTACCTATAAGGCCTAGGCTACTATAACACTATAGCGCCCGAGCGCCCCCACTGCTATACCGCCTACGCCGGAAATCACGATACCTTTAACGATTTATACCGACTATTAAGGAAACAGGCCGAGAAAACCCGCGAAGCGTATAAGTACCGAGCTAGGGACTTCGATATCACCCGCTAGACCGAAACGGTATATCTATAGTAACCGTAGATCTTCCCCCCGATTATTATCGCCCAGGACTAGGACTAACCCCTTTATAGGGGTAGAGGACGCCCCCCGAAAAGGACTAGGGGATAGCAGGGCTCCCTGATACCGGGCCTAATAAGCGCTTATATAGTCCCCCGCGGGGCTAGCGAGGTACCGTAGTAAGAGCCCTAGAGCTAGAGCCAGACCCCGGTTATACCGGGTATATTATCTTAATCTCTCCCCTCTTTTAATTAATAAAAATCCATGTCCTTTCGTGGAATATAGGGAGGAGTTAGACGCGGCGGGAGCTCCCGCTTTAGTGTGGCGCCGAGTATAATATAATAGTAATCCAGGAACCCGGCCTTAACCCTTTTACGAAAAGCCCTGCCTACCTCTCTTAAGGGGTATACCAGCTAATCTAAGGAAGGGGCCGTGCCCTCCTATATATCTATAAGAGATACCCGCTATATACATGGATATAGCGGGCCTACCACAATACCTACGCGGTTATATTTAGGACCGGAGATAATACTCTTATAATATAGTTAATCTACTTAGAGAACTACTAGTTAGCTAGGATCCCCTAGAATATACCTTTATAAGGTATATTCGAGATAGTACCGCCACGGGGCCGCTATATCCTTAAAGGAGACTTTAACCTATACTACCCCTTATAGTTATAGCCACCGCGTTACTACCTCCTGGCTAATACCCTGCTTACTCTTATAACTCGCTAGAACCTAGACCTAGTAACCCCCCCCGGAACTACTATATAGTACTGCCCGGGCCGGCGTACTAATACTATTAACCTTATATATACGATATAAGAGCTCTGTGTTACGGCTAATAGCCTAAACACGTACTAAACAGTCAGGCACGACGAAGGACTATATATAAGCAGAGACTGGCTAACTCAGGAAGCCATGAGGTCACATAACCTAAGGGAACTAATAAAGCAATATAGCCCACCTAAGAGTGTTCACCAGAGGGCTAGTGAATACCACGGACTATTCACTGGGAACCCAGTGAACACCGCAGGATTATTCACTACGAGCCTAGTAAATAGCCTCCTATATATACTAGAGTATTCTAGGTCTTACTTCTACTAGAGAATAAGATATCGATTAATCTAAGTCTTTACCTAGACTACTATTCTACGCTTAAACCTACCTCGTGAAGAAGACGCCTAGTCTTTACGACGTAACTACGACCAGATACTACGAACGATAGTTACTACTCTTTAATTAATATCCTCTTCTTATCTTAAACTAAAACCTCGATACTAGTCCCCTATTATCCGCTATAACTATAGAGGACCGGAAGCCGTTATAATATTTTGATCGATTCTGTTCGGTAAGCTGACCTTGATAGCTAATAAGTAGTACGCCCGAAGCAGAAGCTACTTCACCTAAGGAAGAAGAAGTCACTTTATCTGAAGAAGAATCATCGTCTGAAGAATCCAGTTCCTCCGACGAAGAGGAAGAACCAGGATAACCTTAACAAGACGACGAAGTAGCCAGTAATCACTCTTCTAATATATCGAATAATAATAACTGTACCGCGAGCGCTACGAGTACTATAACGCCTACCACCGCCGCTAAAGGGAATAACGACCTTTAGCAGATTCGTAACATAGTCACCCAGCTTCAGGGGGAGAATGTAACCCTAAGAGCTCAGTTAAACTATCCTAGGATTAGGGCTAAGTATAAGTACCCTACACCCCCTAAGTACGACGGAACTCGAGGATAGCTTTAGAGCTTTATTACCTAGCTTAGAGGCTATTTCCTATTCTACCAGGATAGTATCCGTATAGAAGAAACTAAAGTACTCTATACCGCGGCACTCCTCACGGGAGATACGCACGAATAGTTCGAATCTATCTATAGAGACTACCTGGAGAATATAGGAATAGAAATCCTAAGGAAGCCCGGGACCACGGAAATCTTCGAGGACTTCGACGTGTTTATTAAAAAACTTAACGCTATCTTCGGCCAGCCCGATAAGGAACGAGTCGCGGCCGAACGACTAAGCCAGCTACGTTAAACTAAGTTAGCTACGGACTATACTATAAGATTCTAGTAAATCTTATTAAAGCTTGGCTACCCGGATAAACCCCTTATAGATCGGTACTACTAAGGATTTAAGGAAGAAGTAAAGGATAAACTATACCAATTAGACTAACCTAAGACGTTTAGCGAATATACTATAATAATAATTCGTATTAATAACCGGAACTATAAATAACGCCGTTAGAAGAAGTATTAAATAAGCGTTCTATTCTACACGGCTAATTCAAAGAAGAAATAACTACACCTATACTAGTTCGGAAACACCTTATATAGGTACTATAATAGACCTATAAAGCTCGATAATATTAACCGATAAAGCGATAAGCAGAGTAAAAGGGATATAAAGAAAGTTAAGTATTATAACTATAATATACCGGGTTACTACGCACGCGACTATTATAAGCCTAAGAAAGAACGATTATAACGATAAGTAAATACGATCGAGAAATAAAGACCCTAGAAAGAAGTTAACGCTATTAGATACCTGGAAATTTATAGGGACGAAACACTATACGTTAACCTCTATTAGATAACCTGTTACGATAACTATTATCTAGTATACTAATTAGAGAAGGACGGAGCTAGATACTACCCTAAGAGACCCTAGAAGATACTCGCTATAGTATCTAGTAATAAGTACGATAACGACTATAGCCTTAAAATCCCCGACTAGGATAAGGATAGACTAGCTTTATAAACTATCGCAGAAATCCTTTAAAAATACGGATAGATAAAAGAAGAAGCTAAAAGATAGAAGTAGATCTTAGAGATCTAGAAGAAATAGGAAGTCTATACGGATACTAATAGTAGAGGTTTTAGCACCCTCCAGGAAGTAGGACTTACTCCCAAAGAGAAATACTAACTTAAGAAAGAAGATTATGCACGTTATATATAAGAGGAAATCGCTAAACTCGAAGAATAAGATTAGGAAAAGGAGTTAGACGGAGTTCCGGATAATAACACGAACTTCTAGTACTAACTTATAGAAGCAGCCGACCTAATCAAGGAAGAAACTATCTAGCTACGGATACTCGACTAGCTCGCGGAAGAACCCCTTAGATAAACCCACTAAGTCCGTTTTCTCAAACTTAGCTTTAATAATGCTTACCGTAAAGCACCTACGAATACTAGCGAAGAATAGTAATAAACTGTATATTAGCGACCTTACTATACTTAGGAAAACCGAGATACTCTTACCGGCCTAATAATAAGCCTATAAGAGTCGGATAATTAACCACTCGAGTACTAAACGCGTAAGAAAGGATAGATAGAACGTAAACAGGCTAGTAAGTTATAGCCACGGAATAAAGGACGAACCCTAGAAGATAGAGTCTATTTAAGAAGATAACGTAACGACTAGGTTATCACGGAAACCAGGGATAAAGGACATAAGAGTCGCCTTAACTACTTAGGTATAACTACTACGAATACCGGTTAAACGAATATAATACCACTAACTATACAGTATATGCTATCGAGAAAATCCGATAACTAGAATAAGACTAAGAAGCTTAGGAATCACGCTTCTAGGCCCTCGATAAGCGCCTATAATAGATAGAACGGCTCTTAATCTAGTACGGGTTCCTGGATAAAGAGATATCCCTTAAACACTAAGCTAAACAGATAAAAAACTAGGAGTATACTATCGTAAGGAGCATGCGAGAGGCACTTAATAGATATACTCTATAACACGTAGCAGTACAGGGTACTACTATATTAGAATACGACTCGGTAAATATAAGATACACGCACTATTAGATATAGGCGTAGCAGGAAACTTTATCTTACTAGTAGCCGTGAGAAAGTTCTTTATCCCCTAGGTTAGGAAACACCTAGAAAACGAGTATAAAATTACTCCGTATACGGGAAAGAACTAGTCCTAAGAAGAAGTCATTATTAGCTAGGAGACTATATATCTCTAGGTTGAAATTCAGAATAAGACTAAAGTAATAAAGTTCGATATATATAATATAGGCTATAAGGATATTATCCTTAGTGAGCTATAGTTTAATAAGTCGAATCCCGATATAGACTAGAAGCTTAGCTAGCTTTAGTGGAGATTAGAGAGTAAGCAGAAGACTATAAAGGAAACCTTACCTAATCCCGATATCTATCGAAAATAGTAGAAAGACTTACCGACGAAGGAGCCTTAGAGAGACTTAGACAGCCGCTAGAAGTTAGGGACTAAGGCGAAAGAAGTCCGAAAAACTTTAAGATAGCAGTAACGGCATAATAACTAACACGTAACGAATATTATTAAAGGAATCTACTAGATTATCTAAGCAGAAAAAGGACTAATAGCCAGCGATTATAATAGACTCGCTAAGGTATTACTAGAATACCGTAAATACGGAAAGCTATTTAGCGAAAATCTAAAGACTAGATTACCGAAATATCGATATTACGATCACGAGATACCCCTTAAGGAAGGGATATACCTAAAATTATTTCTAATTTACGGGCTAAATTAAAAGGAATTAAATACCTTAAAAGAATATCTCGAAGAAATGCTAGTAAAAGGCTATATTAGAGTATTATAATCACCGGCAGGATACCTAATCCTATTTATACTAAAAGAAAACGGCAAACTACGATTATATATCGACTATTAATAACTTAATAATATAACTATTAAGAACCGCTACCCACTACCTCTTATCTCGGAGATACGAGATTAGCTAGTTAGAGTTTAATAGTTTATAGCACTTAACTTAAAAGGAGCCTATAACTTAATCAGGATTAAGGAAGGAGAAGAATAGAAAATAGCGTTCCGAATAAAGCGAGGATATTTCGAGTACCTCGTTATACCTTTTAGATTAATAAATACGCTAGTATCGTTCTAAACGCTTATTAACGATATCCTAAGGAAGTATCTAGACTACTTTATTATAGTATACCTGGACGATATCCTAATCTTCTCTAAAACACTCGAAGAATACCGATAATATATTTACACGATCCTATAACTTCTATAAGACGCCGACCTATTAGTCGAACCAGAAAAAGTCTAATTCTATACGTAAGAAGTTAACTTTTTAGGGTATATAATACGACCTAACGAAATCTATATAGATAAGGCGAAGATCTAATACGTTTCTGAGTAGCTATAGCCGTATAACGTTCGCGATATTTAGTCTTTCCTCGGACTTATTAACTATTATCGACGATTTATTAAGGATTATAGTAAAATTACTATTCTCTTAACTAAAGTAACTAAAAAAGGACTTAACTTCGAATAGAACGAAAGAATAGAAGAAGTATTCTAAGCCCTTAAAGGAAGGGTTACCAGCGAACCTATCTTAGTAATACTAAACCCCGATAAAGAATACGAACTCGAAATAGACGTATCCGACTAGGCTCTAGGAGTATAACTCGGATAACGCGACGTAGAAAGGAGACTATATCCTATAGCCTTTATATCCAAAAAACTCAGTGGACTAGAACTTAACTATTAGATCCACGATAAAGAGCTAATAGCTATTATCGAAGCCTTTAAGGAATAGAGACCGTATCTATTAGGAATAAAACACCCGGTATAGGTCTACACGGATTATAAGAACCTCGTATAGTTCACCACTACTAAGGTTCTTAATAAACAATAGATCCGATAGGCAGAATTTCTATCCGAATTTAACTTCTATATTTAATATATAAAAGAAAGCGAAAATAGTCGCGTAAACGCACTTAGCCGACTAGGGATACCTGATAAATCATCTAAACCATAAGCTATACTCTAATAGGAAGGAGAAGCTCTCACTCTTAAAAACAAAGAAATAAATAGCATTAATCAGGTAATCGATACCACGTTTAAAGAAGTATACGCCTTACTAATATATAGATATTAAGGAGTTTATAAAACGTACCGCCGATTACGATAATAATACGGCTATACAGGAACTAAAGAATAAGTTAGGGACTTTATTCGTAACTGCAATATTTGCTAGAAAGTAAAAAGCAGCCGATATAAACCTTACGGACTAAAGCTATTACTAGTAGTAGACGGACTATAGAAATCAATTATAATAGACTTTATAATAGGATTCCTAGTATCTAAAGACCTAGTAATAGGAACCGCCTACGATAGCGTATTCGTGATCGTTAACCGATTTATAAAATATACTCTTTATATTCTATATATTAAAAACACTATAGTAGAAGAACTAGTAAGTATCTTTATTAACCGCCTAATCTGGGATTACGGCGCGCCGGACGAAATTATCACGGACAGAGATAAACTCTTTACTAGTAACTTCTAGAAAGTAGTTATAAGCTAGCTAGGAACGAAATATAAGTATTCGATAGCGTTTTACCCTATAACGGACGGATAAACCGAAATTATAAACTAAGTCCTAGAATAGTACCTATAATACTATATAGGGTACGAATAAGATAATTAGGTATAATACCTACTACTTATATAGTTTATATATAATAGCTTATTAAACGAGTTAATAAAGAAAACACCGTTCGAAGCAAACTACGGATATACCCCGATAGTATTTAGAAAACCTTTAGAAGGACTAGATGCACTAAGAGCGATAAAAACAGTTAAAAGCATGAAAAAACTACACGAAGAACTACGAACCGACCTAGAGATAGTCAGAACACGAATAAGCAGATACGCGAATTAATTAAGGATTAAGGTACTAACCCTTTTAAGGGGGGACCGCGTCTACCTTATTCGTAAAAACATCAAAACACAACGACCAAGCGATAAATTAGATTTCAAAAAATTAGGACTATTTAAAATCCTAAAGAAAAAATCAGATACGGACTATATTCTATCACTACCTCCGATAATAAGGATATATAATAATTTCTATATTTTACTACTTAAGCTAATACCAGAAAATACTAAAATCATATAAGACACGATTATGGTAGACACTAGCGACGTGTACGAAGCAGAACAAATCCTCGACCACTGAGAGACGCTAGATAGCACCGAATATTTTATAAAATAGAAAAACTACGACCACGGCGATAACACATAGGAACCCAAAGACAACCTAATCAATTACAAACAACTCCTAAAGCAATACCGATAAAATACTATCAGGACCCAGAACCGGATATCGCGGTTTATATAAAATTAATATCCGAAAAATCAACTATATCCTGCGCTATAATCTGATTCTAACCAACCACGTTAACTACACCAGTAGCCTGGGCAGCTAACATAGCCTCCGACTCCGCGCGACGAGCTTCGGCTTCTTTTCGCTCCGCTTCCTCTAACTCCTCTATATTCGCGAGGTCCCGCCGGACCATCTCGACGCCTCTCTTACAGAGCTGCAAGCGCATACGACGAAGACGGGAGAGTTTAGCCAGAGCTTCGGCGGTTTTTCGCTGTTACTCCAGAACGAGCTTCTGAAGGGCCTCCTCCGTAAGACTCTCCTCCTACTCGAGCCGCTTAAGCTCGGCGTTGATTCGGCGAGCTACGAAAGAAGAGTCAGAATAAGAAAAACTCGAGGAAGCGATAAAAACACCAACCAGAAGATATCAGGATACGAGAAGAATTATAAGTGCGACCCACACGATAATAATAAGAATAGTGATTAAGATCGTTAAGGATAAGACAGCTAAGGTTACGGTCGAAGTAACGAGAATAAGGAATAGCCTCGTAACCTTAATCGTTAATTAACGCGGATTTTACCTAGCGATCGAGCGTAGAATAAGACGGGGAATTAGCGGATTTAGTAGAACGCTTCTGCACACGGTCGGATATAATAGTTAGCTATGAAGAAAGAAAAGAGAACAGAGAATAATAAAACCTGGGGAAGGCGACCTACTTATACGACCGCTAGGACAGCGCTTAGAAGAGGGGAGGTAATATTACGGCTAATAGCCTAAACACGCACTAAATAGTCAGGCACGACAAAGGACTATATATAAGCAGGGACGGGCTAACTTAGGAAGCCACGAGGTCACGTGATCTAAGGGAACTAATAAAGTAATATAGCCCACCTAAGAGTGTTTACTAGGGAGCTAGTAAACACCACGGACTATTCACTAGGAACCCAGTAAACACCGTAGGATTATTCACTACGAGCCTAGTAAATAGCCTCCTATATATACTAGAGTATTCTAGGTCTTACTTCTACTAGAGAATAAGATATCGATTAATCTAAGTCTTTACCTAGACTACTATTCTACGCTTAAACCTACCTCGTGAAGAAGACGCCTAGTCTTTACGACGCAACTACGACTAAACACTACGAATAATAGTTACTGCTCTTTAGTTAATATCCTCTTCTTATCTTAAACTAAAACCTCGACGCCAGTCCCCTATTATCCGCTATAACTATAGAGGACCGGAAGCCGTCGTAACACTCCGCTACGATTTTAGCAGCCCCGATAAGGCCGTTATCGGGCTAGATTACTACTTATAGATAGCCCGAATCTATATAAAGATAGGCACTGCGGCAAGTACTGCGATAATACTACCACGGGACCTAGCCGGGCCCTATTAGGTCTAGAAGGACTTTAACCTCTTATAAGTCTCTTAGCTCGCCGCCACGTAATTATAGCAGACCGGCTCCCTTATAATACTAGGAGATATCGACTTAGTACTAGGTAACCTAATCGAGGACCTTATAACCCTAGCCGATAAGGCCGTACCACGTGGCTACGGGGGCACCCCTAGACTCCTACTTATCCCTTAGTAGAACACGGAGCTAACCGCTCTTACCTAGGAAATAAGGCGCCTCCACCGTAGATATATATCTAGGAAGCCCCGGAATCGATAGAACGAGTTCTAGGAAATGGAGAGGTGCTAAGATAAGGCTATAGCGGTAATAAAGCGGCTATACTAGCGGTACCTACTCTACACGACCGGGAAGAACGATAATATCCTTTAGCGATTATAGAAATAGACCCGAACTAAGAGGGGAGTACCGCTAAACCCCTTATCGGTACCGCTACTACGCCGAGATAATAGCGATAACCTAGTTACTATACACGCAGAGAAAGCCGAAGTCCTTAACCGGAAGTTCTTCCTACCCCCCCTCCCTACCGCCCTTAGGCCCCTAGGCGCAAAATTCCCCCTTAGGTAGGATATCCGCCACGATATTACCGTAGCGGATATATAGGGGCGTCTAAAAAGGACTAAACCCTAGGTGGTATTAGTGCCTAATAGGCTCTTAGCAAGACCCCTAAAAGTATATAGACCCTCCTTATACTGTGCACTAAATACTATTTTTATAGTATGCCTCGGAGTAGGCTATTACCCGAAAAGGTGCCGTTATAGTACTATAGTAGTCCTTAAGAAAGAAAGTCGGCCGCCGGCCGATTACGAGATAGTGAAAGGCTAGCGACCGATATTACTCCTCAGTATAATAGATAAGGTCCTTAAGGGGATACTAGCTAACTATATCGCCGCCGTAGCAGAGGACTACTAGTTTCTCCTAAAAGAATAGATAAGTAACCGGACCGGGCGAAGTATAACGATAGTAGTATAAAGAGTCACGGAGGCCGTAAAAGTAAGCTAAGCCTATAGCAGCACCGCTTCGATACTCTAACTAGATATTAAAGTTGCCTTTAATACTATCCCCTACTCTCGCCTCCGCAAGGTACTCGAAAGGAAAGGCTTCTCCTAATAGCTTATTACCCTAATTAGTAGCTTCTTCCAAGACCATATAGCCTAGCTACTACTTAATAGTAAAATAGTCCCCCTATAACACCTCTGCGGGGGTATACTATAGGGCTCTCCGATCTCTCCTATCCTCTTTATCCTCTATATCTCTACCCTTTACGAGGAGCTAAAAAGGGTCCTTAAAATAATAGTAGTAGGTTTTACTAATAACACAAATATTATCGCTTTTAGCAGGACGGAGGTATAGATATAGCACCGCCTCGCCGCCGCGTAGCGAACTTACCTAAACTAGGAAATAGCGAGCAGACTATAATTCGAACTAGCTAAGTATATCTATATCCCCTTTACGAAGTCACGCTAACCCTCCCTTACCCCGCTCTACCTCGGTACTACTTCGGTACTAGTAACGGAGGTGATAAGGCTCCTAGGCGTCTAGCTTAATAGGAAACTCGACTTCTGATAATATACTAAAAAGGTAAAGAGCCGACTAGTCATCTAAATATACGCCCTCTTAAGGCATAGTGTGGTAGCATAAGGGTATAGCTTTAGAGATGCTAGGAGACTATACTTTATAGTAATAAGACTAGTGGTTATCTATTATGCCTTAGCCGTTTATAAGATAAGGGCCGGCCCACAGTATAGCCCCGTAGTAGCACTTATAGCAGTATAGAACCGATACCTCTAAATAGTAGCCGGAGCCTATAGGGCCACGCTAGTTAGGGTCCTCGAAAAAAAGACCTTTATCCCCCCTCTTAACCTATACCTCTTAAGCCTAAGTGCCTGGAAGATCCTCTGGATATAGGAAGAAAGGACCGAAGATAAGATATTAGCCAGGGTATATGCCGCGGTAAAAGCCCTAGTAATACCGAATTAATATTATAGAACTCACGCTGCCCTTGCGTGGATAGCCTAGCTTACCGCCCTAATAACCTAGGCCGGAACCTTACCCCCGAGGAAGGCCCTAATAAGAGAATAGGGTTAAGTCTAGGCGGTAGTATAATAGCCTTATACCTATACCGTAGCAGCACTAAGCCGCCCTCCGATATACGCTCCCTCCGGAAATATAAAGGACTCCTTAAGCTATGAAGCTCCGTACTTACCTAGATTAGATTAGAAAAACTAGGCCTATAAGCTTTTCTAGCTAAAGTAAGGGTACTGGGATTCTTAATAACGCGGTGCCTTTACGGCGATAGGGGGGCAGAAATAGCGGAGTATATAATACTCTAGTACTAGGATATAACCGAGGATAAGCGTAAGGACCTTTTCGGTGCCGTAGGAAGACTACTCACGACTAGAAGGGATCTATATAATATACTAGACTATAATATAGAAGCCGGGGCGATAGCTAAGTGGTTCCTATAACGGAAGAGGCTTAACGACTTCCGCCTCGCCCTCGAAGTTATAGAAGCCTATAAGAACACGGCGATACTATAACGGGGAAGAGATAATATAATGGTCTGGTTTAGTATTGAATAGGGGCCCTATAAGCCAGGACCCTGGCGGTATTAAAGCGTTATTAGCCGAACCCCCCCCTTACTCCTCGCTAATCTTAGTATTACCCCCCTCGGAGGTGCTAACACTACTCTTATAATACTTAAGGCCCTAGAACTAGTTAGCTATACTACTACTGTAGAGGCATTATAGTAAAATTAAAAAGAAAATATATACATAATAGTCTATAAGAACACCTATTACGCCCTTTAGGCGATAAGTCCAGCGGAGAATATTCTATAAAACCACCTCTACTAATAAGGTACCGCCACGGCTATAACCGGAAGGTAGCACCCGAGCAATAGCCTATCTAAAGGATAAAGCCGCCGTCTTTAGACGCTCTTTAGCCTATAGGTTATTAGTAAGGTGCTACTATAATATTGAAGGGAGACTACTTATTATAGCGATACTACCGCTACTGGTAGCCTTTACTAATAGATAAAGAGTATAAACGTCTATAAAACGTTATTACTGCTTCTTAGTAACGGGGGGGACCTATTAACTAGTTAGACTATCTTAATATACCGGTAGCACCTTAACGGTATAAAGACGACTTATATCCTTATATAGGCGTTAACTATTAGCGTACTAAAAGCACCCACTACTAGTTCCTATAGTATTAGTATAGGCCTTAACGTTATCCGGATAGGTACCTAGACACTTACTATAACGTAAGTAATTACTATATATTAGCCGCCGCGATACTATTTCGGTATTATTAGGGTATATATACGGCATAACACGAATAGTGCCTTATTTATAATAACGATTATTATTACTAGGAGAAGGTATCTACGGCTATTAGTACGCTACTACTATAGCGCTACCACGATATAGAGATACTTATATTAAGACGATATTTAAGATTAATATTATTATTATTACTATTACTATTATACTACCTAGTTAACCCCGCACCACCGTAATACTACCCATGAACTATAAACCACGTACTAAATTAAATAGGAAAATTATAAATTAAGAATACAGAAACTAGACGTTACTACTAGTTAGTACGACGCTGTGATAGTAGGCCTATAAGACTATAGGCGGGAACGTAATAAGGAATACCTATAATAAGCTCTATAGCGTTATAGGAAGGAAAAGAGGAAAAGGAGGAGGACTTTACCCTTTATTAACTATTTACTATTCTTTACGGGTATAGGCGGAGCCCTACCCTCCCTGCCTACCGCCGGATATAGTAGGCACCCCCTCCTCTAAGGGAGGCAGGAACGCCTACCCTACCTTTTCTCTTTATTAATTAAATAGAAGGAATAATAGGCACGGCCCCCGGGGATATAGGCAGGCAGGAGACGGCGTACCGCGGTCGCCATATAGCAGAGACACCGCGGCACCCTTTTAGCCCCCGCCCCCTTACTAATAACCGGCCTAGGCTAACCCGAACTATAGCCTACTACCCTTCCCGTTAGCCACTAGCCTAGAGGTATAATCCAGATATATAGAAGGGACGAACCGGGGCTATATCGGCCCCGTAGCGGTATTACTCTAACTAAGGACAAGTATAAAGGGTTTCCCCGGGATCCCGGGTTTTCCCCTTTATAACTACCTAAGAAGGACCGTATAGTCTAAACTAAGCTCCTATAGATTAGATAGAATAGCGGAGTAAGAATAATAATAATAATAATAATAATAATAATAATAATAATAATAATAATAATAATAATAATAATAATAATAATAATAATAATAATAATAATAATAATA